>NC_058124.1:29011366-29326366 GCF_914725855.1 Thunnus albacares | reverse complement strand
ATTCTTACACAACGTTTCTATACTTTACTCACTAACTACAGTCTTTAAACTTCTCCTTCACTTGTGGCTTTCTCATAAATGAAGTCTGTATTCTCTGTGAAGTTAAAGTGTCCATCACTCACAGTTCAAACACATTTTAAACTACTGACCAGTGGTGGAAAGGAACTAAAGTACATGAAAGAAAGGAACAGAAGAGGAAGGTATGGAGGACAAATTAAGGAGAAACAAAACCAAAGCGAAGAAATGAGGAAGAGAAAAAAGAGAAGATGAAGAAACAAAGGATGTTACAAAAGAGGAAAGAAATTTATTAAGACAAAAATGAGGTTGTGAACCATCGACTTGTTTTTCAGCAGCAGCAACTTTAGTCCAGCAGTGGAAAGTAACTCAGTACATTTACTCAAGTACTGTATTTAAGTACAGTTTTGAGGTACTTTATTTGAGTATTTCCATGTGATGCTACTTCATACTTTCTACTCCACTACATTTATTTGACAGCTTTAGTTACTTTTCAGATGAAGATTTGACACAATGGATAATATAACAAGCTTTTAAAATACAACACATTGTTAAAGATGAAACCAGTGGTTTCCAACCTTTTTGTCTTTTGACGTCTTACGTCTTATGATCCAATATTTCAGCAAAAATCAAAGATTAGAGAAAAAGTCCAAAAACTGAAAACAGATTTGTGTATCAGAACTTTGTTTTTTCTTCTTTCCACATCAAGCTCATAATACTTATGTACTTTTACTGTAGGAGGATTTTTCATGCAGTACTTCTACTTGTAATGGAGTATTTTTGTTGTATTGGTAGTTTTTCTGCAGTGAGGAGGAGGAGGAGGAGGAAGTCTGTATGTGAGGAAATCTGATGATGTCAGCTCAACAAAAAGATGAATGAGTTATGAAACATCAGTGGGAGACTTTTTAAACTCCTTTCATTCATTTTTAGTAAACAGATAATAGTTAATAAGTCAGTTTGTCTGCTTCAGTCACATCACAGGACTGGAGCTGCTGAGTAAGAGATGTCAGACTGTCACAGATAAAACCAGACAGGAGCCAGAACATGAAAACTCTGCCAGATTAATGAGTCAGTTTGAGAAGAGAACATAAACAGTGCAGACAGTGAACTGGTAGTTATCCTGCTGAGAATATTCACATGAGAGTAAAACAGCCGCTCACGTACAACGCACACACATAAAACACTCTCACGCTGTCCTGAGCTGCTTTCAGCTGCGTTCACAGACTGTAGGATCATTAAGTGTCTCTGTTGTCACAGTTAAATTTAGCCTCCATGAGAACACTCTGACTTTCCCAGAGTGCCCTGGAGCAAGGCAGCGACCCCCCGAGGATGCCCAGATCAGCAGGGAGATGCATGATGGGAAGGATTTCAGCTCAGTTTGACCTCCGCTGTCCTCTGTTTAAATTTAGTTTTACAGTTCAGACAGAGATCAAACCAAAGACACTGCTGTGAGTTCAGGACAGAAAGCTCTGACGCTAACAGATGCTAAAAACACAACGGCTCATTTTACTTTTCTGTTTCTGCACCTGATCAATAAACAACATACAACATCTAAACCTGACAGTTTGGAGCTGTTCAAGCTGTAGCTAGGCTAACAGTCTTTGTGCTAAGCTAGGCTAAACATGTATTGGTATAACACTTATTAGTTAAAGACAGTTAATATAATGTTAAATATTCTACCTGTTTGTCACTACAACATAAACCAACAACAAACAGCTAGCATAACATTAGATAGTAACTGTTTGTGGCCACCATAAAAACACCAGGACTATTATTGTAACTTTTTGTTGCTACACTGGCTAACAGTTTCCCACCATCTTCCAGTCTTTGTGCTAAGCTAGGCTTGTGAGTGTTCCTGTGCCACTTGGTTGTTTTAAGTTAGTGAACCAAGCTAATGTATCAGAAAGATAACCATATCACTCTAGCTAACAGGTGTTAGCTCATTAGCACCTTATGTCTATGGTGTGGGCATTAGGGAATGAATTAATGAAGGAAGAACTAGCGCATTTGTGTTTTACACTAATATTACCTTGTTACACTACAATTTGCTTGGTATGTTAAGATTAGCTTGTTAGCTTGTTAAACTAAAATTAGCCTAATGTTAGTGTAACCTTACTTACTGTACATGTAACATTTTAGTTTGCTTTTATTAACTTTTATGTTGTGTAATTTAGCTGTCTCTATATATATTTTAGTTGAAATAATTCCACAACAGCGTCACGCACTGCCAAGATGGCGACGGCCAGAGCGGCTCACTTTGAGCTTCAGAATTGCTCTTCAGAAACCAACGAGTGACGTCACGGTAACTACGTCCATATTTTTATACAGACTATGTTTGCACGCCGGATGACGGGCGCACAGTGATTGCTCCTCAACACAGGAGCATCACATTTACCAAGCGTTCCATTTTCTCAATCCTTTAAAATTGACTTAAATTCATTTAAAATGCACTTCTGTCATAATAAGTGTCTTTGTGGTGTTGGATATTGTTGGCCAGCTACAGACAGGCCACTGCCATTAATTCTTGTGTATTTCAGCTCTTTCTCGCATTGTCATATTTATATTTTTTAGACTTTTTTTATGTGTGTAAATGAATTGTATATGTGCAAACTGAAGGACAAATAAAGTATTTTGTATTGAATTTAATATAATCTTGAGGAATATGTTATGTTGTATTGTAGTCTAATCTGTATTGTTGTCTCTCTGTCTTTGTTTTCTTTGTTTTTTGTCTTTATATTTTTTCTGTACATTTTCTCTTCCTCCCTCTCATTCTGTATTCTCTCCCTCTTCCTCTGTCTGTTGTATTGTGTTGAGAGGAAATGCGCTGTTAGTCTCCAGATGGTTTTTGGTGGTTTTTACAGGATACACACACACTCATACACACACACACTCTTCTCCTCTGTGGTCGATCCCCTGTGGTGTGTGTGTTGTGAGAAAAACAGTGTGTGAATCCTTCAGTCGGTTGAGTTGCATGTCTGAACCTGAAGGTTTTCGAATTGCTGATGATCTGTAATCTGTCATCAGTGAGTCTTTGTGAGCCTACGTTTCCCACGAGGCATTTCAGTAAATGTATCTCACAAAATACCAACAAAGCCTTTTCAGTTTGTGGGTCACAAACATTCAGTCTGCAGCTTGTAGTTTGTAGTTTGACAAAATAATCTTTAGTTCCAAGTTCTTGCTTTTTCTGCAGGTTTCAACCACATCTCATCTCCCTGTAGGAGGAGTTTCACTCAGTTGTTGGTTGAAAGCTCTGGGGAAAAAATAATAAGTGAACTTTGAGCTAAAATGATTCAAATGAAACAATCAAAACCAGCCGGCAGCTCAACTGAACAGACTGAAACAGAAGCTGATGGAGACGACTGCGGCGGATCAGAATCAGCCAGGAACTCGGATCCAGATCCAGAAATCTACAATCCAAGTCTGAAAGGCAGAACTTACAGTGATATGCAGCAGCCGAGAGTAACTAAGTACATTTACTCAAGTATTTGTATTTAACTTGAGTATTTCCATGTGATGCTACTTTCTACATTTCCACATCAAGCTCATAATACTTCTGTACTTTTACTGTAGGAGGATTTTTCATGCAGGACTTTAACTTGTAATGGAGTATTTTTACTTTGCTGTATTGGTAGTTTTACTGCAGTAAAGGATCTGAATACTTCTTCCAGCACTAAAGGAAACCTCTCAGCTGGAGTTCGTCCATAACAAGAACAATTAGCAACCATTAGCATCCCTCTGACTAGCATTAGCATTGTCAATGCAGTCCCAGCATGGAGTCTGCTGTTGGTCTGAAGACAAGACCTTTGCTTTAAAGGAAGGAAATCAATCGTCAGAGAAGATTTTAACTCCAGCTGTTCTTCATTAAGCAGATTTTCTCTGTAAATTCTGCTTTAATCAAAGTTTTAACAGACAAACTTTACTTGAACTTGAGTCGGCTGTTGTGGTTTTTCTTCCAGCAGAGGAACAGAAATGAACAGAAGATGGTCCACATGTCATTTCTCACAGCCGAAGAAGGCGTTTCATATTTCAGACTGAACTCTCTGAGATGTGTCTCTTCCTGCCCGAAGCTAAAAACTCTTAATCCAAAATCTCTCTGCTGGCTGGCTCAGAGAGAAAAAAAAAGCTGCTCCAAATCTCATATAATTACAGCTGAATCACATCCTGATCTGAAGCCAAAACACACACAGTTTCCTCCAGAACTGATTTAGGATCTGTTTTAATCCAGACTGACCTGTGTTTGAAAAATAAAAAAGTGGCTTTAATCTGACCTAATCCAGCTCTCACACCAGATTACAGCCTCAGATAACTGATGCTGTCTGAACGTCTGAACGTTCAACTACAGACATGCAGAAGTAAAACTGACAACACTGTGGTTCAGGTTTGGTGAGTTGGAGGGAAAGTTAACGGTTTGGGTTCAGGTCACTACTACGTTAAGGTTAGCGGACGATTGCAGTTGTAAACAGGAAGTGAACAGTGATCTCTGGTGTTAAAGTCTGATGTTTTGTTGACGACCTCCGTACGTGGACTTTGTCGCTCTGTAATAACGTCACCTGAGTTCCATCATAACTACGACCACCAGGAGGCGCCGACACTGTAACGTAAACACATGATGAGTGACATGAGGTTGGTGCAAATTGGTACAAATTATAAGGAAAATGGTAAAAAGTTGCCTAATCAATTAGACTCTTTACAGTTCTTTAACTGATTCATTTGCAAAAATTAACAACTACAAACTCAAATATAATGATCAACTAGACCAACTTAACTCTTTTTTTCTGTTTTTTCTTATAGTTTGCACCAAATTGAACCAACCTGTCTATAAAATGCCCTAAAAATTAACCAGTAAATACCTGCAAATTACTCAGAAAATGTTTAGGAAATTAGTACAAGTTGGAGGAACCTGTGAAATGAAGTGTTACCAGATGTTGTTTTGGGGCTGAAATGACTGTTGTTTTTCTCAGTAAACAGTTTTGTGATGTCAGATGTTGTTTTTCAGATGTTGTGGGTGAACACGCTGCTTCCCGTCTGAAAGGTTTCACTATAGTCGAAGCCTCCTTCACTGCGGTGGCGCCTCACTAGTGAACCTACAGTTAACACTGTGGTATCTGCAGCAGCAGCAGCAGTTGTGTGTTGAACATAGAAAATAAAGATCTAATCTACAAACTAAATGTTCCGGTTTGAACTTTTTCTCAGCTGCTCCAACAACAAACCGACATCAGATTTATCTGACTTTCACAAATCTGCACCTGAGCGGCGTGACGACAAAGAGCCGACCAGGAGCTACAGACTGTTAGCTTGGTGCTAATGCTACGTTTCCACTTTTACAGGGTCCAGGTATCATCGGATAATTCGTAATTTATTTGTAATTCAAAACCCAAAAAAGGGTAAATCTGTTATTTGTTTCAAAACAAAAAAAAAATGTTTTTGGTGTCAGAATCAAATAATGAAAAAACAATCAAACTCGGCCCGTTTCTGGTTTCTGCCGAGTCGTTTTATCGTTTTTCCTTTTTGGATTGAATATCCAGCACGTCTGCGGACATCAAGCTAATTCGTTTTTGCGTTTGAAACCAAAAACGAAAAATGAAATCACGTGATCTATTCCTTTTATATTTCCCAACGAAAATACAGAAAACCAAATTCAAAGGACCGGGCGATTTTGGTTTAGAAATCAAGTATTTTTGTATGATAGCGGAAGCGGCTACATTAGCCTACCCATGATCCTCAGCGACCGTTGCTATGGTGAAGACGCCGGGGACAGCCTTAACATATAGTCAGGATAACATTATGTAATACTGCAGATTATTGATTATGATCGGGATCAACGTACTTTACTGAACATTGAACTGTAAAGGAAATAATGTTGCTATGGACAAAGAAACGAAGGTTATGAAATATATGAAGGTGACAAGAGAATAAATGAAACATAAATAATTAATAAATAATTACATGATGTAACAGTGGAGGTTGAATAAAATGCACAATCTAAAGTCCAGTTTGATGAGTGTGGGGCTTAAATGAGGGATGTGACATGTAAAGTTCAGTTTTATCCCGTTTACACACACGCGCGCGCGGCTGTCGCTGGCGTCTTCACCATAGCAACGGTCGCTGAGGATCATGGGTAGGCTAATGTAGCCGCTTGGTACAGACACACAGCAGGGATGAAGTTTATCTGATGGTACATTTAACATGTAAGCAGCACAAACAGACGTCACATCTAAAACAGATGATGTATTTTATGTATTTTTATATTTCTGATTAATTGAAGTCTTAAAACTGTCGAGATGTTTTCACTTTGACGTTAAAAAGTGAAAAACCTTCAACACAATACAACTAATACAACTAATACATTTACATATTAACACGTTTTTACTTGTGCAGACTTTTAAGTCACGTTGGAAGTCCATATTTGGTCAACAGTGACATCACTGATGAGGTCGCCATGAGGTGTATTTCCCCGAGACCTGAAAATAGAAAACACACTCATGAACTCATGTGTGTGTGAGTCTATTGTTTCATATCCAGCTGTGAGAGAAGAAACAAAGAGCTTTTATGACTTTAAAGCTTCAGACCGCTGCAGCTCTTTAAATATCAATTCCCTGCTGATCAGTTTCCAGATCATCCTTCAGCCTTCAGGTCGACCCGTCGGCTGGTTGTCGGTTTGTGTTGAACTGAAGCTGCAGAGCTGAAACATGAAGCCGCGTGTTGAGTCGTGGTGGTCGTGTGCTGGTGCAGCTGTCTGACGGAGACACTGAGGTTTGTTGTCAGGACGTGACGAGACACAACTAATAAAAACAAGAAAACACACACAGAGAGACTCAGAGGTGAACAGGAGGAATCTGTTCTAATAGTGATGATGTGCTGCAGCTGTTTGAGGATGTTTAACCTCAGATCAGTGACAGAAGCTTCATAATTTAACTGGTAGGAAACAGATAAACATGAACCTCTGAGACCACACTGAAAACTTTTAGCATCGACCAACTTAACTGCTTTTACCAAAAGGTCAGATTTCCTCCAGTTGTAAATTGCTGTAATAATGCAGCCAAACTCTAACAGTACTGTACTTTTCTTTCTAAATATGGTAAAATACTGTAAATCTTTATGCTTTTTTGGAGCCAAAACCAAGAACAGACATTAACAGTCGGCCAAGATTTGACGGTGAAATACAGTATTTTGATTTTCGCTGCGGCAGTGACGGCGGGAGAGAAAAACCACACGCGACCATCAATAACATATAATCATCATTCCTCCTCTGTGGAATCAAACCAGAAGGTCACAAACATCATACTGAGGAAATAGAATCACATTCCTGCATCTGCTTATCCAATCAGTGACTTACGTTTCATTTATGTCAAACTGATATAAACCCAGAAAACACCTGACAGACACAACAGAACATCTGATCCACTTTATTTATAGAGCACCACTTCAACAAGCAAGATACAAAACACAATAAAACCATGAAGGACACAATAAGATAATAATAGGATACTGGTATTTAATTTGAATTGAATTACTGGTATTTAAACATTATTTTCACTGCTGTTTGCACGTTGAGTTTAAAGTTTATTTTGGACGACTGTAACATTAGTCCAGTAGTTCATCATTGATAAAACACGTAACGACTGAAGTTGTTGATTAAGTTGATGAAGTTTGAGTGGTCATACTGGTGTCTGAGTGTGTTTCTAAGCTGTAGTTTCCAGGTGATAGTGTTTGTTCATACAGGTGCTGCATGTTGTCTTTAGGAGAAAGTGACGCCAGGAAGAAGTTATTCATCTGAAGAACTTGACGTCACTTTGTTAAAGGGAAGTTATGTTTCCTTCTTGATTAAAATGTTTTTCTCTGTTATTCAATAGTTTCATTTCTCTTTCCGTCACTCTGCTCACTTTTTATTCTTGTTTCTGTCTCGTTCAGCGAGTCGATCAGAACATCTGAAGGCTTTACTAACTATTATCCTGCAGTCTGTTTATTTGTCATTTTATATTTTTAAACAGTAGTTTTTTGCCGTCGCTGTTTAGACTCATGACTAAGTTTTCCTGGAAGTTCAGGATATTATAATTAACATTTTACATCGACCTTTGAAAGAGCATGAACCTTTGAATAAATGTCGCCACTCGTCTCATCCTGTTCTGTGCCAGATGTTAAAGGTCTTAAATGGACCGTTAAGATTAAAGACATATTGTTATTTACAGTATATATCTGCAGTTTATAGTTGTTTTTATTAATATGAATAAGAAGAAAACTGTAACATTTACAGTAAGAATGTAGATTACCATGGCAACACTGTAAAACAGCTTATTTACAGTATCAAACTATAAACCTCACATTCTACATTTAACTGTTAAAGCTACAGCTGCTGCTAGTTTACTGTCTTTATTTATTAGTGTGTTTCTTCCATCGACACTCAGCTGGGTTCGATCGACTCATCGGAGGCTCGTTCAATAACTCAACCTGTTATAAACATGGCCGCCTCGTGTTTCCAGCAGGTCGTTGCTCACTAAGCAGCGTTATGATGGCGGGAAACATCATCGAGTCAGACGTCTGTTATTCTAAGCAAAGAGCAGCTTTCTCAGCGTCACATCGTGGTTGGACTGAAGGTTTCTAACATGAAGATCTGCAGAAACTGGATCCAGAACACGATCAGCAGAGCGAAGGTGATCACGCCATCAGAAGATCAACGCATCGAGCTCAGTTCCCCGAGAGACGGAGACTTCATCACAGATGAAGAAGACGAGACTCCGGTCAGCTGAAGTCTACAGAAGGCTGCGTTGTAGCGTCTCAGAGGACGAGCAGCAGCTTCTAAAGGCCGAACGCTCGGTCACAGTCACACATGCTGGAGGGAATATTACAGTCTGGGGGGGTTTGACTCCTCTGCAGTCAACTGACCCCCCCCCCCCCCCCCCCCCCCGACTCTTCAGAGACATGCTGGACCCACTGGTTTTTGCATCTTCATACTGGGAGGATTCAAACACACCTCAAAGCTCTGCAGCAACTACCAGAAGACCAAAGAAGACCAGGTAGTCCTGGACAGCGTCCTGGACCTGAACCCCCGCTCAACATTTATGACACCTGCAGACGGAAAGCCGAGCGCTCTGTGACATCACGGGAGGCTGTTTGGAATGTTGTCAGATCCTGGCGGGATGACACGGATTATCGGGTTTCCGTGAAGCTCGAGTGCTGCTGTCATTAAATACTGAGATATCCTGGAAATCACGGACGTTTTTGCTCAAATTGTGAAGCTGATATTATCACGCCGCTCGTTAAATGTGCAAACAAACAAAATGCAGAAAGTTACGATGAAGAGATCTGGAACAAAATCCCAACATGTAGACAAGAAGCAGCTCAAAACTTGTTTTTATGGTTTTATGCTTTTAATTAACTTTTATTTTCCTTTTACTGTTATCAGCTTATTTACTTCCTGTTTTATCTTTTTTATCTCATGATTTTACCTCCTTTTATCGCTGTAGTTTTTTATTGTTTATTGTATTTATCTTTTAATATTATAAAATATCTTTTTTTTTGCCTGCTTGTTTGTTTTTACCTCTTTCTGTAAAGCTTTCTGTGAGCTGCATGTTATGTTATAAATAAAGTTTATTATTATGACTTGTAATTAGTATAAACTGCTGAACAGACAGACGGATCCTGTTCAGACTTTTAGATCTTCTTTTTTATGAAGCTTAAACATTTTCAGTTTTTGTTTGTTTTTGTTACTTTATGTTTATGACCGTTTATTGTTTATTGATCGTTGGTGTGCTGGAGTCGTTATATTGAAAGGTGTTCCTAATATTTTGTCCACCCTCATGTATGTTAATGGAGAGGATGAATGTATATGTGACCTTTAAGCAAAAAAAAAAAGAGTTCAGACAAACTAATAGAAGCATTGATCAGATATCAGATATGATAAATCACTTCGGTTATTGATCAGGATGAAGTTTCTAACACAAACTGCAGCAGCGATTTATATGAATGAAAGTAGTGACTCTGTTTCTCTCTTTGTCTCTACAGACGTCTCTCTGACTCTCTTTTGGCAAACTGGGAACAAACTTGGCAGAGAACCAGAGCAGCCCCCCCCCCCCCCCCTCCTCCTCTTCTCCCTCCTCCTCCTCCTCCTCCTCCTCCTCCTCCGCCCCCCTCACACCTCCCTCACTCTCTCTCTCCCCTCCCCTTTTCCCTCTCTTTTCATTTTCATTCAGTTGTTCAAGACGATCACATCTCTGCTGCCTTTGTCCTTCTGTCTCTCTCTCAATCACTCAGTCTGAATCATGTCCAGTTTGAGTTTTCTGTATTTTTATCTGATTGGAGTCTCACTGATCCTGCCGCTGACTGCTGGTGAGTCCTCACAGCGTGTGTGTGTGTGTGTGTGTGTGTGTGTGTGTGTGTGTGTGTGTGTGTGTGTGTGTGTGTGTGTGTGTGTGTGTTGTGGCATCTTCATGTGATCAGTGTCTGTAGCAGCTGTTTAACTTCCTGTTCACTCTGTATGTGTGTGTGTGTGTGTGTGTGTGTGTGTGTGTGTGTGTTATGGTTAATTTATTAGACTGTTTGGCTGTCAGATGACATGTGTATAAACGCCCCCCCCCCCCCCCCCTCCTCTTCCTCCCCCTGCTGGCCATGTTGGAGGTCTTCCTCTCTGTGAGCAGCTGAATCTGTTTACATGTAGAAAGTAGATTTGAAGTGTTTTTCATCAGTCTTGCTGTTGATTATTTGCGTGTGTGACCTCCAACACCAGGACGGTCATGTTGTGTCTGCTGGATGTTATGCACTTAATAAAGCTTTAACTGAGTAGTTTTAGTAGTTTGAGCTCAAACAACAGAGGAGTCAGAGCAGAAAACACTCATATGATCATTTGAAACTATAAACAACCAATGATAGAACCCTGAGTGACCCCACAGCTCACTACTGACAGTTAACAGGATGATCATCAGCAGCTGTTTGCTGACACGTTCAGCACTTTATAGGATGATAATATGCAGCTTTGTCTTTTCATTGACAGACTATTAATTGGTTCGTTAGCGCCACCATCTGGTCAGCAGAGAGATTAGACTGGTCTGACTGGTTTCTTCTACGAGATGTTATTAGACGTCCGTCTGTTAGCTGAGAACCAAACAGCTGATGTTCGAGCTGCTGAATGAAGCAGCTTGAAGCTCCGCAGGAGGCTAATCAATCACTTAATTGTTCCTCTTTAATCGATTATTTACAGAATCAGAGACACCAACCTGCACTGTGTGTGTGTGTGTGTGTGTGTGTGTGTGTACGTGTGTGTGTATGTATGTGTATGGTTGTGTATGTGTGTGTGTGTGTGTGTGTGTGTATGTGTGTGTGTATGGTTATGTATGTGTGTGTGTGTGTGTGTGTGTGTCTGTGTGTGTGTGTGTGTGTCTGTGTGTGTATGTGTGTGTGTGTGTGGTTGTGTGTGTGTGTGTGTGTGTGTGTGTGTGTGGTTGTATGTGTGTGTGTGTGTGTGGTTTTGTGTGTGTGTGTGTATGTGTATGGTTGTGTGTGTGTGTGTATGGTTATGTATGTGTGTGTGTGTGTGTATGGTTATGTATGTGTGTGTGTGTGTGGTTGTATGTGTATGGTTGTGTGTGTGTGTGTATGGTTATGTATGTGTGTGTGTGTGTGGTTGTATGTGTATGGTTGTGTGTGTGTGTGTATGGTTATGTATGTGTGTGTGTGTGTGTATGGTTATGTATGTGTGTGTGTGTGTGGTTGTATGTGTATGGTTGTGTGTGTGTGTGTGTGTATGGTTGTGTGTGTGTGTGTGGTTTTGTGTGTGTGTGTGTATGGTTGTGTGTGTGTGTGTGTGTGTGTGTATGTGTGTATGTATGTGTATGGTTGTGTGTGTGTGTGTGTGTGTGTGTGTGTGTGTGGTTGTATGTATGTGTGTGTGTGTGGTTTTGTGTGTGTGTGTGTTTCTGATGAACAGCTGTTTTTTGTAAAAGTGTTTGTAAGGGGATCATGTGACTGTGCCAACAAACGCCCCCGTACTGTTACTGATCCCCCCCCCCCCCCCCCCCCCCACGCTGCCCCGCTTCTCTTAACTTAATTTCCTGTTAGGGCCTTTTCTCTTCTTCTCTCCTTCCTTTCTTCTGTCATTTCTTTCCATTCTTTTTCCTTCTTTCCTTCCTTCTCTTGTCTTTCTCTATTTTAATTCCTTTCTTGTTTTTTCCTTCCTCCTTTACTTCCTCTCCTCCTGCAGTACTTTCCTTTTCTTCTTCATTACCTTCTTTTTCTTTTAGTGTCTTTTTTCTCCTTTCATTCATTTTCTTCTCTTCACCTACATTTATTTTCCTCTCCTCCTTCTCTCCTTCTCCTTTCTTTCACTTCCTGCTGTTTCATTTCATCTTCTGTGCAGCGGTGGGATGAATCTCTGTGATTGACAAACTGTTAGAGATGACACACACTTCCTGTTTGGTAATAATTAACAGCCCACCCCCTCAGTTCCCATCAGCCCATTGTGTGTGTGTGTGTGTGTGTGTGTGTGTGTGTGTGTGTGTGTGTTTAAGGGTCAGTTCATTCAGATCTGAATCAAAACTGTCTGAAGATGCTGTAGACAGATCAGACTTAATGACAGATTATCAGAGATATTATTGATTCAGTGTGTGTAGCTGTATTTTAATTACAGTTTTGAGGTACTTGTACTTTACTTGAGTATTTCCATGTGATGCTACTTTCTACATTTCAGAGGGAAATATTGTACTTTCTACTCCACTACATTTATTTGACAGCTTTAGTTACTTTTCAGATGAAGATTTGACACAATGGATAATATAACAAGCTTTTAAAATACAACACATTGTTAAAGATGAAACCAGTGGTTTCCAACCTTTTTGGCTTTTGACGTCTTACGTCTTATGATCCAATATTTCAGCAAAAATCAAAGATTAGAGAAAAAGTCCAAAAACTGAAAACAGATTTGTGTATCAGAACTTTGTTTTTTCTTCTTTCCTCTCCCATTAATCATCTCACCACCCCTCAGATTTATCTGCTGACCCTTTGGAGGGGCCCGACCCCTAGGTTGGGAACCACTGGACTAAACTAGCTAACTGTATATAAAGTAGTGTAAACTAGCTCCACCTCCAGCAGCTACAACAGTAACATGCTGCTCTAACACTGATGCTTCACTATTAATAATCTAATGATGTCATATATAATAATATATCAGTCAGAGGGACCAAACCACTACTTTTACTGCAATACTTTAACTACATCAAGCTCATAATACTTATGTACTTTTACTGTAGGAGGATTTTTCATGCAGGACTTGTAATGGAGTATTTTTACATTGATGTATTGGTAGTTTTGCTGCAGTAAAAGATCTGAATACTTCTTCCTCTGCTGGTGAGGAGCAGTTGGGTTTAGACCTTCGTAGTGAGGACATGTTGGTTGGTCGACGCCTCCTGACTCACTTTCAAAGAGCAGTTTGAGGGTTCAAAGTTGGTTTTAAGGTCAGAATCAGGTTTAGGGTCAGGGGAATACATTAGGTCAGCGAGGGTCAAGTATAGAAGCACAAACGAATGTGTGTAGGTCAGCAAGAGGTCAGTAAGTACCCATAAAGTCAGGAGGAAACAGGAAACAGATAAGAAGAAGAAGCAGCAGCAGGAAACAGTTTCAGGATGTATCATAGGAATCCTGATCTGAAACAGACCCGAGGACGAGACGCAAACGCCCCAAAACATCATGTGTTTAAGTCTCAGTGACGGCGCCCTCTAGTGGTCATAGTAAAGACCAGACCATACACCAGAGATCACTGCTCACTTCCTGTTTACAACAATGATCGTCCCCTGACCAGAACCACCTGGTTATCATTGTAACCATGGTAATCCAACAACCAACAAACCAACAATGAACTGCTCTTCTTAGAAGTATTGTGTGTGTATCCAAAGCCTGATACATCATATTCCTCTGTGTCGTAGACCTCATGTTTTCAGTCTCTGGACAGTAGTTCTGAGTAAGGCAGACGCCACTGAGTACAAAGACTTTGTACTACATTATACATTTCTCAAAGAACTTGAGTACACAGTGAAGAGGTATGTAGCACAACAAGCTAGTAAAGCTGTAAACAGAACTATGTTCCTGCACATGCTCAGTAGTGTCTGCCGTACACAGAACTACTCTCTGGAGACTGAAAACATGATGCTGTTATTAGTCTTTGGAGACGTTTCTAAACAAACTAACGCAACCAAAGTCTTCATGATGAAGGAGCATGTCACCCAGTGCAGCGGTGTGACTCACTGACGTGTTTTTAATAGTTTCTGGAACAACAATGGAGGAATAAGATATCGATGGCCAAAGCGTAAAACCTCCTATCTGCAGAATTTTCTGATTGGCAGATTTCACTTTGGATGATGAGAACAAGGAAGGTTTTGCTCATATTCAGTCTGTCTGCAAGATAATCAAGATAATCAAGATAATCAAGATAATCAAGATAATCAAGATAATCCCGCCCTTCGTCGTGACAGAAAAGTCACACAACAAAACAAAAACACAACGCAGAGTCCCTGGATGTGTAGAGAGGCTACAGCACGAATCCCTGAACATTCATCTCCAGAGGACGAGGAAGCAAATACACTGAATTTAAGGAATTCTGACCCTCGTATACTACAATGTAGTAACTATTACATTTAATTATTAACTCAATTTAGAGCATTGTTTTGTAGAACCTCTTCCAACTTGCACCAAGTGCAAAAGCTCCTATCTGCACTTTGTGAGGCATTAATATCTATAACATATAATATAATAATATAGTCCAAAAACAGTGTTTTATGTGTTGGGTGTCCTTAACAAATAGCATTCTGCAAGAAAACAAGTTTTTCTTAGTTTTCTCAAAAAAGTGCATTTTTCAGATCAGAGGTTTTGCTCTTCGGCCGTCGACATATCAGCTTTGATACACAAACAATACTTGTGAGAGGAGCAGTTCATTGTTGGTTGTTGGTTGTTGGATTGTCATGGTTACAATAATAACCAGGTGGTTCAGGTCAGGGGACGATCATTAGTAGATCAGTTCATGATCCTTTAATAAAGTGCTTATTTGAATCCAAACCGTGATCTTCTCGTGATCTCTAACCAAACCTTAACTGTGAATAATGTTAACAGTAAGTCGCTTATATGCAAGACAGTCGAGGCAACACAAGTGCACAGCAGAACTCAAACAAATGTGTTTTCTATTCGTCCTCTGAGGACGACTGATGTCAGCAGATATAAGTGTTGATTAATGTATCAGTAAACAACTATAACTCCTGCAACAGTCTGTCAGATAAACTCAGGGGATCGCAGTCTATAACAGACCCATGATGTGAAATACACACTGACATTTTCCCAGAGACACACACACACACACACACACACACACACACACACAGATGACGGATGATGAGGGAGGAGGAAGTGGATCTTCACGGATCACAGAGTTTCCCATCAGACAGAAATATATTTGATGTTTAAAGTAGCTTCTGTCAACACTGATAACATTTACATGAATACGTCATTTAATATTATGTCGATATTTCATCGTATTTTGTCATATTTGCACTTCTCTCTTCACTTTGGATCCCACAGCACCGAAGACTCTTCATGTTTTCTGTTAAATCTACTTGAATCTGTTTCTTTCATGTAATTTAGTAGCAAACAGCACTTAAGTTTTGAACGTCTCTGTTTCTATGACTTCATGAAACTCAGCGATGTTTTGATGAAGTCGTAAATCGATGATGTTTGACAGACTCTGTGATGTAAGAGCTAATGCTTGTCACCCCTGCTCTCAGTTAAACTCAGCTGTTTGTGTTTTTATCCTGTTTTAATGCTTCAACTTTATGCACAAAGCTTTGTATGTTTCCATTTGTTCTGTGTGTGTTATGTGAAGGTTGTTTTTATGACAGAATAAAAACAGACCAAACCATATTTTAACCTCTTTTGGTCGTCCAAACTATGAAATCACCTGAGGAAGTTGATGATGTCACATGTGACTCATTTCATGCCCCTAATTGGCTGAACTAAACCGCCACGTCCCGGCAATGAATCATACATCAATATTTTTCCTGAAGTCCCAAAGGTTTAAAAAAAAAAATAAATTTCCCCCCAGGGCTCAATAAAGTTTTATTTAAATCGTCATATAGTTCACTTTGTGTTTCCACAGCACTCAGTCACGTCTCCTGGTCTTCTTCAGCAGTTCACTTGTCATGGAGATGGTTTAGTCGTTATCACCATGAGAAGACCATGAGATGTGGCTGAAAGCCTCTGAACGGAACTTGTGATGAGAACTTTTTTTGTCAAATGATCAAATTTGAGTTTTGAATCTTGAATATGAGTTGTTTCTAAAAGTTTTGGAAACATTTAGAAAGTGGGAACATTTACAATGAAATAACTTTTTTTTATAACATGAGGAGATTTTTGTAAAGTAAGTTTTACAAAGTGGTGGAAGAACTACTCAGATCCTTTACTTCAGTAAAAGTACCAAATACTCCATTACAAGTAAAAGTCCTGCATGAAGAATTAAGTGCAGTATTTTTGCAGTACTGCAAAGTGAGGATATTTTGTCTCTCAGCTCTTCAAACCGCTGTTCAGATGTTGTTTTGGGGTTAAGATAAGAGTTGGGTTCAGGTTGAGGTCAGTGATCGTTAATCACATTTGTAGGAATATGTGTGTGTTTGAACCTAAATTCTTCCTAATTACAGCCAGAATATTACTGATTATTTTTCTGAAAGTGTGCGATCAAAGTTGTGTTGCTTTTTATAAAACAGAATAGTTTTCGGTCTTGTGCATGTTGGTGTATGTTTTCAGTTTAGTTTAGTTTGGCGGTTTGTCTACTGTACGAGAGCGGAGAGTTAACAATGTCACCTGAACTCTGTTCAACAATGATGTGAAAACATGCAGAGAATCTGCTCTGAACACACCCAGACACCCACCAACACTCCACAGTGTCTATTGAAGGCAGATGGTGGAGATGAAAAGCTGCTTTCAACCTGCAGCAATGGAAACTAAAAATATGAATACAGCAGTATGAGAAAACACCTCCAATGGAACATTTTAGTAAATACTTTTGTTCTCTGTTTTCTCCAGATGTTTCAAATCAGTTATCAGTTTCATCTTTAGTGAACAGGCATAGATCTGGGACGTGACTGGAAACAGGGGGAACTGTTAGCCTGGCTCTGGTTCAAACATGAGAAAATCTGCTGCAGAATAGGTTTTAGAGAAAATAAAACACGGAGATCCTTATGTGACTGCCATTTATGATAGCTATGTCATTAACAAGGCTGCTATTAGCTCGCAATATTAGGATATGCTAGCAGATTTACATTATTGAGCTTACATTTTAGCTTATTAGCTATCCTATGGTCCACAAAAGGTGAAACAAGGGGAACAATCATTTTCATCACACCAATCATGCTAGCCATCATCATTCAGAGTGAATGTGATGCTAACATTAGCAATCACCTGAATGTTAACTGCAGCATCCAGTATGAATTCTGTTCTGACTGTTCAAAGTTGTTTTAAGTAATTCTTTGATCAACACATCAAATATTTACAACTAATGTTGTGTAGCTGACATATTAGCATGCTAACAAGCAGCCAAGAGGTTTATTATAAGAACACTCCCCTGCGCAGGACATGTTTAACCTAGCTTAGCACAAAGACTGAAGGCAGGGGGAAACTGCTAGCTTAGCATGACAAGGACAGAAGGATGAGAGAGTTTGTAGCGTCTTCTCTAACGGACGTCTGTGTTGTGTTTCAGTGTCTGAGGCTCAGTATTATGAGGACTACACGCCGGCTCCAGACTACGACTACGAAAACGCCACCTTCGAAATCAGCTTCTTCAGTAAGTTGTTGGCATTATTAGCACAATCAACACACAGTTGTCTATTAACATGCTGTACCTGCTAAACACACAACAAAAACACCAACAAGAAAATACTCTTAACTTCATCTTCCTGTTTCATTCATATCACCAATGTAAAAAACAACACACTCAAACACAGCATTAGTAGATATTATGCAACAGAATATGCTGATATGTTTGCATTCAACTCCAAATTCATGCAAAAATAACGGAGTTGCATCTATATGGGATTAAATTTGTGTCATAATAATTGAACAAAACATTTAGGGCCAAAACAAACAACAAACGTAACATTATCATGTCACATTCTTTAAAACCATAGATATATGGTTATTTATAACTACTGATTATAACCTGAGAAAAATTAAGAAGATTCTTACTTCCTGTTAGAACTGGCAGTTTTGAGAAACAGAACAAGTAGTTGGGGTGTAATAATTTAAGTTGTACCACTCGTTGCACTTTGCACTGCTGCTTCTTCTAACATGATCCCATTAACAACAGTAGTGTCAGCGTCATGTTTTAGATGTTACCCTCACTTTGTAAATTTTAAGAAAATGGAAATGAAACCTGAAAATTAATTTATTGATGTTTTCTTCATGCTGTTTTTTAGGTAACAGCACTGATGACCTGGAGAAGCTCCTGAAAGGCGACGAAGAATTCACCAGCACAGAGAATCCAAAGGACGTGGAGGGAGAGGAAGTGACTGTTACCACAGCAACCACCCGAGGAGCCACAGAGAGGGTCAATGTTCATAGCGCTGCATCACTTCCAGTTCATCTGGTAAGAACAACACATTTACTGAAGATCTGTCACATTGTTACATTTTAAATGTAAATATACAAGATTACATGTGACATAAACCTCAGTTTGACTTGGTTCAAGATAAACTTCAGTTAAACCAGGTTCAAGATAAACTTCAGTTAAACCAGGTTCAAGTTAAACCTCAGTTAAACCAGGTTCAAGTTAAATAAAGTTAAACCAGGTTCAAGTTAAATAAAGTTAAACCAGGTTCAAGTTAAATAAAGTTAAACCAGGTTCAAGTTAATCCTCATTAAACCAGGTTCAAGTTAAACTTCAGTTAAACCAGGTTCAAGTTAAACTTCAGTTAAACCAGGTTCAAGTCAAACCTCAATTAAACCAGGTTCAAGTTAAACCTCATTAAACCAGGTTCAAGTTAAACTTCAGTTAAACCAGGTTCAAGTTAAAATAAAGCTTAAGTTGGTACATATAGGGGAGACCAGGGACAGTTGTAACGTTGGACAGTTGTAACACCTTGAGTTCCTCCAATCAGAAACAAGCTACAGTGATTACACTCACTCTGCACATGCTCAGTTAGATTGTCTTCTCGCTTACAAAAAAGGAGCCACATGTGAAACTCCCAGAGAAAGTTACCAGCAAAAGTGTTTTGTTTTTTTTTTTGAGGTAAAAATTTAACTTTTCTACCAGATGTATTTTTTTGGAAACTGTCCTGAGATCAAATGTCAAAGTAATCCAAACAAGTATTATTAGAATCACTGTTTTGTAAGCTAAAAATAGAAATGGCTAACACACGTCAAACTAGCAGTCAAGCTAATTCACATGAGGTAAAAGCATGGCTGGTGATACTGGGACGGTTGTAACGCCTTGTTACAAACTGTACATCCTAAACCATGTTTCATTTATATAAGGCCTACATAAACTGGATGGATGGATGGATAGATAGATAGATAGCGAATTAAATGTAAAATGTCATAAAATTACATGCTAAGTTAATGATAATCAGTTGCATGCTAACAGTCAGTGGAAACATGTGTTTGCTTACAGCCAGGGCAGTTCCACTTCCTTTGCTGTAGAGGTTTCAGGCATAAAACAGGTTAAATCAGTCAGGAAAGTGGCCAAATCATACAGCATTTGCATGTGACCCAGTGCTGAATGTTGTCTTCAAACTAATCCATTTTGATTTCATGTTTCAACCTTTTTGAGGACGTGTGTTCTACCCATTAAACATCCCTGTACACTGGGACGGTTGTAACAGTGAAGTGACTGTATTTAAATCAATTTTGCAACCTGTGCATATTTCATAAAACTACTTAAATTCCTTGTTTCAGTAGTTGACAAATTGAAGTTTATAATATAGCAAATGGACAGTTCCAGTGTGAATGGTTTTTGATTTATCGGGAAAATTGCAAAAAAGTGTTTCAACTGTCCCTGGTCTCCCCTACGGCCTCCTTTCCCTCTTTAAACATCCTTTCTTGACTTAATCAACAGCTAAATTCTGCATCTGTGATAGTTACTGGAGTACTAATTACAAATCATTAAATAATAATAATAAAAATACATAATGTAAATAATAAATAATTCATTATAATCCATTTAGGACTGTGTAACACTTAGCAGTTTAATTTCTCCATGTAAAAAATAAACAGAAAATTGGAAACTTGAAAAATCCTGTTCATTGGATCAATGTTTAATGAAGACTTTGTGATTGTTTTTTAAATGTTAGATGCTGACTGCAGGTCCAACACAGATCTAAACCTTTAACCTTTAAACTGCAGCCAAGATAAAATCAGAAACAGACGAGATGATCCTCCGACACCGATCAAAAGATGGATTCTGATCCTGGCGATTATTTATAAAACGGCTGATTCAACACATTGCAGAGCCCCGTGTGTGTGTGTGTGTGTGTGTGTGTGTGTGTGTGTGTATGTTTCCATCTGTTTTATATTAATGTGAAGCTGATCTCTGCCAGTATCAACAAACACAGAGTTGCTGTTAGAGACATGCACACATTTTATGTCAAAGTCTTTCAACCGTGAACTATTCAAACACAATCTCAATAAGAAGTGAACCCAGAAAGCTAAGAACATGAAGGATGAGATTAAACAACAAGTAAATACGGAGGGAATAATGAGAGAGTGAGAGGACGCTGTTAGAGAGGTTTCACTAAATGAATCAAACAGAAACTGTACATTCTTACTGGTGACACAGATGCAGAAAGTCCAGTTTGAGAATGTGAATCAGTGAATTTCACAACTTATCAAACACCAGGAGACCACACAGAGATTTACATTACTCACAGATTGGATTTTAAAGCTCTGGAAATTTTTTAGCTTATCTCTCATCATGATGATAAGAGATAAGCTATGAAATGAAAGTAAACTCAAGTCAAGTCAGTTTACTTATAAAGCACCAAATCACTGCAGAAGTTAGTCTGGACCGAACTCTTTAATTAACCCAACGTTCCCTCTATGAGCAGCAAGGAATAACTCCCCTTTATTGGGAAGAAACATCAAGCAGAACCGGACTCTAGATACTCCAGGGAACAAGTATAAAAACTTTGCACTCAGCTCACAGAAAGTTCTTTTTGCAGCATAAAAACACAAAACCCTGGAAACGTAACAAGACATTAAAAGTGCTGCAATTCAGACATTAAGTATGAATCAATGAAAACAGCAAGAAGAAGAAGAAGAAAGTGCTGAGATGTGAGAAGTACAAACTTGTACTTTAGTACAATTACAGTACAAGTACAGTACTGGAGTACTTAATTACTTTGTGACTGTTTCATGTGTTGAACGTCAGTAAACCTGCTTGTTGTTTTCTTTTCTGTCTGCAGGACTTCAGGACGCTCGTCTGGACTCTGATGATCCTGATCAGCCTGAACGTCCAGCAGCTACAACACACACTATGAGAGCGCACACACACACACACACACTCAGCAGGTCAGTCTCACACACACACACACACACACACACACACACACACACACACACACACACACACACACACACACACACACACACACACACTTAAAGGACCAGTGTGTAGACTTTAGTGGCATCTAGAGAAACGGACTTGGAAGAAACTGAATATAATATTCATAAGTATGTTTTAATTAGTGTTTAATCACCTGAAAATAAGAAACGTTGTGTTTTTGTTACCTTAGAATGAGTCTTTATATCTACGGCGGGAGCACAGAGGTGGAAGAGGAGCTGCTCTTGTGGTTTCCACAAGTTTCGAGGCCACCGTAGGTTCTCCTACACCAGGGCCTCCCCTCAGACAAAGCTTGGAAAGAGGTCCCCCGCCCCCCAGTTAACTTAACAACTGAGCCAAGATAGCCTGACGTTGCTGTTTGACAGACTTCAGACTACATCAAATACATAAAACAGTCTGAAGACATTTATTAGTTTCAGACTCTGGGAAAGTAGGAAAAACAGTAAAATTCCCCAAAACTACTGTATCTCACTTTCAGAATCAGTGACTTCTTTTAAATCACTTCTTCTTCTTTCACTTTTACAGACTTGCTTTATGTAATGTTGTCTTTAGATCATCTTTCTGTTAAACTTTTTATCTCTTTAATGTCTTTCTTTGCCTTTGGCCGCCATCTTTTTAAGGTCAGATCTGTTGTTGTCTTCTGTCTCATGTCTTTGTTTTGTCTGTCAAAGCACTTTGTAAACTTTGTTTTTAAAAGGTTCTATATAAATAAACTTATTATTGTTATTATTATTATTATCTCTGAACTACCAAATCACACACATGTAGGCTTATATGTGATCTCCTTTTAATAACTAATGTAATAACTAAAGTAATATTTACTTATAGCCTCTCTGGGGAAACTTCTGTCCTACATGCCTGGAAGGGGACGTGGGGGTGGGGGGGGTGGGGGGGGGCAACGTCACCACTAGATGCCACTAAATCCTACAAACTGGTCCTTTAAAGTTTATCCTGACGGTGGAAAGTTGCAGGAATCACATGATGGACATGTTGTCGTGTATATTTAGATTAGAACGACTCAGAACATTTTTATTTGCATCTGTGGTTCAGGAGCTGAAGCAGATCCATTCATCACAGTGTCTGTGGTTCTTCCTGTCCACATGAACACTGAAAGGCAACACTGTAAAGAACTTTGCATAAAAGCTCTGTGTAAATGCAGCCATTTATTTATTTATTTATTTATTTATTGCTGTTGTGTAGCTGCAGTTTGTTGTCTGTCCAGCAGGAGGAGCTGCAGCCTCACTGATCTGATGCTGCTGTGTGTGTTTCTGGGTTTTCATCTCCTCTCACACATCCGTACATCTCCAGATCCTGTCAGGATTAATGTAGCAGCTGTTTGTCAATAATCAAACTTAACACCAGAGAGCCACTGATGCATCATGGGTAACATACGCAGCTAAAACAAATCTTTGACTTTTTTTTTTCTGGTTTATTTATCAAACACAAACAAACAAAAGAAGAAATAAATCATCTGATCTCACAGTAAACTGTAAACTGTCCCAGGTGCATGCTGGTCCTTTACCTGCCGACACACCTGTAGAACCTGAACAGTGTTAAACTTCACTAAATACCAGTCAAATAAACAAAATATCCTAAAATAATAATAATAATAATAAAGCTAAACTTTCAAAATCTGTCTGAATGTTGCAAAAATCTAATAAAATATAACTATTAATACATTTAAATATTACATATATTAATAAAACAACAAACAAACTAAAACAGTCCTACAGCCCAAATGTGATGAAAGCAGTTTAACTGCAGATATAAACCAGCTGACTGATGATGTTTGAAGCAGTTTCTGCCTGTTTAGCACAAAATTAACTCTTTGTGTTTCTCTGCTGAGTTTCAGTGGAGAGAAAGTCACAAAAAGAACAAAAAAAACTGCTGAAGCTTCATAATATCTTCAAATAAACTGTTAAATAGTTTTGTACAAAACAAAGAGCCTTGCATCGAGCTGCAATGAGTCGACTAGTTTCCAACTATTGGATTAATCCTCAACTACCTTGATAATTCAATAATCATTTTGAATCATTTTTTAAGAATAAAAGTCCAAATTATCTGATTCCAGCTTCTTAAATGTGATATTTTCTGGTTTCTCTGCAGCCTGCAGGCGCTAACAGCAGCTTCCATCATGACGTTATCAATATCTAATCAATACTTTGCTCGTTGTGTTTCTGTTCCAGCTGCAGTCGACTGTTCGCAGGAACCTGAATCACCTGATCTGAGGTGGGAAGGGTCAGCGTCACCTGTGTGACCTTTGACCTCTGCAGAGGGCGACACCGGTCGCTCCAGCGAGGTAGCAGATGGACTTCAGCCAATCACAGAGAGAATAAATCTATAAAAACACCAGGACTCTTCTTATCAATAGAAAAACTTATCGATCGGTTTTAAAGGATATTTTTCACAATTTTTTCATTTTTTTAAAACTTTATCTGAATGTGTGTGAGAGCAGGACCAAGATCTTCTGTAAATGGTGAGATGTGTTTATATATGGTGGTAATGTGCACGTGTATGGAAGATTATTAATGTCAAAACTGTTGAGTGAGAGCAAAACAAAATCTGACTTAAATGAAGCTAAAAGTTGTGCAGAATGAGACTCATCACCACAAAACAAGTTCACAGAGAGACAAAACAAAAACGTTCATTAAATTCTACATTTTAATTTTGGATAAATTCTGTGTTTTTCCACATAAATGTCAGAGTTTAATTTCAGATTAATAATTTCCTTCTAAATATGTTTGAATGTAAGATTCATGAAGTCTGGATTTCTGTATTAAAGAAGGAGAAAAAGAAGTGAAATCCTGCTACTATAGTTTGTTTACGTAGCCTCCGGAGCCGGAGGAAGCTTCCTGAAGCTGACCAATCAGAACAGAGTGGGCTCATCAGGAGGCGGGGCTTAAAGAGACAGGAGCTAAAACAGCCTGTTTCAGACAGAGGCTGAACTGAGGGGCTGCATAAAGGACCAGTAGAAGATCAATAAGGAGTTTTTAACTGGAAATCATGCAAAGATATTCCAGTAGAGCCCCAGAATATAAACATAGAGGCTGGAAATGAGCAGAATATTTGTCCTCTAATGACAATTTTTGGGTTTCAAAAAGACAAACCGACATCTGTCTGTTGGGATTGTCTGTTTTTCAAACTGAACGTGTTTTGGACAAAAGAAAAAGTTGATGGAACAAACCTGGAAGCACAAACAACAACAAAATAGAGAAAATCTGAATAAATACTAATGAATAAGTTACACCCATGTGTGAGTAGCTTTGACGATAAAAGAAGCTCAAAATGTTAATTAAACTCTAAAAACATCGATTACACTCATCTTTCTGTTTGCTCTTAAAACTGACTCACAGCTTTTTTGTCATTAATGAACTTCCATACATCCACCTGAATACAGACAGATGTTTATTATGAATTTTATTTAAGATGTTGGGAAGCAGCTGATAAAACAAACATCCGCTCGCAGTGAAACACTGATTATGTTTCTAAGATAATAATTTCTAGATAATCCAGACACTTTATAAAACTTTATAAAAATATAAATGTATTTGTGTTTTTCATCACCTTTGACTCAAAAATCTCCAAAAACATTTTCGCATCAGCTTTTATCTGTGAATCACACGCCAGCACTTTGTCTCTGTGAACATGCGGCACTTCTGTATTTTTACTTTGAGCTTCATCTGTTACAGATTGTTCTGAGGAGGCAGAGAAAAGGATTTAAATGTAGAAATAAGACAAAAAAAAAAGACAATAACTGAATGTAAATGAAAATGTATTTTATTCTTTCACCTTCTGGGAGTTTTTCAGGTCATATTTTCAAGTTTTAAAGTCTTCAAACTGTCCACTCACAGCGCAGGATGAGGAAGTGTTTACCACCAGGAAGGAAGTATAGCTGCCCTGAATCATGTGTTCTGCATGATGACTGTCTTTGTGTTTAAAAATACAAATTTTTGTGTTTGCGTGTTTCTACTGAAGAAAAGAAACAACAGAAATTAACAGAAATGAACAAGAAATGTTTTGTTTTCATGAATATTAATGAAAAAATGGGTTAAAATTTGAAACTATTTAGGAAATAACAGAAAATGTTTTCCATCAGAACACATATGAGTATAATATAAGAATATTAGAGACTTCCAGAACAATCTCAAACAGATTCTTTTTTGTTTATTGTTTATTTCAATATTTGATTGTTTGTGTTTTGCAATAAAAAGTCATTAATGGTTTCTTGTTGTCACCTCTTGGTGCTACTTGGACTCATCAGTGATGAACTCGAGGTCATTGGTTGTTTCGGGTCTTAGATCATCAGACACCTTCGCCCCAGCGACCCAGTCAGGGGTGATGAGCCCCCGACTTGTGTCCAAGTGGGCCACTACTCCATGGACCCCCCCCCTCCAGATCCACAGCCATCTTGAGGCTTTCTCTGCAGCCTCTATGATGTTCTTTGTGGCTCTTTTGCACAGCTGGCCTTTTACTCCAAAGAGTTGAAGTCATAGTCTGTATAAAAATATGGACGTAGTTACCGTGACGACACTCGTTGGTTTCTGAAGAGCAGTTTTGAAGCTCAAAGCGAGCCGCTCCGGCCGTCGCCATCTTGGCAGTGCGTGACGCTGCCTAACTCCCAGCCAATCAAAAATGTGCAAAGAAGCGGGGCCGAATGGCTGAAACAAGCCACCTAGCGGCTGGCGGACCTGTCACTCAAAGCAGCCATGTCCTTCATTATGCAGAACTTTACGGCTTAATAAAATCTAAACGGGTGAGTTATAAAAAAATTCACCCCCCGTACAGTTGTCATGAAAGAGGAAATTAGCTACAGAGACCAAAACCGTTGTTTGTACCAGACTGTAAACATGTTTATTTCTGCTGTAAAGTTGGACATGTTAACATGGAGGTCTATGGGGACTGACTCGCTTTTGGAGCCTCAAGTGGTCGTTCAAGGAACTGCAGTTTGGCTTCATTTTACAGCCCCGGAGGTTGCCGCTTGGTTGAAGTACATATTTACCGTCTCACATGGGAATCACTCATCACTCTTCCACCGCTAATCCCCAAAAACATTTTCACATCAGTTTTTATCTCCAGATTCATCATGAATCACGTTTATTTACCAAACTTGTAAGAACGACACTTCATCTTCATCATCTTAAAGGGACACTTTGGTATTTTCCAAGACTAATGGAGGCAAAAATTCTTGGAGTTGATCCAGTTGAGAGCGTTTCAGCAGGCTGCAATGTAATCCAACAGGGTAACTGTTAAAGTAGGTCCACTAAAAGTTCTTGTTTTAGCCGCTGACAGGCTCAGACTGTTATTATAAGTGTCTGACAACACAAGTAAACACAGGAAGTAACCGCCTGTAGCAGCAGCACGGCTACACCCACATATTCATCCGCACACGCCAGTCTGAAGCTGAGTTTCATCACCGTTAGACTGTAAGTGCAGTGACGGATCATCCTGTGGACTAGTCCACTCCAGTCGGAGTACACACACAGCTCTTTATAAAGCCTGTATGCCGTATCTAACGAAAAACCCAAGTACCAACCTCTAGTTGCACCTTTCTAGTTAATGGACCAAATATGGTGTCACCCATGTCCCTTCTTGGACAATGATTGGCCTGAAACCACATGACCATATATCCATCTTTGTAGACGTCCCATTGGCTGATATGTGTCTGGATGTATATGATTGGTGGTCTTTTATATATATATTTTTTAACTTTTTTTTTTTTTACCTTTTTTCATACCCAACTTACTTTATTTAAATGTTGTTTGTAATGTGTTTGATGATGACCCTGATGAAGGCCACAAGCTGGTGAAGTTGTGCCAGAGACCCTCAAGCTGCATCTACAACTTTGAGCCGGAGAAAACAGAGAGGAGATAAAAAGACTGAAAGAGGAAAAATGAAGAATGGAGGCAGAGAGGTAACAGGACCATCAGGAAAGATGATAGAAAAATCTGTACATTGTGTACCATGTATGGTTATATATATTTATATTAGATTGCAGGATCACGAGGGTAAAAGTGAGACAAAGTCATCTGGATATCATGTGGAAGGGAGAGCTCTGTAAAGCTTTGTCTAGGTCTGGTAGGAATCTGTAAACAACTAAAGGTGCCTCCCAGGGGCATCAATATATACCAGGACGATCTATAAATGCCCACAGATGAGAGTAATCCCAGCTGCTACACACGGATTTACAATGTTTATCAACACTGTCGTCCTGGAGACTGTTTCACCTCCACAGAATCAACTGGCTGGACCAAACATCCAGTTCCACACGCTCAGAAAAATGTGATTACAACATGTAACTGTGAGGAATTACAGTCTGTGAGTCACCAACATACGCCGGTTCGTTTACATTTTGGAGGTTGACTTTCAAGGAAACTAAATAGTTAGCCATGCTGCTGCTGCTACGGGCGGCTAGTTCCTGTGTTTATCGTGTTGTCAGACATTTAGAATAATAATCTGAGCCTGTCAGCGGCAGAAACAAGAACTTTCACTGGACCCAAAGATTTACATCCCACAGATCTCACTCAGTATGAACCATTAAGTCACTTAGACACAAAATGAAGGGAAAACAGGGTTGAAAAATACTGAAGTTTCTCTAAAATCTTTACAGTTTACTCAGTGGTTTGTTATTCTGCAGGAAGATGTATAATTATTATTGTTTAAAATGTTCATTCAATTTGTGTGAAACCTTTAAATCTGCAGGAATAATTAACAACAATCTCATGTATTTATAACGTCTAAACATCAGTTATAAATCATTATAATTAGGGTTGAAATACAGGAAATTGAAAGTATATTGAGCTGCGTGACATTCAGCTGTCGGGAGAGTTTAGTTCCACACTGACAGCTGGATTTAAAACTTATAAAATATGTGAACAGCTGCAGAACGTTTGAGCAGACTGTAAGAAAACCCTCATGTGGGACACAAAGAGGAATATTCACACTTTATTTTTTAAAAAGCACAGCATGAGGAAGTGAACATTTAGAAACAAAAAGTTCATTTTTGTGTCATTTAAGGTTTTGTTTTGTTTAAAGAAAAATCAGATTTGGAATAAACCAAAATTAAGAACATTTGGTTTATTCAAAACTGAGAATGATGTGAGATTTAATCCGTGATAAAGGAAAAGATTTCTGTCACATGACGTGATGTTACTGATGGTGTTGAAGAACAAGATCAGATTTCTCAGTTATGAGAGTTAAATGAAGCAGAAAATACATTTTTATTTAGTTTTGTCTTTTGTTTGTTACTTTCTCATGAAACTGGTCGTTTTTTCTTCTGTGTGAAACATGTTTTTCTTTATTTTACACACATTTTATATTAATTTGAATAATTTGCAGATATTTAACAGTTAATTTTTAGGACATTTTATAGAGAGATGGTGCAATTGATGAGTACAAATTCATATTTTGGTTCATAGATGTTAATTTGCAAAAACTGATTCTTAATTCTTAAACAGACAGAAAATACTTGTGTAGTTTTATGTGTAAAACTACATATTAGCATATTAGGTTTTTTCTTAAAAACTCTATGATGAGTGCATTTTCTGTATACGACCAAATTACATAACCTGAAATGTCCTGAGAACTAACAGTTACACAGCAGCTACTTTTAGGAAAATATGGAAAAAGTGTCCCAGAAACTGTTAGAAAAGTGATCCGATAGACGCTCACTCGTGATCTAATATTTAATGTGTTAATATATTATTTGATACACAAAACTACACACTGAGAAGTAGGTTTTGTTAAAGAATTGCAAATGAACAACTACGCATGTTCCCAAATATAACCAGTCAGCGCTCACCCACTAAACCAATTAACAGTTTTGACACCATTTTACTTCCGTACCAAATTGCAGAACCCTCGAAGTAAAATGTCCCAAAAATTAACCGTTAAAAAAAAATTGTTTTTCACCAAAAGTTATTTATGTCATATTGTTGTTTGTTATGTTATTTTATAAGGAATTAAACATTTAAATGGTAAATAAAATGGAATTTGTTCATTTATTCATCACCATGACGACATGAAGATGATTAGAAATTGATCATAAATCACAAATCAAATACAAAAAAAATATAAAACTAACTTTTCTATTTAAAATTTTAAAAAGTTTCTCTTTTTAATTTGCATTTTAATGTTTTTATACATTACATAAATCACTCAAGGATGCTGCTTCGATAACATATTATTGATCCTGATCAATGATATTTAGAAGTGAATCATTTTTACTTTAATCAGTTTGATGAATAAAAACCTGATTATTGGATCAACAGTAAATTATTGATAATAGCAGTAATTTGTTCCTCTGAATGTTTTTTTTCTGTTGATCAGAATAAAAAAAACATTTGAAGAATCAATTTGGATTTTATTCTTTTAAAAAATAGATGAATTTTGATGAAAACAAAAGTTGTTTGCAGGTTAGTTGAGGGTTCTTCAGGTGTTTGAGCTGATTGAACTCTGTGAGTCAGCATGAGGCCCTCGGGGCGTTCAGATGTTATTAGCGGGGAGCGGTTTATTTCTGGCGATGTGTCGGCTGTAGCTGCCGTGTGACGGAGATTTGATCGTGATCGGAGGTGTCTGCTAATGAGGACGACTCACAGCGAGTGTTGACGGAAACCGAGAGGAGGAAGTGACGGACGCCTCGGGCTCCTCGTTTATTTCAGTCCAGGAGAAATCTGCACGAACAGCTTCACCGCCACACGACGCTTTTTATTCTGTTTTTTACAGGTTTTATCATCTGATTAAAGAAAAAGATCAGAACATGTTCACAGAAAACATCAGTAAATAAGCTGGAAATATTTCAAAATGGCCTTCTGTCATCGTTTTTTTCTCACAACTTTATTTTAAAGTTTCAATAAACTCAAAAGAAGCAAGAAAACAAACAAGAAAAAGGTGTCAAACAGGACAAAGAAAAAGAAGAAGAAGGTTTTTAGTCTTTTTGTTTACAGAAGATTCAATACGTTTACACCTTTAATAAAACAGAAAGTAACAGAAAGTACAGTATGTTCATGATATTTTGCCAATAATGTCATTAAATTTATATGGAAAAATTGTTTGTCGTTGTGAAAATTATGGGAAACAGAAATAACACACTAACAATATTTTCTTACTTTACTGCAAGAGTTCATAATGTATATTTACACTTGATGGTTTTCATAGTATTCATATTAATTGTATATAACAATTATATAATAATATAATAATATTTTACCATCATATTAACCTCAAAAGAAAGAAATAAACACAGTCTAAAGTCCTGCCAGCACCACACACACACACACACACACACACACACATACACACACACACACACACACACACACACACATACACACACACACACATACACACACACAGAGTCGTGTTTCCATCAATTCAGAGGACATTACATTGACATTCATTTCCTGGAGACTTATCCTGACTTTAACATAACCCTAAACTAACCTTAACATAACCCTAAACTAACCTTAACGTAACCCTAAACTAACCTTAACATAACCCTAAAGTAACCTTAACATAACCCTAAACTAACCTTAACATAACCCTAAACTAACCTTAACGTAACCCTAAACTAACCTTAACATAACCCTAAAGTAACCTTAACATAACCCTAAACTAACCTTAACGTAACCCTAAACTAACCTTAACATAACCCTAAAGTAACCTTAACATAACCCTAAACTAACCTTAACATAACCCTAAACCAACCTTAACGTAACCCTAAACCAACCTTAACGTAACCCTAAACTAACCTTAACATAACCCTAAACCAACCTTAACGTAACCCTAAACTAACCTTAACATAACCCTAAACTAACCTTAACGTAACCCTAAACCAACCTTAACATAACCCTAAACCAACCTTAACGTAACCCTAAACTAACCTTAACATAACCCTAAAGTAACCTTAACATAACCCTAAACTAACCTTAACATAACCCTAAAGTAACCTTAATATAACCCTAAACTAACCTTAACGTAACCCTAAACTAACCTTAACATAACCCTAAAGTAACCTTAATATAACCCTAAACTAACCTTAACGTAACCCTAAACTAACCTTAACATAACCCTAAAGTAACCTTAACATAACCCTAAACTAACCTTAACATAACCCTAAACCAACCTTAACATAACCCTAAACTAACCTGAACATAACCCTAAACTAACCTGAACATAACCCTAAACTAACCTTAACGTAACCCTAAACTAACCTTAACGTAACCCTAAACTAACCTTAATATAACCCTAAACTAACCTTAATATAACCCTAAACTAACCTTAACATAACCCTAAACTAACCTTAACTTTAAACCAAGTCTTCTCTCTAACATTAATGATTTACATTAAGGGGACTTTTGCTTTTTGTCCCCATAAGGGAGGCGAGTCCCCACAACGTAGGAATACCTGGTACACACACACGTGCGCACACACACACACACACACACACACACACACACACACACACACACACATGCAGGATGAAAGGTGTGTTTGATGTGTTTCGGCGGCCGCGGCCTCAGTCTGTGACCTTCAGTGAAACTCTCTGCTGTCGGCTGATAACGCGGCGACACAAACGTGACCTCAGTGTTAATAAATGTGTGTAACCAAAAACTGTGACGTCATCAACGTAAAACTTATTTCAAATTTAACTTTAATAAAAATAACAATAAACTTGTTTGTGTGTCACCTTTCATACATGAAATGCAGCTGGAGGTATTATAGTTGAATCTATAAAACTCATATCTTATCATACTTCAACATTATATTTTACAAACTGATCATTTGTTTCACCTGTAAAATCTCAATCTGAAAGGACACTAATTTAACTTCCACTTACAATTTATGTTCTTAAAGTCAACATTTTAAAAATATACTTAATATACAAATAATATATAATTAGTACAGTTAAAAATATACTGAAATCCAGGTTTGAGAAACATTTAGTTGTGCTTGAATGTGTTTATCTTTTTGTACAAATACTGTAAATGTACTAATTATAAATTATGTATTTTTGTAGTAACGTACACTTGAAGTTGAATTGCTTATTAATATACTTATTTCAAGTACGCTGAAGTGCTGCTAGAGGAATAATAGACTGTGTGAATATATTTTTCTGGCACATATATTTATATTTTATTTATCATGAAGAATAATAATGTGCTTCAAATATACTTTCTGATATTTAGATGCTGTTTAAAGGAGTAATTACAGGTTAAATTATCATTTAATGTTCGAGGACCTGAGAACTTTCTGTAAATGTAGGAAATCAAACAGTTTCCAGATCATTTTTCTTCTGGAGGTCGTCCTCTGTCTTCTTCTGTGGTTTTCTGAATAATCAGCGTCAAGCGTGACGTCAGTTTCAGCCTCGACTGTCGACGCTCGCTGTGACGTCTCCGACAATCAAACACGTTCAGAGTCGACACTGACGTAGCAGTTAACAAACTTTACTCCGTTAATATCCTCAAACAACACTTGTTCATGATAAAATATTCATTTAAATCTTATTTACATGATATAATTTATATTAAACATTCATCCTCTGTATCTGAAACATCCCAGCTGTTAATTATCACCTGCTTTGCTCCCGATTTCATTAATTTCAGACCAAAATCTCTTTGTTTACTTTCATTTTCTATTTTTCCCTTTTTATTTCTTTCTATTCTGCTTTTATAATAACAAACACGTCTCATGGGTTTATATATATTCTGCATCTGCATGCTGATAAAAACACATTCAGCTTCCTTGGAGCAGAATTTAATTATGTGTTTTCTTGTGATATTGAGATATAAAACGACATTACAGTGTTATAAACCATTTATTAACAGTTTATATACTGATTATTAATGATTAATGGGGGATTATAGTGAATGAGGGTTTAGATTGTAAATAATGTGCATCATTTGGTGATTTTATTACTGGCAGCAGAACCTCATCTGATCAGGAAATATAAAAGAGTTGCAGATAGGAGGTTTTCAGCGGTCGGTGCAGTCGCACGTTGACATTTGCTGTTAATGAGAGTTGCGATGAAAGCGCGGTCCCTGCGGTGACATCATCACCTCGCAGGTCGCCTCCCGATGCAAATCAGACGCAGAAAAGGGCAAAACGCAAATCCTCCTGCGTCATCATTAAACACGTCCGTGCTGATCCGAGGTCAGCCGCTGCCTCCCGCTGCTGCTGCTGCAGTGCATGATGGGAGATTTGTCAACACAAAGAGAAACACTGAATCCTCCCAGCTCCTCGCCTCTGACCTCTGACCTCTGACCTCTGAGAGGAAGCAGCGGCAGGTTTAATCAGCAGGTGGAGAGAGAAGCTGTTTACTGGGAAAATGTAATCAGTATATAAAACATAAAACTTGGTTATTCACATGTTTTATTACCATCTGATGAATGTTTTAACCATGTTTATGATTAAATATTTATTTCAGTCTTATTTACATGACACTGTTCATTTCATCGACCTCGACTGTGATGAAAAACATCTTTTAGCTTTAATGTGTGTGAAACAGTGTTAATGTTATTGTCATTATTATAAATAAATATTTAAAGCATCCCTGTAAATTTGGATTAAAAGAATCGTGATATCTTGAGCTGACAAGATAATTATCTCAGAATTTACAAGTAAATATGAGGAATACATGATTATTATTTATTTATATATAAATAATAATCCTTCAGATTTCAGTCCTGGTTGATTTGGTGACACCTGTGGTCACTGGTGGCAACTGCAAATATGCTAATACTAATTAATTTTATAAACTAATTACTTTATACTGATTGATGCTTATAATACACTAATTAATACTAACAATACAACAGACAAGCAGCTGGTGTTTCTGTTTACAGAGCAAACAAACAAACTCAGGTTGAGGTAATGATGGACGATGAAAACTAAATAGTTGATTTGCAAATTTGGGGAAAAAAAGCAAACCATAAATAGTATAAAAACAGGGATTTAATGGTATAATATGTAATTATTCCACATTAAAATGTGTAAAAACAACTAGACCTATGTTATATATGTTGTTGAGTTGTGTTCTTACATTATCCCAAATGTTTCCAACAATGTTCAAACTCAGAGAAATCTGTAATTTAATCAAAGTAATGGACCGTTTCATTTGGTCGCCTGTCGATGGCGTCATACCTCCTCTACCAAAGAGTAAACACGCACCAGATGCATACGGCGGCGCTGTGTTTGTCCGCTACAATGGCTTCTACCAAAGAGTAACTTACACACATACAAGATAATACATCGGCGTTGTGGTTGTTCCACACAAACTGTTATAAATGGACTTTTATTCAGTTTTAAGCCACATTTTCATGATAAATTTAGGTGGTTTTTAACTATATCTTTTAGCTGGAAGAAGGATTTTAGTCGTTGGACGTCTGGATCTTAAGTTATCAGAGAAATAAACTGGACAAACGTTAGCAGCAGCTCGGCTAACAGCCCCTCCAGGAAGTCTGGTGGTCACCAAACATCGTCAGAGAAACACTTATTTTTTAGGTGAAACAGCTTTATTCAGTGTTTTTACCTGTAATCTGCGGGTCCGTTTGTTCTGGAGAGGACGAGACTGAATGATGAACACTGGAGTAATCCTATCCCGCTGAAGCTGGTTATTTAACGATGAAGACAACAACTCCCATGATCCCTTGCTACTTCACACCGTCATCACACTCCGTCGTTTGTTATTGTTTTGATTGAGACGCCTAGCGGCTGAAATTACATATTGTGCGTTTAATTAAAATGTGAAGCATTTCTTTTTTTGGCCACCAGGTGGCAGCAGAAACATTCAGTAAACACAACATCTGACATATTATCATCTTATAAAGTAGCTGTTGCTAAGCAAACAGCTGAGTGCAACAGATTATCCCATTAACAATGTCAATAATTATTTGTGGGGTTCCTCAGGGTTCTGGTCTTGGTCCTTTATATTTTAAGCACTGGCTAAAGCTACAGAACCGGTGCAACAACTTACCGACTACTGACATGAAACGGGACTCCGTGCCAGTCGTCCACAGGCTGTTGATCCAGACTGGTTTTCTGTGCTGATAGTAGTTTGTTCTATTTGTGCAGAATGGGTGAATGACCTCTTGTAGACACCTAAGCAGACATCTTTTACCATCATGTTGGGCCATGATCTTTCTCTAACCCTAACCAAGTGGTTTTTGTGCCTAAACCAAACCATTTTAACTAGGGATGCACAATATTATTGGCATGTCATTGGTATCGGCGGATAAAAGCTCTAAAATGAAATATCGGCATTGGCGAATTCTGGCGAATTCTGCCAATATGTCGCCATCTCCTCCGCCGCCTGACTGTGCTTCCCTTGACGGATTGTTTCACCCTGACGGTCCCGGTGTTTCCTCCGCAGGCTGCACTTCACTCAGCCGCCCGTCAGACCCGCTGCTGCTTCTTCCCACTTTAACCTGAATAATAAATCGGGGCTCGGTGCTCCGGTTGGATCCACATGGAGAGCCGAGGCTAACGTTAGCTGAGACGCTAGCGAAGGCTAGCTGGCTCCTCCGGTCATGCTGCGGCTAACGCTCCGCTAGCCTCCCAGCTAACGTTAGCCCCGGTTTGTTATTCAGGTTAAAGTGGGAAGAAGCAGCGGGTCTGACGGGCGGCTGAGTGGAGTGCAGCCTGCGGAGGAAACACTGGGACCGTCAGGGTGAAACAGTCCATCGAGGTGCTGCGGTGTTCGGCTGCACAGATAAGAAATCCTTTGGCTGACAGGATGTACCACTCTGTTTGAAAAATAAAAAAACTTCACCTTCTTCTTTTTGGTTTATAACGGCGGTTGTCAACCAGCGTATTAGGTGCATTAGCGCCACCTTCTGCTCCGGAGTGTGGACCAGAGATTAAATCCTACACATTAATCCTGTCTGTCTAATAAACTCAATGAAAACTCTACTGCTGCTCCCACTTGGCAGGTTCATTAGTTTTAATGCTGAGCTCCTTCATATATTGTCTTTATTGATCATATTTAGTACAATCTATGCTGCATGTATAATAGTCTCCTCAGCCAGCTGGAGAATAATATGTGCATATATCAGCATCGGCCACAATGAGTTGGAAATATCGACAAAAAATCCAATATCGTGCATCCCTACTTTTAACCCAAACCATCAGAAGGATCAGAAGATATCACCTGCAAAAAAAAAACAAAAAAACTTTCCTCCATTTCAAAACAATTTGAATTTGATAAGGTGGTCTTGTGCGATCAATAAACATGCGTAATAATTCCATACCAACAATAAACAGACTATTTACATGGAGGATTTTTTTTGTCCATTTGTTGGCAGCAGAACAAACTTCAAACATGCACAGAAGCAAAACTAGGAGCCAAAAGAAGCAGAAAATCTGCAAGTGATTCATTCCATATCACATGTGTTATTTGATCAGTTTTTAAATAAAATGTATTGATTGGAGCAGCTTTATCTGGTGATTACAGTCTTTAAACAATCAATAGATGTTATTTTGACGTGAATGATTATTATCCACCTGATGAGACGATATTTCCATATGACAGACAGTCGGCTCCTCTGTGAGCTTTATAACCTTCAGCTGTGAGTCAGAGTTTGACCTCTGACCTCTGCACAACAACACGCCGGTCCGCAGAGTGTTTTCAATGTAAACATCTGAGCATCGACCTGTTTAATATTTAACTGCAACAGGCGCATCATCAATCACAGGAAAACACATCCACACACTTTTATCTGATGTGTTGAATACATGAATAACGTGTGACAGCCGCTGAGGCATCACTCCGCAGGAGGAGGAGACACCTATAAATACAGGAGGAGGAACGAAGCGCGCAGCAGAAGAAGAACTCAGCTCACAGGGAAGGAAAAACAACATCAGTACAAACTAGAACAACAAAGAGAAACAGACTCTGGAGCTGAAATTAGACAACAAAGAAGAAGAAATCAGAATATTTCTATAATATTCTTGTAGGATCTTAAATTATTTCTGTGTTTAATCGTGAGTTCATCTGAATTACTGAACTTTATTTATTATTTGAAGTTTTTATTGTGATGCTAAAATTAAATGTTGGTATTTTTTTTTTTTTAGGTTTTTTTCTGTGATGGAGAGCGTGCGAGCCGTCGTCTACCTGTCCGTCTGTCTGTCCGTGCTGACATCACTCTGTCAGGGTCAAAGGTCGGCCGACAGCCAACTGCCGTCTGCACCTGACGAGCCGACCCTCGGATTCACAACCAGAGAGCTGGTGAGTCATCTGTCGTCACGCAGGATCTTTGTGTCTCCGTCAGATTTCTGTAGTTCTTCTTCTAAAAAAAAAAGACTTTATTTATTTATTTTAGTGAAGTTATGTGGGATAAAAGATATAATGTTTAAATTATGAGGTTAAATTCAAAATAAGTGAAGTGATCAAATGGTTAGTTGATAGTTAATTGAATGGTGAAAATGTATTAATTATGTCAATTAAGGTCATAAAAGATTAAACTGTTATGGAGAGTCAATTATGTTTATGTTGGTAAAATTAAAACTAATTAAAATTGTAAAAGACATTTTAAGATTAAAGTTATTATTTAAGAAAAACTTAAAAATGGAGCTAATTAAGGTGGAATTGAAGCTGATAAATGACAATAACATTAGAGCCAATTAAGGTGGTAAAATGTGGCCAAACAATAAAATGATTAAATTATAACTAATTAATAAAAGATGAAGGCAGTTCATTTATAGACAATTAATGTTGTAAAGGTTGTTTGTCAAACAATAATTAATTAAGGTGGAGTTATAGTTAATTAAAGTGTCCAAACAATAAAAGATGATTAAATTATAATTAAAGTGGTTTTAATATTAAAATAATGTTTTACAGTGGTCACATTTAACATATTAAGACAGAAATGTTTTCAAGTTATAAGTAATTAAAGCACAAAGATGAATCATTAATTAAGATGATGAAGGTTGTAAGATTTTCAAATTAAAATATTTGTATAAAACGTGCTGTTATCAAACTAACGTGTAAGAGCTGAAATAGTCTAATGAAGATAAAAAGTATTGATTATTATTATTAATAATAATAATATAATGATAATATGATGGACTTTATTTAAAGGAAACAAGTTTATTGTGAATTTAAATTTTATTTGCGTGGCTTTAGTCTGTTTGATCAATAAAGTTTTATTCCTAACGAACATAAAACGGTGGCAGCTGAACAGAAATGATTTATTCTCTAAAGCAACAATAAGCAGCCGGTTTCATCTTTACTGTAAACAAGCTGCACTCAGATAAAATCAGTATAAATATATCTTATTCTTAAATTAATTCAAATAATACTAAAAACCACTGAGAACATTCAGACTTGTATCTCCAATATAATATTTATTGCTTATTTGAATAGAAACAAGTAAAATATATGAACTAATCTGCATGTACCTTTAAAATACACACAAAACAGCACAAAAACACAAATAATTTATGATAAAACGTCATAAAACGAGCTGCAGCGTCCAGGAACACACGACTGATTTCTCTTTAAAAATGATTTTTTTTTTGAAGATTCACTACAGATCTTCCCAGTAGAGAGAAAACACACCAGCTCAGATTGATGAATGATCAAAACTTCTTTATTTAATATAAATATAACGTAGCAGCGCTGTGATCTTATCGGCTTCTTGTTTTAAAACCTTCTGCTGGAGAAGATCTTCTAGTGTTTGTTTGTCTAAAACATAAACACAAGAAAAATATGACCTCAGTCCTTAGAAGGAGCTCCGACCCTGAACTGATGAGTCAGTTCATTTATTTTTATTTTTACTACTTTTAACCGATGTGTCACATTAAAGGATCATTCTGCTGATTTTCTATATTTGTCTTCATGTTTGGATCCAAACCAACAACATATATCGTGTTTGTATCAAAGCTGATATATCTGATTAAAAACACGTCAGTGAGTCTCACCGCTGCTCTGGGTCACATGATCCTTCATCAGGAAGAGTTTGGTCACGTTAGTTTGTTTAGAAACGGCTCCAAAGACTAATAACAGCATCACGTTTTCAGTCTCCAGAGAGTAGTTCTGTGTACGGCAGACACCACTGAGCATGCTGAGTCCTTTAACTTCACTGATACTGATGTTGGTTGATGTTAATGTGTGTGTTTGTGTGTGTTTGTGTGTATGTTTGTGTGTTAATGTGTGTGTTTGTGTGTTTGTGTGTGTGTGTGTGTTAATGTGTGTGTTACATCGTGTGTTCAGGCTGAAGCTCTGCAGGGTTTCCTGGATGAAGCTGAAAACAGAGTCGGTCTCTCTGTGGAGAAGAAAGCCAGCGTCATTCCCCGGGTGAGAACATGACTGACAGCTGTCAATCAAACACGAACAGATGGAGAACTGAAACTGCAGAGATTATTATTATTATTATTATTATTATTATTATTATTATATAATTGTACATATATTCCCAGTTGTATTACTAACTTGGGGGTTTAAACAACAAAACTTAGACTGTCAGGCAGATTTCAGGGTTCAATTCATCTCCACAAGAATTTTATTTCAAGGTTCGAGGTAGAACTCAGTATACAGGAGGAAGAAACAGCAAATTCCTACAGTGCAGCAGTGTGCACAATAAAAGACAACGTTAGATCGTTCCTAAAACAAGATTTAGATTTTCATGTAGGAAAATAAAACTAACACTTAATTTCACAGGTCTTTAATTTCCTTTAACCTGCAACTAATTGAAGGAAAAATAGAGAAAGTGTTATTTTATTTAAGTTTGAGGTTAGTTATTTAAAGTTGTACTCAGATCCTTTACTGCAGTAAAAGTACCAATACTACAATGTAAAAATACTCCATTACAAGTAAAAGTCCTGCATGAAAAAGTACAAGTACATAAGTATTATGAGCTTGATGTAGTTGAAGTATTGCAGTAAAAGTACATAAGTATTATGAGCTTGATGTAGTTAAAGTATTGCAGTAAAAGTACATAAGTATTATGAGCTTGATGTAGTTAAAGTATTGCAGTAAAAGTACATAAGTATTATGAGCTTGATGTAGTTAAAGTATTGCAGTAAAAGTACATAAGTATTATGATCTTGATGTAGTTAAAGTATTGCAGTAAAAGTACATAAGTATTATGAGCTTGATGTAGTTAAAGTATTGCAGTAAAAGTACATAAGTATTATGAGCTTGATGTAGTTAAAGTATTGCAGTAAAAGTACATAAGTATTATGAACTTGATGTAGTTAAAGTATTGCAGTAAAAGTACATAAGTATTATGAACTTGATGTAGTTAAAGTATTGCAGTAAAAGTACATAAGTATTATGAGCTTGATGTAGTTAAAGTATTGCAGTAAAAGTAGTGGTTTGGTCCCTCTGACTGATATATTATTATATATGACATCATTAGATTATTAATAGTGAAGCATCAGTGTTAGAGCAGCATGTTACTGTTGTAGCTGCTGGAGGTGGAGCTAGTTTACACTACTTTATATACAGTTAGCTAGTTTAGTCCAGTGGTTCCCAACCTAGGGGTCGGGGCCCTCCAAAGGGTCAGCAGATAAATCTGAGGGGTGGTGAGATGATTAATGGGAGAGGAAAGAAGAAAAAACAAAGTTCTGATACACAAATCTGTTTTCAGTTTTTGGACTTTTTCTCTAATCTTTGATTTTTGCTGAAATATTGGATCATTTGAACATTTATTGAAATGAAAGCATGTGAGAAGTTTAGAGGGAAAAATCACTATTTGGTGGAGCTGCTAACAACTCATAGACATGTGAAATGTGACCCCGACTACACACTGCTTTTTGTAAGACGTCAAAATACAAAAAGGTTGGAAACCACTGGTTTCATCTTTAACAATGTGTTGTATTTTAAAAGCTTGTTATATTATCCTACTTAAGTACAGTACTTAGTTACTTTCCACCACTGTTAGTTTGTCATCTGGTTTCCTAGTAGTGAGCCTGGAAGCTTTGCTTACTGTGTTCTCTCCTATAAAACTGCAAAAGTTACCGATGACAATTCCAGCTCTGAAACAAAAAGTTAAGATACCAGTCCAGCCTTTGCAATTCAACGGCTTCATTGTGGCCGTCACCCTTGGAGCAAAAGCCTCTCACGCTGTGCTTTTTGGTGAACTGCCGCCTGGTAAATGCTTTCCCTCTGGCAGGGGACCTCCCAGGATCTGAAGCCGAAGCGGCACCGGCGGCTCCACCCGTCAACGGATGCTTCAGCTGGGTTTACAATAACTTGAGCGCTAAAGTTGACATAAAATGGGCCCATTCACCAACAGTATTTATCCTACATAAACAAAACAGAGGCCTCCTGGATGAGGTGGTCGTCAGCAGGGTCAACTGATCCTTTGATTCATCAGCAGTTCCTTCTCGATGGAAATTAAGGTCTGACAGTCGTGTTCTCGTCCAGCTGCAGCTGTGTGCTGGTAGTAGCTTTCAGATTACTTGAAGCGCTCGGATGGTGATGGGCTGACTTGGATATGGACTTTGAACCAGTACCCAGTCTCTGCACCAAACAGCAAGCAATCCCAGCAGCACTTGGTTGATCCTGTTATCCAGGAGTATCATGTGTATTTTCTGGAGTTGCCTTTCAAAGTCTTGGTTTTCTGAACCAAATTAAGGCCTGTTGTAGGTCTTCTTTTGTCGATTAAGTCCAACTTTTCATTAAAAGTTAATCTTGAAAACAGTGTGGATAATAAATTTGCAACGGTGGTAACGTTACTCGTAGCGTCCATCGTGATCTAGCAGCCTTGCTAGCTAGTTTATCAGCGTTATTTTCCCGTTAGCTTGTGATTCATGTCCCATTCAGTGGGCGGAACTTGTCATAAAGTTAACAATAACAAAGCCCACCCATTCAGAGGGAAGATGTGATTGGTCAATTTTATTGTCATTTGAAATTAGTCTCTCATTGAATCACTATTGCTCAGCTCTCTGTAGACACATCACATCCCAACACAAAGCGAACAAGCAGGTTTGGAGGGTTTATTTCCTCAGAAACATTTCGTTTAGATGTTGTTTGTCAAACTATGAATTGATAAAATAAAATTAGAACTAATGACTTTTTAAATATTATTTTTTGAATATCTTGGCCGTCTCTGACTGTTCCCCTCTGTATGTCCATAAGAATTGCCTTTAAATATCTTCTTCCTCCTGTGTTAAAATCCTTTTTTTGAGCTTATTTTTGAAGCTAAAATCTGAAACCTGTCTGTCTGTCTCTCAGTGTGATGTCGGCGAGCGATGTGCGATGAAACACGGACCTCGTATCGGCCGACTGTGCGACTGTCTGAGAGGAACGGCCTGCAATACCTTCTTCCTGCGCTGCTACTGAACACACAAACACATTTATACTTCTGTACTTGTGAGGACATCATCCATTCTCTAACCTGAACCCTAAAACCAAGTCTGAACCCTCAAACGGCTCTTTAGAGAAGAACTGAGGACCAAACAAAATGACCCCACTGTTGAGGTCTGAAGGTTCGGTCACACCAGCGAAATTAATCTGCGAGTCTTCGCAAAATATTTGGTTGGAGGAGCTTTGAGACATGCAGACTATTCGCAGGGTTAGCTGGTGTAGCTGGCGAGCTAATCGCTAACGCGCTAACCCAGCTTGTCTCTATTTTCTCTCTTCTGTTCTGTTTACTTCTCCCTGACATTTGTTCACCATTGTTCATGATTTTGTTCAATAAAAAGTTATTGACGAGGGAGAATAAAGTGCACCAAGCTAATGAGGTTGCTATAGGTCAGTTAACAAATTTACTGAAAACCACCTGCTAACATTCACTAACAGTCGTGGATGGAAACAAGTATTCATTCTTATTATTTTTCTGATTTTCTGGAAATTTAGTTAAAACTTTCACCACATTTGGATGCAAACTTCAACACCTGCTGGGTCATTGACTACTCGCAGAGTATGTTAGCTAACTGCTGTAGCTGACAAGCTAACTCTTAGCATCACTCAGTCTCATTAGCTTCTCTCTATTTCCTCTTTCCTCTGTTCTGTTTACTTCCTCCTGATGTTTTGCCAATGATTTTGTTCAATAAAAACTTATTGAAGAGGGAAAATAAAGTGCTCTGAACGAACGAGCTTGCTAACAGTCAGTTAGCAAACTCGTTATCTTAGCTTGGTTGCTAACAGAATATTTTCACAGTTTAAAAAGACATTTGTACCATCGATTCCTGTCTCCTAACTGTCTGTAAAACAAATACTAACACAGAGGCTGTCAAATAAACTGGATGTTAGCAACACAGCTAACTGATTAACTGCGATAGCTTCCTCCGTTTTGGACTCTCCGTCCACTCGAAGGTCAGTACTGTCAGGGCGACTTGTTATCAGTCAAGTTGCAAATTTGCAACTTCACCAAAGTTGAGCTCAAAAGCTTAAAAGATGCAAAAAATTATGCTGATTTTCTTCCCTCCTGCATTTTTCCATTTTTAATTCTGGTGTGACCGAGTCTTTAAACTGGTCCTCACAAATATAGAAGTACACACACTCTCACACACACACACCTGTCTCACCTGGATGTCTCTCGCTTCCCTTCTGCATGTTTCTGTCTTTGTTTTGACGTTTCAGTGTCTATCCCTCAGATTCATTTATTTTTGTTAAATAAAGATTCTTCATAAAGCTGCACGGCTCCAATGAATTCCTGTTTTCCATCAATTTACAATAAACAGGGGACTTTTTTCCCCCTGAGATTAGTCTGTCAGGTAACTCCTTTCTTAGTGTCTGCTTGTAATCTAAAGCATCTGATTAGTGGAGCTTGCTGAGGTGGTACACAGCCTGCAAATGTCTGTTCAGTGCAAAATGTTGCCGATTTAATTCAGCGTTCAGGTGAACATCAGTAAAGGGTTCAGGGAAGCTCATGAAGTCATTAAGATCCAGCGGTGGAAGAAGTATTTACATAAAGTATAGAGCAGTGATGTGTGAGCAGTCGCTGCTTCTTGAAGTATTTTTCTTGTTCTGTATTCTCATTTCAAATATTTCTTTAATCGATCTCTTTGATGTTACTGAACACAGAAACTCAGGACTCTCCTGGATGATGTGACGATCCTACAGGCTTATATTCTGACACCCGTTTACATTAGTTACACTTTGTTTCTGAGAAATAACTTTTTGTCTGTGATTCTGTCGGACGTCTAAGAATACTACAATACGTCAAATCCTCGGCCACTTTTGCTACTGAGAAGAAGGTTACTGGTTACTGGATTCACTCCAAATTGACTAAGAAATTAACAATAAACTGATTCACTTTGCAGTTTGTAAAATCAGTTTTCTCAACCTTCAGCTTCAGCTTCAGCCCACCGTTAACAGCACACGCAGCCAAATTTTAAGCTCTGTGATTGGCTGTTTCAGGCTGAAATGCACCTTGGGTAGTTAAAGTGATAATCTCGAAGATTTCAATTAAATAAATATCTGTTAGGTCACTATCTATCTCCAAATGAGGTAACACAATGATGATTGAACCTGTGGCCCACTGATGGAAGCTCTTGCATTCGCTGTATTTTGAGTATTAAGAACTGGGTGTTGGTGGCAACATTCCCGACATGCGTTCAAATCACCGGCGCTGCAGTTAGTTTTCTGTCGCCCAGCAGTGGTTGGTCCGTCAGAGAGGGTAGGCGGAGCTAACACAACAGACTCTTTCTTCAACTCACTTGTGTGTGAAGCAGCGTACTGTTCTTCTGGTCTCTGCTAGCGCAACATCAAACAGGTGACACTGTTTGGATCTCTGGGGGTGACGTCCACAAACACACCTGCAATTACCGTTTATCACCAAAGAGAACAAAACGGAGATCCAAAAGTTTTATGTACACAGTTTTGTACCTTTGACTTTTTAAAAAAACACCAGATATTTTCTAACACAGTTGTTCATCTTTTGTACTGATGATTCAACCAGGACAGTTTCATGTTGAGGTGCTCAAACTGTGAGTAATGTAACATCGTCTGTGTAAAACATGAATGAGATTTTTTACTTGTGGAACCAGGACGCACAGGAAATACCTCCTCCCACTCAGCTACTTACATTTCAGTCACATTTCACATGTCTATGAGTTGTTAACAGCTCCACCAAATAGTGATTTTTCCCTCTAAACTTCTCACATGCTTTCATTTCAATAAATGTTCAAATGATCCAATATTTCAGCAAAAATCAAAGATTAGAGAAAAAGTCCAAAAACTGAAAACAGATTTGTGTATCAGAACTTTGTTTTTTCTTCTTTCCTCTCCCATTAATCATCTCACCACCCCTCAGATTTATCTGCTGACCCTTTGGAGGGGCCCGACCCCTAGGTTGGGAACCACTGGACTAAACTAGCTAACTGTATATAAAGTAGTGTAAACTAGCTCCACCTCCAGCAGCTACAACAGTAACATGCTGCTCTAACACTGATGCTTCACTATTAATAATCTGATGATGTCATATATAATAATATATCAGTCAGAGGGACCAAACCACTACTTTTACTGCAATACTTTAACTACATCAAGCTCATAATACTTATGTACTTTTACTGCAATACTTTAACTACATCAAGCTCATAATACTTATGTACTTTTACTGCAGTAGGATTCTTCATGCAGGACTTGTAATGGAGTATTTTTACTTTGCTGTATTTGTACTTTTTCTGAAGTAAAGGATCTGAATAATTCTTCCAGCACTGATGATACTGTATATATTTAAGTTTGGTAGATATTTTCTTATGCAGCTTTTGTGCAGGATAATTAATTATCTAGTTAATTGGATTTTTTCCTGTAAGAGTTTAATTATCAGCCTGCAGCTGGTTTTGTTTCCTGTCAGAGTGAAGCTCACAGCTTTCCGTGTCAGAACCAGCTGATCCTCCATCAGCTCAGCGTCAGTCACATGTCAACCGATTTCATGACATCATAACGAGATCGGAGCCAATCGTGGTCCAGTATGCGGCTTGACACTAGTGCGATGTGGAAACTTGAAGCCTCCAGTTGCACAAACACTGAGGATGAACTTTACAGTGAAGGAGGAAACATCTGGAGTCCAGCAGGAAAACTTCACAGATCAGAAATATTTACAGATTCAGAGATTCTGGATTTTTAATAAGCGAGAAGAAGCAGATGAAGGATTTTTTTATGAACTAATTGTACTTTTTATGGAAAAACCAGATCAGACTCAAATTATTATCCAAAGCAGCGTATGTTTCTATGTCTTAAATCATTCCTGCTGTTCAGCTAAATCCTGAACGCTTTCTATAAATATCCGTCACAATGGTTTAGTTACTTTAACAGTAAATAAACGTTTCTGATCCACAACGAAGGACATCAGCGACTGAATATCACACAAGATAAGACACCTCTGTGTAAAATCAGGTATATTCATACATCACAATATGCTATAATATAGTGAAATATATATGGTTTCATCATTTTTTATTTCAGTCAATTTTTCATTGTCCCACTTTAGAAAATGAGGTTTTATAAGTGGGACAACTGGTTTTACTAATGTGGGACAGACACATTAAATGTACAATAGTTATTCATTGTAATGCTTCATTTTCTGACTTATTTTAGGCAGATTGCAAATTATATTATTACTAATATTAATACATAATATAATACATTATGTTATTGACCAGAGATGTTTTATTGTATGAATCAATGTGATTTAGACCTTTCGACCCCCCAGTGATCCCAGAATGGTATTGGATGCGGATATTTGTTGGCTTCATATAAAAATATATTGCTGAAGTATAAATTGCAAAAATTGTCCCACAATTACCCCTTAATAAACACAATCTGATTATAATCAGTAACATTTATATCCTTTTATCCCCCGTTTAATGTGACAGCGGCCCTGTTCATTAGCATTTGTTAGAAGGGGAGATAGATGCATTTGAGCTTAGTGTCCCACATTACACTAATTCACCAAACATCCTGCAGATCTCTGATGATTGGTGTTTGTTTTCCTCCTGATATCAAAGCTCAACATGCAGAGAAGCAGCTGCTGCTGATGGTTTGAAGCTTGAAGCAACATGTTTCAGTCATTTCTAACTTTTAGAAGAGGCTCTGAGGAGTTTCCTGTAACAGCACCGATCTGAAAATGTTTTTCACAGAGCAAAGACATAAACACAGAAACACAAGACAGGTCAAAGACTTCCCCAATCAATCATCGTTGGTCGATCAGTCATCCCTGATTAAACCCCCGGTGAGGCTGATCAGCCTCGAGGCCTTGTCACTCGACACAAACTCTCCTAAAAAAGACCTGACGCCGCCACCTTCCAATCAAACCTTCATTTAAAACTGATGTCCGACAGCAGCTGCAGGGTCCACAGTTCCAGAAAGTCAATTTGCAGATCCGTTAGTAGCTTGATTAGCAGCTAGCTGGTTGATTAGTGGTTAGCAGGTAAGCTAGCAGGTTGTTTAGCAGTTAGCGGGTTGATTAGCTGTTAGCAGGTAAGTTAGCAGGTTATTCAGCAGTTAGCAGATTGATTAGCTGTTAGCAGGTAAGTTAGCAGGTTATTTAGCAGTTAGCAGGTTGATTAGCTGTTAGCAGGTACGTTAGCAGGTTATTTAGCAGTTAGCGGGTTGATTAGCTGTTAGCGGGTTGATTAGCTGTTAGCAGGTAAGTTAGCAGGTTATTTAGCAGTTAGCGGGTTGATTAGCTGTTAGCAGGTAAGTTAGCAGGTTATTTAGCAGTTAGCGGGTTGATTAGCTGTTAGCAGGTACGTTAGCAGGTTATTTAGCAGTTAGCGGGTTGATTAGCTGTTAGCAGGTAAGTTAGCAGGTTATTTAGCAGTTAGCGGGTTGATTAGCTGTTAGCAGGTAAGTTAGCAGGTTATTTAGCAGTTAGCGGGTTGATTAGCTGTTAGCAGGTACGTTAGCAGGTTATTTAGCAGTTAGCCGGTTGATTAGCTGTTAGCAGGTACGTTAGCAGGTTATTTAGCAGTTAGCGGGTTGATTAGCTGTTAGCAGGTAAGTTAGCAGGTTATTTAGCAGTTAGCGGGTTGATTAGCTGTTAGCAGGTAAGTTAGCAGGTTATTTAGCAGTTAGCGGGTTGATTAGCTGTTAGCAGGTACGTTAGCAGGTTATTTAGCAGTTAGCAGGTTGATTAGCTGTTAGCAGGTACGTTAGCAGGTTATTTAGCAGTTAGCAGGCCAGTTAGTCTGTTTTGTGTTTCTTTTCTTTTTTAAACTTTGGAATTCAGTTAATTTTGATTAATTTTATCATATCTTTAGGAGGTTATTATTACTATTATTATTATTATTACTATTATTATTATTATTGTTATTATTATTGTTGTTGTTGTTGTTATTATTGTCATATTTTTAATATATTCTTTTTTGTCTGTTGTGTATATTCGTCCTGGTGTTCCTTGTGAAAGAAGCCATTTTATTGAATTTGATCTGTCCCTCTGGTTCGCCAGCAGACCTCCAGCTGTGTGTTTCCACCAGCTGAGCCGTGTGATCGTCCAATCAGAGCCGAGCTGCTTCTGATTCAGAGAACCTTTCATTTCAGCGGTGATCAGACAGACGGAGCTTATCGACATGGATCAGAGGGACAGGATGGCATTTAGCTCCCAGCATCCAGCGCTCAGAGATAAGACACATTAATTACAGCAGCTAACACACACACACACACACACACACACACACACACACACACACACAGAATATTATCACAACAAAAGAGAAATCAGGTTTGTTCTTCGACAGACTGCTGACAGAGCGAAGCAGCTTATTAAATTAGTTTAAAGTTGTTTTTTTTTACATTGAAGTCAATCTGTTGATGCTGAGAGGTTTGTTTTCAATCAACTGAAGAAGCATCAAACACAAACCCTCCTTCCTTTAGAGGCTTTTCACACCAAAAATATATTTTAAATATTCACATTGAACATCAAACAGTATCTTGTTTCATTATTCAGAAAACTGAGAGTGAATTCTCTTAGCTGGACAAAAAAAACAATCAAAATCCACTTATAAGCCTGTCGATGAATATTTATGTGTCTTTTATATTTCCTTTTGTTGTCATTCAAAACAAGCTAATAAGTCCTGCATGAAAAATCCTACTACAGTAAAAGTACATAAGTATTATGAGCTTGATGTAGTTAAAGTATTGCAGTAAAAGTACATAAGTATTATGAGCTTGATGTAGTTAAAGTATTGCAGTAAAAGTACATAAGTATTATGAGCTTGATGTAGTTAAAGTATTGCAGTAAAAGTACATAAGTATTATGAGCTTGATGTAGTTAAAGTATTGCAGTAAAAGTAGTGGTTTGGTCCCTCTGACTGATATATTATTATATATGACATCATTAGATTATTAATAGTGAAGCATCAGTGTTAGAGCAGCATGTTACTGTTGTAGCTGCTGGAGGTGGAGCTAGTTTACACTACTTTATATACAGTTAGCTAGTTTAGTCCAGTGGTTCCCAACCTAGGGGTCGGGTCCCTCCAAAGGGTCAGCAGATAAATCTGAGGGGTGGTGAGATGATTAATGGGAGAGGAAAGAAGAAAAAACAAAGTTCTGATACACAAATCTGTTTTCAGTTTTTGGACTTTTTCTCTAATCTTTGATTTTTGCTGAAATATTGGATCATTTGAACATTTATTGAAATGAAAGCATGTGAGAAGTTTAGAGGGAAAAATCACTATTTGGTGGAGCTGTTAACAACTCATAGACATGTGAAATGTGACTGAAATGTAAGTAGCTGAGTGGGAGGAGGTATTTCCTGTGCGTCCTGGTTCCACAAGTAAAAATCTCGTTCATGTTTCACACAGACGATGTTACATTACTCACAGTTTGAGCACCTCAACATGAAACTGTCCTGGTTGAATCATCAGTACAAAAGATGAACAACTGTGTTAAAAAATATCTGGACATGTGTAAACAATCTGACATCAGTTGGATGAGGAAGTAGAAGTCACTGCAAACAAAGTGTTCAGAGCAGGTTGAAGCCCTGACTGTTGACTTGCAGGCAGCATTTCTGCATACGATCAACTCAGGTTTTGGAACTTTGACCCTGTTTAACATCCGACTTCAGTAACAGAAAACCAGAAAAAGCAGAATTTGAATCTTTAAACTTAATTCTCAAAAACTCAAACTTGACAACGTAAACTTGTCGGCGTTGTCCGGTTCTTACAAACTGAGCAGTTGAAAGGTTTTTCTCCTGTCTGACATTTCATCTGCTTCTGTAGATGTGACAAATGTTTCACTACACTCAGAACAACTGACAGGTTTCTCTCCTATATGAATCATCATGTGACTTTTCAGATTTGTGTCGTGTAGACGAATCTTTTGCCACCAGGAAGCTGACGGGAAGTAACTGAGTACATTTACTGAACTGCAGAGGAGTAGAAAGTACAATATTTCCCTCTGAAATACAGTGGAGGGGAAGTATCATTCAATTCAATTCAAACTTTATTTCAGAGTCACAACAGGGTCCATAACATGTAAAAAGAAAAATGACAAGACAGACCAGATAAAACTACAATAATAAAAGCTCATATGTTGGTTATTTCGCCACTTGTAGGAACACCTGAGAGCAGCAACCTCACAGCATCATTATAAACCACTATGAGCTGCATACAGAGACATTTTATATTGACAGAACACACTAACTGGTCTGAGCATATAGTTTACAACACATAAATATCTCTGTCATCATTTAAATCATCAGTGAAAGTAGCATCAAATAGAAATACTCGTGTATAAGTACCTCAAAACTACATTTGAGTAAAGTTACTTCGCTACCACACGGGACAACGTTCTTAGTTTGATGGTATTTATTTATTTGTCAGCAGGTGGAGGTGGATGTTTGCAGGCAGCGGGGGGAAAGAAGAGGCTGCAGCCGTCACACAGAGCGCGAGGAGCGGCAGGAAGAGGAGGAGGAGCTCGGTTCACACTTCCGCTCTGCAAGAATGTCTAAAGTCCAAATGCTGAGCGCGTCGGTGAAGCAGCGGCTGACTGCTGCTGCCGAGGAGATCATTCTCCTGTTTGAGAGATCGATAGCAGAGTACGAGGAGGAGATCGATCGGCAGCGCAGACTGCTGCAGCTGCAGGTGAAGCCGGAAACGACCAGAGCAGGTCTGTAGAAGCTGTTTGTGCTTCATTGTGACTCCGCTGACTTCAGTCAAACCTTCAGCTCTGCTCTCCGACCTCACTTTAAACACGCTGTCAAACAAGCTGCCTGCATATCTGCTTATTGATCAGTGAAAGGCTAACAGTTAGCTCTCCGCAGCAGCTGCGTCAGACATTCAGACGGAGGCCGGATGCTCAGTATTTGTTGTCTTCAAAATAAAAGCCCCACACATGTCTGCAGTTTGTATTATTATAAACATCAAACGTGTCAGAATCACTCCTGAGAATCATACTGACAGTTAACTTGAGATTAAAAATCCTTTATGAAGGACTGTTGCTGTTTATATCATATCTCTTACGTAGATATGTGAACTAAGCTACTTACATTTGTTAAAAAATGAATGTAGCCTAATAAGCACATTAAAGGTGGCATCTAGTGGAACAGACTTGGCAGAAATCATCTGAAAATAAGAATCATTGTGTTTTCATTATCATAGAATGAGCCTGTAGGAGCCATTTATGTTGATTGTTGGCATTTCATTGGTTTAGTTATAACTTGCAGTATTATTTTGGACACTGGGTGGCGGTCATTAGATGCACAGGGTTGTATATGTCGGGGCGTAGGTGACAGGAAACGGGAGGCACAGGCAGGTGGAGCACATAGAGTTCTTACCAGACCGGTAACAGACGCACACTACAGCAGACAGAAACCCGATATGTTCATGACATGTACAAAGACTTCAATAAAACAACAAACTAAACGGCAGCTAACAGACTCACCCCTAACCCAACCTACCTGTGTATTAATGGCAAACGGGAAAAACAGGAAAAGAAAGGACATCGAAAAATGAAAAATTGCCATTACAGAGCCCTTTATAGCTACACAGGGAGCGCGTCCTCTTCCGTGGAGGCCGCCATGTTGCACCACCATGTTTCCATGGTAACACAAATCAGACAAACTACGCGCCGGCTCCGGCGATGGGCCTTTTCACCGCGTCAGAGTTGCACAGGGATCTGATTCAAGCGCTTCTGATTCTGGAAGTAAAAGGTCGTATCTTTATTGCCATCGTCAGGACAAAGTTGTATCAGATGTTTATTTTAAGCGTGAAACACTGCTGTGTCTAATACTGCACTGCTAGCATACCTGCAGACTCTCAAGGGAAGTCAGGAGTGTTTCAGGAGTGTTTATCCAAACCTCCACTTCTTTTTACTAGTCTTTTATGTTCCTCTGGTGCACTGAAGACTCAGGGCAAAGCAGAAAATGACAGATTGTTCTAATGAACCTCTCCTATTGGCAAATGCTTCATTAAAGCATCATTGAACAATGGATGTGTAACAATTATACGAATGACTGCATGTCTGTGTTTTACCTTCAGATGTCTGCAAACTGATTATCAGAAAAGAGGAGGTTCCCCCTGAGCAGCAGGACCCAGAGCCCCCACACATTAAAGAGGAAGAGGAGGAACTGTGGACCAGTCAGGAGGGAGAGCAGCTTCACGGACTAGAGGAGGCTGATATCACCACATTTACACTCACTCTCGTTCCTATGACGAGTGAAGATGATGAAGAGAAACCTCAGTCCTCACAGCTTCATCAAAGACAAACTGAACAGATGAAAACAGAATCTGATGGAGAGGACTGTGGAGGATCAGAACCAGATAAACATCTACAACCAGTTAGTGATGACAAGACTCATGAATCTTTTGAACTTGAGACTAAAGTCAAAGATGATTGGAGGGAGACCAGCGAACCTCAGTCAGTTTTAAACTTTCTGAAAAATAATGGCTGTAACACTGGTGAGAAACCGTTCTGCTGCTCTGAGTGCGGTAAAAGATTCAGCCAAAACTCAAACCTGAAGACGCACATGAGAATTCACACAGGAGAGAAACCGTTCAGTTGTTCAGTTTGTGGTAAAAGATTTATACAAAAGGTACATCTGACACACCACATGGCACGTCACACGGGGGAGAAACCGTTAAGTTGCGGTGTTTGTGACCAAAGATTCGCTTGGCATTATCAGCTCAAAAACCACAAATGTGTCAGTGAATCCTCACAGCTTCATCTCAGCCAAACTGAGGAGAACAGAGAGGCAGAACCTCCAGCCAGCAGCTCCACTGAACCGATGGAAACAGAAGCTGATGGAGACGACTGTGGAGGATCAGAACCAGCCAGACATTTACAACCTGATACTGTTGGCAAAGCTTCACACCGTTCCTCACCTGGAACTGTCTTCCCCGTGAGTGATGGGGGACTAAATAATGGCAAGAAACCATTTAGTTGCTCTGAGTGCGGGAAAGCATTTGGTCGAAAGACGCATCTGAGGGAACATCTGAGATGTCACACGGGAGAAAAGCCTTTCAGCTGCTCTATTTGCAAGAAAAGTTTTTCATGGAGGAGACAATTACTGAGACACATGAGAATCCACACGGGGGAGAAACGATTGAACTGCAGCGTTTGTGACAAAATGTTCAGTTGGCATTATCAGCTCAAAATCCACCACTGCGTCGGTGAGTCCTCACAGCTTCATCAGAGCCAAACACAACCTCAGTCAGGTTTAAACTCTATAAAAAGTACTGAAGTCCCTGCAATCGATACAGGATGTAACACTAAGAAAACCTTCCCCTGCTCTCGGTGTGATAAAGTATTCGGCTATAAGGACTCTCTGCTGAGACACATGAGGTGTCACACAGGAGAGAAACCGTTTTGTTGCCCAGTTTGTGGTAAACGATTTCGAGAAAAGGGAAATATGGGACAGCACATGGTGGTCCACACCGGGGAGAAACGTTTCAGTTGCAGCGTTTGTGACCAAAGATTCAGTTGGCGTAAACAGCTGAAAAAACACAAGTGTGTTGGTGAGAAACAGTAAATGAACTTTGCACTCTGAGTTTGGTTGAATCTCCAGCAGCTCAGCACGGAAACACAAAGGGGAACTTTTGTTACTGGAACTGCAACTTTGTACATACAGCAAACCCAAAGACAGTATACACAGCAATAAAATACATTTCTTATCTAAATAAAAAAACATGATGAATCTGTGTCCAAAATATCACCAGTGATAAAAGTGTACAAATACCACTTTCAGTGGTGGAAAGTACATTTACTCAAGTACTGCACTTAAGTACAGTTTTGAGGTACTTGTACTTTACTTGAGTATTTCCATGTGATGCTACTTTCTACATTTCAGAGGGAAATATTGTACTTTCTACTCCACTACATTTATTTAACAGCTTTAGTTACTTTTCAGATGAAGATTTGACACAATGGATAATATAACAAGCTTTTAAAATACAACACATTGTTAAAGATGAAACCAGTGGTTTCCAACCTTTTTGTCTTTTGACGTCTTACAAAAAGCAGTGTGTAGTCGGGGTCACATTTCACATGTCTATGAGTTGTTAACAGCTCCACCAAATAGTGATTTTTCCCTCTAAACTTCTCACATGCTTTCATTTCAATAAATGTTCAAATGATCCAATATTTCAGCAAAAATCAAAGATTAGAGAAAAAGTCCAAAAACTGAAAACAGATTTGTGTATCAGAACTTTGTTTTTTCTTCTTTCCTCTCCCATTAATCATCTCACCACCCCTCAGATTTATCTGCTGACCCTTTGGAGGGGCCCGACCCCTAGGTTGGGAACCACTGGACTAAACTAGCTAACTGTATATAAAGTAGTGTAAACTAGCTCCACCTCCAGCAGCTACAACAGTAACATGCTGCTCTAACACTGATGCTTCACTATTAATAATCTAATGATGTCATATATAATAATATATCAGTCAGAGGGACCAAACCACTACTTTTACTGCAATACTTTAACTACATCAAGCTCATAATACTTATGTACTTTTACTGCAATACTTTAACTACATCAAGCTCATAATACTTATGTACTTTTACTGCAATACTTTAACTACATCAAGCTCATAATACTTATGTACTTTTACTGCAATACTTTAACTACATCAAGCTCATAATACTTATGTACTTTTACTGCAATACTTTAACTACATCAAGCTTATAATACTTATGTACTTTTACTTACGTCCCGTCTCACTCATGTGATGGTTGGATGGATGTTTGTTGTTCTTCTCTGTGCAGAATGATTAATGAGCAGAGTTTGTTTTCACATTCATCTGTTGAAAAGTTTCTCTGAACTCACTGAAAATCTGGAGACAATCATCGTCCAATTTGCAACTTACACAAACACTGAGAACGGACTTTGCAGTGAAGAAGGAGACATCTTGTGTCCAGCAGGAAAACGCATGAGATTAAATATATTTGCATATTTATAGATGTTAGATTTTTTAACGAGGGAGGAGTAGATACCTACATTATTGTTGTTCCAAGCAGAGTATTTTTATGTCTCATTACATGTCTGGAGGGGATCGAAAAGTAGGATTTTTCATGCAGGATTTTTTTTTTTTGTAATGAAGTATTTTTACATTGCTGTGTTGTACTTTTGCTGAAGTAAAAGATCTGAGTACTTCTTCCACCACTGCACACTAGTGGTATATTTATTTTAGACTCTTAATGGGAAAAAAAGATGTTTTCTGTTGTTATGAGTGGGCAGGTTCAGGTCTGTCATCAACTTATATATAATATACAGAATAAGACAAGAAATAAATATATAAAATAAGTGATGGAATTTAATTAACAATGGTGCAAATGATGCTGCAACAAACAAATAAAAAACAAAGGAGGTGTCATTATACTGAAACACAAGAGAAATTTTTTTTTTTTAAAACAAAACAAAAAAAAGAGAAACAATGAATAAGAAGAGACATTAAAAAAGGCAAGGACTGAGATATAGATGTATACAAATTTTTTTCTATTCATTTTTACCAGATTTTTTGGTGACTTAAAGTATATAGCATATATATATATATATATATATATATATATATATATATATATATAGATAGATATAGATTGTTACCCAAAATAATCACAAGAATGTTTACATCCAATATATCCATAAAATAAATGATATTATTTTAAGTAAATGAATGTGTGGACCAAAACAAATTAGTGTATGAAAATTTAAAACATAAATAGTCAATGGTTTCAGCTTCTGAAGAACAAAAGAATCACTAACAGGATTTACTGCAGACTTAAACTGGCATCACCAACTTTTAGAGAAAAAGAAAGAAAATTGCATCCTGCTTTGTATCACTTTAATTTTGAAACGTGACCCGGAAGTAATCGTGTGTATTGATCAGGCGTTGCAGTGGGAACAGAGTTTGGTTTACACACCTCCTAATAAAAACAGCAGAAAAGCGCCAGTATTAGTATTTTCTGAGCTGTGTGTAAAATGTGCAGCCTTCAGGGTCTGAAGGTTTTCGTCCAGCAGCGGCTAACTGCGGCTGTGGAGGAGATATTTGGACATTTTGAGAAAACAATAACCGAGTATGAAGAGGAGATCCACCGCCGACACCGCAGGCTGCTGGACGAGGTTTTAAAACCCGATAAAAAGCTGCGAAAAGCAGGTTTGTTGTCTTTATGTTGCTGGAAACGTGTTAATACTCTGTTAATGTGGCCGGGAGTCAGTGCTAAGCTAACGCTAGCAGCTAAACCCTCCGTACAGGCTGTTAGCCGCAGTTAGCTCATGTTCAAGGCCGAAAGATACGAACCAACAACTAACAACTGCAGATATTAAGAGTTTTAAATTAAGCAAACCATAAACAGTTTATTCTGATATTATTAGCTCTGTACAGCCCATCTAAACTGAAGACTGAAGGGTTGAATGGCAGCTGCAACTATTCGTCAAGTAATCGATTATTTTATTCAATTAACCGGCAGCTTTAAACCTGCTGTGCGGGTCTTTTACATATAAATCAACGTCCTTCGCCAAACATGTTCACACAATGCGGACTAAGCCCATCACCGCCAGGTAAATCTTATTATATTTCACACATCCAGAGGCCCATTTATATTTTCCTAGGATGACGACGGAATGACCCGCCCTACTCTGCCTAACTCTGCTTCTGATTGGCTACCTTCGTTGGTTTGTTTGGGGAAAAAAAAGGACGACGTCATGGTGACGTCACTATTTGTTTGCGAACTGCCGTTTAGAAGCCTCGAGTGCAGCGATTTGACTGTCGCCATGTTTGTTTTTTGGAGCCAGAAGTTACCTTATTTGGACGAGCGCTAGCTGCTAGCTTGGTTAGCATGGTGCATTTACAATCTATGGTTAACAGTGATAATGCTAATGCTAATTTTCGCTAGCGAAAGACAGGCCTAAAACCGTTCAAACAAAATGTACTCACCGGAAAAACTGATCATCCGACTCATTGATGGGTGTTTTATTACAACTAAACGCTGAACAAGACTGTTTTTAGGCGACCACAATGTTGCAATTAACTTCAGTGAACTGAAAACACTGTGAAATAGCAGCAGCTACGTCCATACGCAATGGTTACATCACGTAAGCAGCATTGTCGCTATGGTAGCGACTTGTCAATCACATCGTAGCCACGCCCTAAAGCATACGCTGCTGTATCATCTATTTTACTCTAAATGGGGCCATGATTTACAAAATGACCATCATGCTGTATTGAAGAAGACTTGAAACTAGTGATTGAGACCATAAACTCATCAGGAAACAGTTCACTGAGGTAATAAATCAAGAGAGAAGACTTCCATACAATCAGACTTCTTTTAGCAGCCAGTGGAGTCGCCCCCTGATGGCCGTTAGATAGAATGCAGGTTTTTGGCACTTCCGCATTGGCTTCATTTTTCAGCCCCGGAGGTTGCTGCTTGGTTTGGGCATGAGGAGTGAGATGGTTAGGTTAACAATATCAGGGGCAGAGCCAATCAGACCGACTTGGCTTCGCTATACTGGGAAAAAAAATACATATGTGTTGTCTGTGGCGACCTTCCTGTGCTGGCGTAGTAGTGATGATGCCAACAATGATTGGTTCTCCAGAGCTGAAGGGCACCCACAGAGTGTCACATCAGAGACGAACTTCCAGTTTAGCTCTCTGCTGATTTGAAGAATAAAATAATAACAATCATGTGGCTCCTCTAGACTCTCCAAATGTTATCAGACTGAATGGATCAAATTCTGATAGTGAAACGAGTCATTTCACTGTTTTTACAGCAGCAACAGTAGCGATGGGGACCGACTCACGCATGCACTCACAGGTTCAAATCATGAACACAAAACAAATTGTAGACGGTACATATAACAAAGTGATCCACATGAAACTGAAGCATGAAACTGAAGATACAGAGTTAGAAAACTGAAACAGACGCTCTGTTAATATGAATAATAATATAATTTATTACTTAAATCCATTGATATGTTGCCATGTAGATAGTTACAGTGATACTTCAGTGTGTTCTGTGGATTATCATAGTTTCACATTTATTGTTTTTCACGAACCACATTATGTATCGCTCAGTTTCAGTCAAGCACCTTGTCACATGGAAGCTGTGGTCGGCCTCATGTATGAATAAAGGCCTGAATCGCTTTAACGTAACAGACACGACGTCAGTGTGTCGAGGTCATGTGTCACATTTCCATAAAGAACACAGCAGCTCAAGGTTTCACACGTGTTGTTCTGACTTCTGAGGAGCACTGGACGAGATTTTTATTGTCATTTATGTTAAATGTTATTTATGTAGCCCTGAATCCCCCAATAACCTGTATAACCGCCTACATTTGTTTCCCCTTTTGGTGGAAGATAATGTGTTCTAATAAACAACAATTATAACTATTCAGCAAAATGTTTTATATACCGCATGTGAGCAAATGATAGTTGCATCTCAGTGTCTGATCATTCCACATCTTGGCACTATTTGACTTCCTTAAACCATGTTTGCGCACTAGCAGCAGTCTTCTTCCTCATTGTTACATTTCTTGTCCCATTACCACCACTAACTGTTTATTAGTGGATTATCGTTCAACTTTCAGCAGGAATTTATTTCAAATGAAAGTGTTGTAACACTTCCAGGCTCCCTGCAAATATGAATACTGCCACAATTTCATCTATTGTGAAACCGGACAAAGACGCGTCTTCACCAGTCAGTTACTGCTCAGTAACACTGATATAAAAAGGTTTCAGGATGGAAAGTCATCCCATCTCATAATTCATACAAATCCAACCAGTTTTTAATAAAAGTGGACATTCGTCCAGTAATACACAGATGTTTATTTAACCAGCAACGTTTTACTGCAAAACACAACAGACGAGCAGTCAATGGACAGAAAATTTCACACCCTACAAGCATCAGACACACACAGCTCTGTTTATACTGAACTGTCTGCTTCAGTGGAAAGCTGTGTTTCTTGCTATAATCATTCCTCCTGTTCATACTGACCATTAGAAGATCCCTTCATAATGACCTTACAATGGAAGTGATGGAGGACAAAATCCACAGTCCTCCTTCTGTGCAAAAATGTATTTAAAAGTTTATCTGAAGCTAATATGAAGCTTCAGCGTCCAAATGAGTCAAATCAAGTAGATATCTTTCAACGTTACAGTCTTTTTAGTGCCAAAGTTCCTCTTTTTGTTACTATACTTCCACCTGCAGCTCAACAGGGAAACACTGTCCGAGGAAACACAAAGAGGGAATTTGATGCTAAAAAGACTGTAAATGTGTCAGATATCCACTTGATATGACTAACTCAGACTGATGAAGCTGAATAGAAGCTTCACACAGACTTTAAATGACTGTGTGGACACACTGTGGATTTTATCCTCCATCACTTCCATTGAAAGCACATTTGAAGGATCTTTGAATATCCAGTATGAACAGGAGGAATGATTACAGACACCTGACTGCTGGTTTAACACACTGGAAACATTATGAACCTACCCTATAAATCATAAAATGTTATGTATCTAGCTTGGTTTAACACAAACTCATGGTTTACCATAATGTGTTTATCTGTATTTCAGAGTGTCCCTCAGACGTCCAGCAGCTGTTGGAGAATAGAGAAGAGGTTCCCTGTGAGCAGCAGGACCCAGAGCCCCCACACATTAAAGAGGAAGAGGAGGAACTCTGGACCAGTCAGGAGGGAGAGCAGCTTCAAGGGCTGGTTGGTGTTGATATCCCATCCTCCCCTGTATCAGTGAAGAAGAGTGAAGATGATGAAGAACCCTCACAGCTTCATCAAAGCCAAACTGAGAAGAACAGAGACTTTGTGGGAGGATCAGAACCAGCCAGCAACGTGTATCCAGATAGTTATTTACAACCAGTTAGTAATGAGAAGGCTTCAGATGCTTCAGAACCAGAGACTGAAGTCAGTGAAGATGATTGTAAGGACACCAGTGAACCTCAATCAGGTTTAAACTCTCTGGAAAATACTGAAGTTCCTGTGAGTGGTGTCAAGTGTAACGCTGTCAAAAAGTCTTTTATCTGCTGTGAATGTGGTAGAAAGTTTGGTCGTAAGGACAGTCTGCGGAGACACATGCGATATCACACGGGAGAGAAACCATACAGTTGCTCAGTTTGCGGTAAAAGATTTTCTCAGAGGCCAAACTTGATTCGTCACATGAGATGTCACTCAGGAGAGAAACCCTTCAGTTGCTCATTTTGTGACACGAGTTTTGCAGTGCGCAGCGCTTTAGTAAATCACATGAGAATCCACACTGGGGAGAAACCGTTCAGCTGCTTGTATTGTGACAAAAGCTTCACACAAAAGGGAGGTTTGAAAAAACACATGACAGTCCACACAGGAGAGAAACCGTACAGCTGCCCTGTTTGTGATAAAAGCTTTTCTCAAAAGGCCAATCTGACGTATCACTTCTCAGTTCACACCGGACAGAAACAGTTCAGCTGCAGCGTTTGTGACAAAAGATTCACCTGGCAGTCGCAGGTGAAAAGCCACAAGTGTGTCGGTGAGAGCAGCTGCAGAGCTGCTGGTTCAGCTGGAAATCAGCAATAACTGAGAGACTCTGCTGGGAATTTCTGCTTCATTCCCACTTCAGTGACCAGTTAGCTGAGGTGGGAACCACATGGAAATTTCTGGACTATGAATGTAAGATAAAAAATATTCATGAACTGATGTTACAAACGCTGAGTACTATAGGAACCTTATGGTAACATGCTGGATATACTGTATTACAGCTGAATCCAAATGTCTTAAACAGACTGAAGCCTGCGAGTGCCGACGTCTGTCCAAATCTATAGTTCATCAAGTCTACAAGGAGCCTCAAACGCACTTTCTGCCGACTTCCAGAGAGTCCACTCAGGGTACAGACTTCAACTAAAGTACCCATACCGGTGACAGCGTTTATCAATAAAAAACAATAATGTGACATATTTAAATTTGATGACAATTGTTTTTTTTCAGTTTTGTTGTGTAAATTTATTGCTATAGTGAGGTTTGATAACGCACACACAGTCTGTTATAATACGCTGAACCAGTCAGGCAAAGATTCTCTGCCAAGGATTTTAGGACTGCAGCTAACGATCATTTCCACTATCAATTAATCTGTTGATTATTTTCTAGATGAATCGATTAGTTGTTTGGTCTATAAAATGTCAACCCAAAGATGTTCAGTTTACTGTCATAGAGGACTAAAGAAACCAGAAAATATTCACATTTAAGAAGCTGGAACCAGCAATTAATCAATTATCAAAATAGTTGACATTTAATTTGAAAGTTGACAATCAATTAATCAAACACACCTACCTGAAAGGATTACCCCCCCCCCTCAGCTGCAATTAATCAATCCACTCAAGAGGCTCTATATGCTGCCTTCCTCCCTTTGTTCTTCCTTCTTGACTCCATCCATGCGTTGTGTGAGTTAGATTTATACATTATTTGATTTAATTCAGTTCTCACATTATTTAAATTCATATATTTGGCTCTGTTGTCAATGCTTACCTGTTTGTTTATGTGATAATACTTTTTGTTGTCTTTGCAGAGCTTTAAACCACAGTCACACAAACCAAGAACTTTAAAGAAAAAATAAAAGTGCTCTGCATTGTATCCCTGGAGTTTGTCTCATCCATCTGTCGTTGGTCTCACAGTCACTTCAGCTCACCCTCAGAACATTAAAGCTGTGTTTCTTGCTGTAATCATTCCTCCTGTTCATACTGACCATTAGAAGATCCCTTCATAATGACCTTACAATGGAAGTGATGGAGGACAAAATCCACAGTCCTCCTTCTGTGCAAAAAAAAATGTATTTAAAAGTTTATCTGAAGCTAATATGAAGCTTCAGCGTCCAAATGAGTCAAATCAAGTAGATATCTTTCAACGTTACAGTCTTTTTAGTGCCAAAGTCCCTCTTTTTGTTACTATACTTCCACCTGCAGCTCAACAGGGAAACACTGTCCGAGGAAACACAAAGAGGGAATTTGATGCTAAAAAGACTGTAAATGTGTCAGATATCCACTTGATATGACTAACTCAGACTGATGAAGCTGAATAGAAGCTTCACACAGACTTTTAAATGACTGTGTGGACACACTGTGGATTTTGGCCTCCATCACTTCCATTGAAAGCACATTTGAAGGATCTTTGAATGTCCAGTATGAACAGGAGGAATGATTACAGACACCTGACTGCTGGTTTAACACACTGGGAATACTGGGAACCTGTCCTTTAGGGTTTAGCTAACTCTGGTCCACACTCTAGCATACAAACTAAAAAGTATTTAAATTTTACCCACATTGGGTCAATAGAGCAACACAAGACAGTTTTGGTGTCATTTTTATTATTTGCCCAAACTATAGTTTACAATAATCTCTACTCTTTTTAAACTTGCATGTTTGTCATTGAGTGTTAATAACTTGTGTATCTTTTGAATTTCATATGCACATTGTTTTGTTCAAGAAACAATAAAATGTGTTTAGCTGAAGCTTGTTGTGTGTAACAGTGGGTCAAAATAACAGATTTACCAGAATGTTGTGTTATTGACCATAAAGCTTGTAAAATTTGAACGCGATGATTTTCAGTATGCAGCAGGGGGCGATAATGCGCCTTAACGCTGGTTGTCAATTACAATAAAACCGGAAGAGGAGGAAGAAGAGGCACGTTGTTATTATGGATCCCACTCAGAGGTGTATAATAAGAGCTCTTATAATACATCCATGATCCCACTGCCTTTCTCAGCAAGAACCCTGACCAACCCAATAAACGAAGGCAATGAGTACTAAACCAATCAGAGGCAGAGTAGGCCGTGCGTTGCCAGTAAAATCAGTGGGATCAATAACTCTGAAAATCCTCGGGGCTTTATTTTGAAATCGAGAAATGTACACATACCGGAAGTGATCGGCCTAACTGTTGCTAACGGCGGGAAAGTATCTTTTATGCAGCAGGAACGAACCACAGATGTCCGGATAAATGTGTCTGAATTGACAAAGCGTGTAGAGTTAGCTTAGCTTGTTAGCTGGTAACGGGGACGTATGTTAGCTGGTAACCAGTGGTAGCAACGCTGACAGTCTGACGGAGAAAAAAAAGTTTCTGTCATCGTGTTAAAATGTCTAAAGTCCAAATGCTGAGAGCGTCGGTGACGCAGCGACTAACTGCGGCTGCTGAAGAGATATTTGTGCTGTTTGAAAGATCGATAGCAGAGTACGAGGAGGAACTTTCTCGATCCAAAGAGGAGAACGAGCGACAACGCAAACTACTGGACGCTGTTTTCAACCCTCAACTTCAGCTACACAGAGCAGGTTTGTTCCCTTTTACATCTTATTCTCACTCTGATCACACTCAGTTTAACCTGAGCCGATACTACAGCATGCAGCAGGGTTTGTCTTCAACTCGTTTGATAACTGGATAAACAAATAAACAATCCGTTATTTTGTTTTTCCTTTTTTTTCGTGTGAATTAAAAACGGAAACCCACGTGCTCTTATTGTTATATCTATATTATCTGCCCTTAATGCATCTCAAAACATTGTCATTGCCTATGTAGATAGATGGATATAGATAGATAGATAAATAGATTTCAAAAAGAATGTTTTTCAGTTTATTAAATATAACGGATGAAGTTGCCGCTGTGCGTCTCTTTATGGGGGTGATATTGCTGCAGGTAACTTATTTAAACTCAAGCTGACATCTTTAAATGTTCCAGTCGTTTTAGTGCCAAATTCCCTCCAGACAGGCCGACAGGACCGGTCAGGATCTGATGTTAGTTCATGTTAATTGACGGTGTTTCCCTGTTGAGTCACAGTGGAAAGAACATAACAAAGAGATCCGCATATAAGCAGTGAGATGCAGCAGGAGCAGATCCCGGTGGTTCCTCGCCTCCTTCTCAGGCCTTAAGTCCGTTTAACGTCCACCTACTCGTTGATTATCTCTTACATAACACACAGCACAATGGGAAGGGGGGGAAATGACCCCTGATGACCCCTGATGACCCCTAAATGAAACTGTATCAGTTTGAACTAATGTTAGCTTCCTGGGATGTGATAGACCCTCAGATCTATCAGTATCAGTGTAAATATATGTGTGTCAATAACTAACACAAAATCTCGTTTGTCCACCAGAGATCACTGACAAGTTCAGTTTTACACTGAACGACGTTCCTCTGATTTAAAGCATCCTTATCAAAACTCTTAGTATAATTGGTAACTTTTTATTTTACAGGCCCTTTTAATTTGACACTATTTACACATTTCCTGTAGTAATTTGCAGGTATTTAATAGTTTACATTGTACAAAAAGAGAGAGGTGCAATTTAGCACAAATTATAAGAAAAATTTAAATAATAGGAAGGTATTTAACACTTCTTCCTTTTTTCTTAGAGTTGCACCACCCTTTCTGGAAAATGTCCAAAAAAAAAAAGTACCGTTAAATACCTGCAAATTTCCAGGAAACTGGTATAAAATTAAAGGACCTGTAAAATAAAATGTTACTATATATTATATGTGTTTATAGTAAAACTAATATAGCCAATATATAATTATCAGAATTTTTAAAAACTCAAATATATCATCCGCAAATGTCAATCAATCCATCTCAACTCTATGAAACAGATAACAGTACTTCTTCTCTCTTTGAGCGGCTGGAACCAGTTTTTTTTGGTTTGTTTGTTTTGTTGCTTGATAAATAACAATTAACCGAACATCAGTTGTGTGATTTCAGCACATTGAAGTCTTCTTTAACATTTAAGCCACTACTAACCATGCAGAGAGCTTCCTGTCGAAACAACTACCAAGAGTTTCATATTCAATAAATAAATGCACATACAGCTTGTAACAGTCAGCAGCTGCTGCAGAGACGCTCATGAACATAAAGTTTTTCCATAATATCTTTGTCTGTATGTGTCCTGCAGACGTCCAGCAGCTGTTGGAGAGTAAAGAAGAGGTTCCACCTGAGCAGCAGCAGGAGAGGAGCTCCAGTCTGGACCAGCAGGACCCAGAACCCCCACACATTAAAGAGGAAGAGGAGGAACTCTGGACCAGTCAGGAGGGAGAGCAGCTTCAAGGACTGGAGGAGGCTGATATCACTACGTTTACACTCATTCTTGTTCCTGTGAAGAGTGAAGATGATGAAGAGAAACCTCAGTCCTCACAGCTTCATCAAAGACAAACTGAACAGATGGAAACAGAAGCTGATGGAGAGGACTGTGGAGGACCAGAACCAGATCCAGATAAACATTTACAACCCGTTAGCGATGACAAGACTTCAGACACTCCTGAGACTGACGTCATCGATGACCGGACAGAGAGCAGGAAACCTCGATCACGTTTAAACACTCTTAAAAATAACGAAGACCCTTTAAGCGACGTGACCCATAATGCTGCTGAGGGATCGTTTAGCTGCTCTGAATGTGGTCAAAGATTCGGCCGCAAACCACATCTGAACACACAAATGAGAATCTACACAGGAGAGAAACCGTTCAGCTGCTCCTTTTGCGGCAAAACATTTTCTCAAAAGGGAAACTCGACGAGTCACACAAGACTTCACACAGGAGGAGAAAAACCGTTCAGTTGCACAGTTTGTAAGAAAACGTTCAGATATAACAGCGACGTTAGAAGACACATGAGAACACACACGGGGGAGAAACCGTTTAATCCTAACATGGCGCTCAGACGGAGATTTGATGTCAAATTCAAAGAGAGAGTTTTGCAGTATGCGGAGGAACATTCAGGAGAGAAAGCTGCAAGGCACTTTGACATCGACTCTAGAAGAATCAGGCACTGGAAAAAGCAGAAGAATGAGCTGCTGCTAGCCGACAAGAGGAGAGCACGGCTAGCTGGAGGCGGGAGGAAAACATCTAGCTTGGAGCTAGAGAGAAGGCTTTCAGCGTGGATTTACTCAATGCAGGATGAACAGATCCAAATATCCAAACAAATGATCAAAAATAAAGCGTTGGAGATCTACTCTTCAGTGAGTGATGGAGGCAAGATGTTTATGGCTAGCAGAGGTTGGCTACAGAAATTTCTGCAGCGACACAAACTCTCACTTTGACATCGCACCACTTCACCACCAAACTCAACGTCTTCAAACGGGGCTGTTCATGAAGTGAAGGCAGTGAACGCCACTTACTCTCTCATAGAAAGAAAATTCAACTTCACTGAAGAAAAGGTGTGAATATTTAGGATCACATTCACCATTTAGTGAGTGATTACTCCTTAATACAGCACAGCAGTACAGTTAAACCAGTCATGACATGTATCAAAGGTAAGTGTGTGTGTGTGGTCTGAAACAAATCAGCAATAAAATATACTAATAACCACCAACAGTTTAACTAGACTTTGCTGATAATGTACACAGGCCTGACAGTGATGGTAACTTCAGTTCTGACACTGATAAAGTCACTAAGAATGTAAACACTAACAGCAATAACAATCAACGTAATAGTCGTATAAATACAAATGCTGCTATCAGTAGACATGATAACACCGAGCAGCAACCGCTGCTGCAACTGCAGTTCCTTGAACGACCACTTCAGTGTCTATTTACCAATAACGGTATTAATCAAACTGAGGTAGTGGCAGCCAAACACACAATAACTAACTGCACATCTGGCAACACATCTGCTCCCAGTCTCAATATTAGGATGAGAACATATAACTTACCGGCTGGAAAAAACATGTCAAACAATCAAAGGAGGAGTCGAGACGCACATCAGAACCGTTACTGCCCGCTCTTGTCAGCTGGTTGCTCGGGTGCGTCACCAGTGGAGAAATCCACCCAACCAGTCTCAGAGTTTATTACATTCATCCCCACTTCCTGGTGTGCCCCCCCCCCCCCCCCCCCCTCCACCAAAGCTGAACTGAAATGTGGCTTCAACAGCAGTGATGCAGGGAGGCTGCACTGGAAATATCCAACAAGCCCCCGATGTGATGTGGAACCAGCTCTGGAAGCAGAGTCTGCATGATGAAGATCAGTGGACGGCTGGAGACGCAGATAAGGAAAACACAGCGGGAGGTAACATAAAAGCCCCCCCGCCCGCCGCCTGCTTGTGGACCGGATGGTCTCCGCCTGGACAAGGATACGATCAGAAAGTCTTTGAGAGTTCAGAGAGGAGCGAAGACGACCTCGTCCTCTGCTTCTGGGAGGGATGGAGCTGCGCTGTCGGACGGGAGGCTCTTGCAGCTCTGACAGCAGAACAGCAGGCACCAAACAACCCAGGATGAGGAAGATGAAGAGGAGCTATTTAACAATGAACCTGTTCTCGATGGTGGTGAGGAAGACTGTGATAACGGTTAGGATGGTGATTTTTGAGCGGGAGGATATTGACCACCTGTGATGATGTTAATATTTGTGTTTTGCTTGCAGTTGAATCTGATCATTATTAGATATCTGACGGACTGTTGATGTTTAAATCCAGAGTATCTCAGATTTGTTTTGATTTCATGTTGTGACACATGGGTGTATTTGCGCTCCAGTACGTGACTGGTCGTACTTCACATGAGTTAAATTGATCGAATGTGTAGATTTAGTATTGATGACTTTTTAAGAATACACTTTTAGAAGGTGAATACTGGTACTGTTAGCTAGCTTGCAATACTGTAATTTACTGTTTTACACTTTGTCTGAAGAGGAGATTTCCAATAAACGTACCTGTTATGTTTTACAGAGTTTAAACTGACACGATGGTGGCGTTTAAACCTCGACTGATTCATTCTGATCCACTTTTTTAGTTACTTTTCAGATCAATATTTTACACATAAAACATTGATATTGATACACGTGATCAGTTTGTTATAGAATAGACTAATCAACAGTATAAGATGTTAAAATTAGCTCCAACTTGAAAACATTAAAGTGTTTTAGTGAAGAAAGCTGAAAGTTCAGAGACTGACTGACAAACGTTTGTCTGCTCTGAACATGAACTCTGGACTTTGTGGTGTTTCAGGAGGAAAAACTGCCTCAAATAAACTCTCATTTTAGTTTCACATTTTCTCCAGAAGCTTTGAATGAGATCCTGAGATGAAGACAGAAGAAAAAACAAAGTTCTGATACACAAATCTGTTTTCAGCTCTGTTTATACTGAACTGTCTGCTTCAATGGAAAGCTGTGTTTCTTGCTGTAATCATTCCTCCTGTTCATACTGACCATTAGAAGATCCCTTCATAATGACCTTACAATGTAAATCCACAGTCCTCCTTCTGTGCAAAAATGTATTTAAAAGTTGATCTGAAGCTAATATGAAGCTTCAGCGTCCAAACGAGTCAAATCAAGTAGATATCTTTCAACGTTACAGTCTTTTTAGTGCCAAAGTTCCTCTTTTTGTTACTATACTTCCACCTGCAGCTCAACAGGGAAACACTGTCCGAGGAAACACAAAGAGGGAATTTGATGCTAAAAAGACTGTAAATGTGTCAGATATCCACTTGATATGACTAACTCAGACTGATGAAGCTGAATAGAAGCTTCACACAGACTTTTAAATGACTGTGTGGACACACTGTGGATTTTATCCTCCATCACTTCCATTGAAAGCACATTTGAAGGATCTTTTAATATCCAGTATGAACAGGAGGAATGATTACAGACACCTGACTGCTGGTTTAACACACTGGGAACACTGGGAACCTGTCCTTTAATGTCTTGACTCTAAACACACGATACAGCAGGTGGCGGTATGCAGGTGACGATTCTTCGCGATCCGCCAATAACCAAAGAAGAAGAACAGCCGCAAATGGCGTCTGATTAACTGTCCTCTTTACAGCATGAATGAACCGTCAGCCTCTGTGTGACCGGACAGACCTGTCTGAACGGACTCTGTGCTGCTGTTTTAGTTTTCCAGTATCTTACAGACCGTGTAGAGTTAGCTTAGCTTGTTAGCTGGTAACGGGGATGTTTGTTACCGCGGCAACCAGTGGTAGCAACGCTGACAGTCTGACGGAGACCAAACTGAGTTTCTGACGGAGGAAAAAAGTTTCTGTCATCGTGTTAAAATGTCTAAAGTCCAAATGCTGAGAGCTGTGGTCGACCAGCGACTAACTGCGGCTGCTGAAGAGATATTTGTGCTGTTTGAAAGATCGATAGCAGAGTACGAGGAGGAACTTTCTCGATCCAAAGAGGAGAACGAGCGACAACGCAAACTACTGGACGCTGTTTTCAACCCTCAACTTCAGCTACACAGAGCAGGTTTGTTCCCTTTACATCTTATTCTGACTCTGATCACACTCAGTTTAACCTGAGCCGATACTACAGCATGCAGCAGGGTTTGTACTTTCAGGTTTAAACACAACTGTAAAGCTGATAAATAAAACTTTACTAGAAGACGTTGAAGTTAACTTATAGATTTAGAAAAGAGTATACAGAACATTTTGTAATTAATAACTGATTACATATACTCATTGTGACAGTAATTACATTACTCATCAGCAAAATTAACGCGGTATATTACTTATTTTCCTTAATCAGCTGCAAACTACATCAAAGTTTCCTTAAAACAACTCAAAATCCTCCACAGACTCAATCTGCAAACCGCAACACACATCAGCACCGAGATCAATATCAATCAATCAATCAATCATCCGTACGGTATTTGTATAGCACCTTTTTAATAAAGGTTAATGCAACTGAAGATGACTGACAAGCTAATAATAAGACAGTAAAACAATCTGAGACTAACACAAGAAATAAAACTTATGAAAATGTAATGAAACTTAAAAATAATAAAAGTAGAATAGAGTGAAACAGAAGCAAGATAAAATAAATAAAACATAGACACTGAGTGACATGTTCCTTTATTTTGAAGAGTTTGGTCACGTTGGTTTGTTATGAAAAAGCTAAAAGAGTAGAAATATAAACCGATACGACAGCATGCAACTGTAAAGCTGATAAATAAAACTTTACTAGAAGACGTTGAGGGAATCTATCTGTTTATAGAACAATACACAGTACATTTTAGTGTAATATTGCGGGTTTCCCTGCGTTTCTTTGAGACTAAGGTGGCAAAGGATGAAGGACGTAGTTACAGTTTGAGCACTTTATGTGAAAACGTCACGATTTGACAGACGAAAGTGTCCCATGGCCATGGAAGTTCAATTTTATACCAAGATGGAACAAAAAACCCCCAAAAAGATTAAAAATACTAATCATTCAGGTTACATTTTTACCAAAATAAATCCACATTCACCTACAAAATGGGAGCCAAATTAAACAGTGACTTTATTTTTTAAATATCATCCATGTTGCTCGTCACCTACAAACAAGGCTTATTTTAAATGGTGTATTTTTATAATGAGCTTTGTTCAATTGGGACGTGCTTCCAGTGGACGATCATCCCCATCGGATAGTCAGGAGGAAGAGACGAATGTGGGACAAAAGTATTTGATCTCGTAGGTTTGAATCGTAGAAGTGAACTTAGGATTCACAAATACAGTTGAGTTCACCCTCAAACACACAGATGTTTAACTTCACACGTCACGCACAGCTACAGATCTCCTTATGGTTTTAAAAAATTAAATCTATTTGTTCAAATATTTTTTTACACATTCAAACATGAATTCATTTGATCATTTTCACACGTTGACATATTTGAATGTATTCATACAAAATGTTTTCTCACATTCAGATATGGAGATACACAGCTCCAATACATATGACCCTAACTTTATTCCATACAAAACACAGAATCAATCAATCAATCAATCAATCAATTTCAACTGTATGAAACAGATAACAGCAGCAAATACTCACACACTCACATTTAAGGAGCTGGAACCAGAAGCTATATGATGTTTTTGCTTTGAATAACTTAAAACCAATGAAGTGATCATCAGTTGTTGCTGACTAATTGATTTATCAACTAATCATTTCAGTAATATCCACATTTAAACCACCACTAACCATGCAGAGAGCTTACTGACCAAACAACGGCTAAATGATTCATATTGTTATTTGGCCATAATATTGAAATGACAGTAAATGTACATACAGCTTGTAACAGTCAGCACTTGTTATGCAGTTTTGTATTTCAATGTGTCCTGCAGACGTCCAGCAGCTGTTGGAGAGTAAAGAAGAGGTTCCCACTGAGCAGCAGGAGAGGAGCTCCAGTCTGGACCAGGAGGACCCAGAGCCCCCACACATTAAAGAGGAACAGGAGGAACTCTGGACCAGTCAGGAGGGAGAGCAGCTTCAGGGGCTGGAGGAGGCTGATATCACCACATTTACACTCACTCTCGTTCCTATGACGAGTGAAGATGATGAGGAGAAACCTCAGTCCTCACAGCTTCATCAAAGACAAACTGAACAGATGAAAACAGAAGCTGATGGAGAGGACTGTGGAGGATCAGAACCAGCCAGGAGCTCAGATCCAGATGGACATTTACAGTCTGACGACAACAACAAGATGTCAGACTCTTCTGAGACCGACATCAGTGATGAGACTCCAAAAAACAAGGAAGTGCCCGTTAGTGATAAGAAATATAACAGTGGTGAAATCTCAACTACCTGTTCTGAGTGCGGTAAAACATTTTGCTCCAAGTCAAATCTGAATAAGCACAAGAAAATTCACACAGGGGAGAAACCATTTAGTTGCTCATTTTGCAGTAAAAGATTTTTACAAAGGGGGCAGTTAAATACTCACATCACAGTTCACACGGGAGAAAAACCTTTTAGCTGCTCAGTTTGTAAGGAATCTTTCAGGCTTAGAAGAGGTGTTGTGAAACACATGAAAATCCACACAGGGGAGAAGCCAGTAAGCGGCAAAAAAGGAAACACTTATGATAATATTGATAGAAAATCAGAACCAACCGGGAACGTGACTTTAGATTTAAACACTCTGAAGCATAATGAAGTCCCTGCGAGTGATACTGGCAAGAATCCTTTAAGCTGCTATAAGTGTGGTAAAAGATTTCATCGTAAGGACGGTCTGAGGAGACACATGAGAGTTCACACAGGAGAGAAACCATTTAGTTGCACCGTTTGTCAGAAACAATTTGCCAGCAAAGAAGCAGCTATGACACACATGAGACTTCATTCTGGGGAGAGACCGTTTGGTTGCTCAATTTGCGGTAAGAGATTCAACCAGAAGGTGTGTTTACAGATACATATGAAGACTCATACAGGAGAAAAGCCATTCAGCTGCACACTTTGCGGTAAAAGATTCACACTCAAAAGAGGTCTGGCGGACCACATGGCCGTCCACATGAAAGAGAAACGATTCACATGCACTGCGTGTGACAAAAGATTCACTTGGCTTTATCAGCTCAGAAATCACCAGGCTGTTTGTGACCCCGTAAAGTTTCACCAAAACCAAACTGAAAAGAAGTTTAGCTGCTCTGAATGCGGTAAACGGTTTAGCCGTAGATACAGCCTGAAACTGCACATAAGAATTCATACACAAGAAAAACATTACTAGCAAAAACCCTGAGTGTACTCAATTCATCGGCACTTGAATGTATGTGTTGTTGTTTTTTCTTTACATTGACAGAGTTGTGTTGTTTTTAGCATCATATATAAGAATAAAGTATTCCATTTCTGTTAACTCTTGCTTTGAGTAGTCTCCCAAAAACTTGTTAGCAGGATTTGATTTGTTTCTATCAGCTGGCACCTGATGAACTTAATTCCATGAATTGTTAAAAGTTATACAATGAAACTTTTGGCAGCTGTCTGGTTTCAAGTGTTTTTAAAGGACAGTTTGTTAGCAATAGAAAGGCTGTTATTATTATTAGGCTTCCTTAAAATAAAAAAAGAGGTGTCTTTGCACAGTCTCACTGTTTTTCTGCTGTGTCTCACTAGAAATCACAGTAATAATAATAATAAACTATTTATGTAGCACATTTCCCAACGATATTACAAAGTGCTTTCCACAAAGAAAGTAAAAACAGACGAGGCAGACATACAAACATTTCCAAAAGCTTTTACAAAGAGTAAAGTTTTAAGAAGAGATTTATAAGAAGTTTGCGTCGGTGTCGGCAACACGTGCACTGGAACCTGAACATGTGGAGGAACGTTATGTTCAGCGATGAGTCCTGATTCTGTCTACGGCAGTTGGATCATAGGGTCAAAGTGTGGAGAAGACGCAGAGAACGCTATGCTGATTGCTGCACGGATAAAGTAACATCTCCCTCACTGGAAAAACGAGGCTTGTCATCATTGGAGGCAATCTCAATGCAGAGAGATATTGACATGAGATTCTGCAACCAGTGGCAATCCCATATCTCCACAGTCTGGGACCGAACTCTATCCTCCAAGATGACAATGCTCGCCCCCACAGAGCGGGGTTTATCAGAGACTACCTCCAGAATTTGGGAGTGGAGAGGATGGAATGGCCTGCCAGCAGTCCTGACCTCAACACCATTGAACTCTTGTGGGATCAGCTTGGGTGTGCTGTTCGTGCCAGAGTGACCAACACAACCACGTTGGCTGACTTGCGACAAATGCTGGTTGAAGAATGGGACGCCATCCCACAGCAGTGTGTGACCAGCATGAGGAGGAGGTGCCAGGCTGTTGTGGCTGTGTATGGTTCTTCCACACACTACTGAGGCTCCTGTTTGTTAAATGAATCAATTGTTAAATTGCCAACATGTCTTGTTTCTGCAAACTTCAATCATCCGATCCACCAAAAAATGTCAATGGCAGAATAAGCTGTTTGGCATTGGCAGAGAAGATTTGGCAAATTTTTCATGGGTGCAACCCACATACTCAGCTCTGCTGCTCATCCTTCAAATGCATGTTCCTTACAAATGTGGTGCCATTTAAAAGGGAAATAAAAGTATAAGGTTTATTGCCAAGAAGCATTGTTACAACAAAGAAATAATCTACCAAACACACATTTCCTTACTTTTTGTGCTAAATTTATATATGATGTAATTATTTCATAACTATTTATTTACAAGTATATTTACATTCTAGAAGTCAATGTAACAATTTTCAATTAGATTTCAGTACATAACTAAACATACCCATTGCACCACAAATCATTTATATATTGAAACCCTTATCAACAAATCACACATATAACCCATGTGGTGGCAGAGATAATTAAATTAATAAATAAAAACATCCAGTCCCTGTGAAGAGTGAAGATGATGAAGAGAAACCTCAGTCCTCACAGCTTCATCAAAGACAAACTGAACAGATGGAAACAGAAACCAATGGAGAGGACTGTGGAGGGTCAGAACCAGATCCAGATAGACATTTAGAATCTGATTCTGATGACGAAACTAAAAATAAAGACACTTCTGTAAGTGATGAAGGATACGATATTCCTGAGAAACCAATTAACTGCACCGAGTGTGGTAGAGGATTTCGTCACAAGGGACATTTGCCGATTCACATGAGATGTCATACAGGAGAGAAACCGTTCAGCTGCTCATTTTGTAAGAAACATTTCACATGGAGCGACCACGCTGTGACACACATGAGAATCCTCATAGGAGAGAAACCTTACAGTTGTTCAGTGTGCGGGAAAAGTTTTACACGTAAACTAAGTCTGAAACATCGCGTGCATCTTCACACAGAGGAGAGACCATTCAGTTGCAATGTTTGTGACAAAACATTCACAAGTCAAAAGTCACAAGTGTTTTTATGACAGCAGCAGCAGTAAAACTTCTGTTCAGCAGTGATGAAACACTGGAGCAGCACAGTGTTGAAGCAGTGATGGACATTTGTCATATTTAGAGTTTGGTAATATTTAGGTTTTATCATTTTAATCCCTTTTAAATTCTTCCTGTCAAGTGAACAAGAAAATAAAAAACGTTTCCTCATCGATTTCATCATGTATGAGACAATTCTGCTGCCTTTTTATGATGAGCTCATATAAGAACAATCCAACCTGCCGAGCAACTTAAAACTGGCTCATTCATAGTGTTTACAGGTTCAAGTCTGTCTTAATACAATAGTCAGGTGCCAAGATGGACATTGAACCAGTTTTTGTGGCTGTAATTATTCCTTTTGTTCATACAGACAGTAAAAGTTCCCTTCCCAAAGAGATAGACAGTATAAGCTTCAAAAATATTTTAAATCCATTTTTGTACAGAACAGAGACTGTGGGTTTTTACCTTCATCTGTTACATTAAAAAAAAACAAATTATGAAGGCATCTCTTAACATCCAGAAAGAACGATTACAGCAAGAAAAACATTTTTCAATATTCATTTGAGCACCTGACTGTTGAACCCAATCTTAAACTGATTCTTATTTTAGTTTTCCATCAGAGATGATAAATGAGTAATAAATTATTTTCAATGATGTGAAGGAGAAGAAGTTAATATCTCTCTCTGTATTTAATCTTGTGTAATCAGACTTTATAGGGCTGTATCATAATTTTTAAAGTGTGTCTTAAACGCACAATATGTAATTTCAGCCGCTAGGCGTCTCAGTCAAAACAATAACAACAGACGGAGTGTGATGACGGTGTGAAGTAGCAAGGGATCATGGGAGTTGTTGTCTTCGTTGTTAAATAACCAGCTTCACCGGGATAGGATTACTCCAGTGTTCATTGTTCAGGATGTTTTTACCTGCAGAGGTCTCCTCCTCTCCAGAAACAAACGTACACGCAGATTAAAATCGTTAAAATACTAATTAAAGCTGTTTCACCTAAAAAAATCAATATTTCTCTGACGATGTTTGGTGACCACCGGACTTCCTGGAGGGGCTGTTAGCCGAGCTGCTGCTAACGTTTGTCCAGTTTATTTCTCTGATAACTTAAGATCCAGACGTCCAATGACTAAAATCCTTCTTCCGGCTAAAAGATATAGTTAAAAACCACCTAAATTTATCATGAAAATGTGTCTTAAAACTGAATAAAAGTCCATTTATAACAGTTTGTGTGGAACAACCACAACGCCGATGTATTATCTTGTATGTGTGTAAGTTACTCTTTGGTAGACGCCATTGTAGCGGACAAACACAGCGCCGCCGTATGCATCTGGTGCGTGTTTACTCTTTGGTAGAGGAGGTATGACGCCATTGACAGGCGACCAAATGAAACGGTCCGTTACTTTGATTAAATTACAGATTTCTCTGAGTTTGAGAATTGTTGGAAACATTTGGGATAATGTAAGTACACAACTCAACAACATATATAACACAGGTCTAGTTGTTTTTAGACTTTTTAATGTGGAATAATTACATATTTAACCTTTAACAACAGTCAGGAGCCCAAATGAACATCGAAACATGTTTTTCTTGCTGTAATCGTTCCTCCTGTTCATGATCACGCAAATACAAATACTTTATATTGCACAATCAAGCTCCTGTGATTTGTTAAAGTAAGAATAGTGTCGGCTCAACCAAACAGTATTGGAGTTACAGTCGAAAGCCGTTAAAAAACTTCAGGAGCTGAGAGGAGAAATACTGAGCTGTTAAATCAAGTTATCTAAAAGCATGCAGATTTAATTTAGACCACATAAAAGAGACAATATCATGTTGAATGGGTTCTGTCTGATAACATTTGTTTAAGAATGGAACATATTTCTCAAAATCTTTGATACTGGATGCGATATTTAATATTTATCCTGGCAGCCTCAGATATTCATCTTATCAGTCCCATCAGGTAGAACAGACTCACTGTTAATATCATGTGATAACCATATGTGGAGCAATAAACGCACTACTGCCACCTACTGGACCGGTGATGAGCAGTAGAACGTGGTGAATTGTGGGATACGCTTAGCTCATAATATCACATCAAAGCAATATTAGGAGAAATGTGCGTCGGTGTGGGTTAAGTGTAGTGTGTGTTGGTATATTTCAGACGTGGGACACAACTGGCTACTACCTGGCATTGCATAAACGTGCACTGAAGTGTTCAAGACTGCAAGTGTGGGTGATGGGACGCACCTGGACAAGAGTCCAGGAACTGTTGTGATGCCTCTGCAACCGAGCTGTCGTACTCTGTCCTCCAGAGAAAACCTGGAACTTGGATTTAATATCAAGACCTGTGCAGAAATTTAAGCTGTAAACTCTCCAGACTTGTGGACTTTTGTCATACGAACCATGACGTATTCATCGTCATCACATCAAGTGTGCAGTCAGGTGTCCGTATGAGCAGTGAAAGAGGTTTTCCTCGCTGTAATCATTCCTCCTGTTCATACTGGATATTAAAAGATCCTTCAAATGTGCTTTCAATGGAAGTGATGGAGGCCAAAATCCACAGTGTGTCCACACAGTCATTTAAAAGTCTGTGTGAAGCTTCTATTCAGCTTCAGCAGTCTGAGTTAGTCATATCAAGTGGATATCTGACACATTTACAGTCTTTTTAGCATCAAATTCCCTCTTTGTGTTTCCTCGGACAGTGTTTCCCTGTTGAGCTGCAGGTGGAAGTATAGTAACAAAAAGAGGGACTTTGGCACTAAAAAGACTGTAACGTTGAAAGATATCTACTTGATTTGACTCATTTGGACGCTGAAGCTTCATATTAGCTTCAGATAAACTTTTAAATACATTTTTGCATTCTTTCAGTTATGTATGATATCTATCTGTATTATGATTTAAAATATAGGAGCTGTTACAATTCATATATCAGCATCATCTCCGCCCTTTTGGGCAATTTATTCAAAAACTGTGAGTCCTATTTCAATGGAAGTAACACTGGATGAAAGAGGACAGATTTGTCTACATTTAGATGTATAAATTGTGCTTGTAGAGTGGAAGTTTACAATGTGTTGAAGATCTTTTGATAAAATTTTAAGGCCTCACTCTGGGTCTGAACATTCTGCGTAATACACACTAATGTAATAATCTGAGAAGGGCTGAAATTTCATGAAACTTTTACTGCAATTGTGTAAAAAGTGTGAATTATATGAAAATGTTGAATTAATGTGAGAAAGTCCCAAGTCTTGTGACCCGTTTTAAAGTTCAAACGAAGATTCTACGTGAATGTATGAATGACTTGGAAGATGTTGAAGATCAGTGGGTTTGAATGTTTTTCTAATAGTCTTCCATTATAACTAACTGAGTACTATAGAGGGAGTTTAACCCTAACCCTAACCTCTCAGCTCTGTAGGCAGTCTGCTGTGTTTGTTTCATCTTTTGTGGGGCTTCAATGAAACATTTTGCCTGTCCTGAGGTGCCAAACTAATAACAAGACCATCTATATTACTTAAAGAGATGAGTATCTCCCAATTTTTCTCACCCAAACCAAAATAAAACTGCATTACACTAAACAGGCAGGACATGTTTGCTTCCATGAAATCAAGCTCTTAAGTAGGGATCTTAGGATTCTGAGGTATCTCATTAATTCAGAAAAACAGGGCAGGATTATTTTTTCTCAAGTGAATGCAATATGCTTGAACTGGGTTTAACCCATTCACACTCATTAACACACAGCAGTTCTCCTAATTTACAAAGCCCTTAATGGTCAGACACCATCATATCTTGAAGAGCTCATAGTACCGTATTATCCCACTAGAACACTGCGGTCCCAGTATGCAGCTTACTGGTGGTTCCTACAGTCTTTAAAAGTAGAATGGGAGGCAGAGCCTTCAGCTATCAGGCTCCTCTCCTGTGGATCATCTTCCAGATTCGGTCCGGGGTGCAGACACCCTCTCTATGTTTAAGAGTAGGCTTAAAACTTTCCTTTTTGATAAAGCTTATAGTTAGGGCCGACCAGGTTCACCTTGGATCAGCCCTTAGTTATGCTGCTATAGGCCTAGACTGCTGGGGGACTTCCCATGATGCACTGAGCTCCTCTCTCCTCCTCCTCCTCTCCATCTGTATGCATTCATGTAACATCAATGCATGTCACTAACTTTGCTTCTTTCCCAGAGTTTTTTTTGTGCTTTCTCATCTCTCAGGGAACCCTGGGTTCTGGGCCGAGCCTTCGCGGTCCTTCACAGTCCTGTTGGCATCCTTCCCTGGCTGTTGCTGTTATGATTGTTGTTATTCCGCCCCCCCCCTCCTCCCCCTTTCCCTCTTTCTTTCTCTCTCTCAACCCAACCGGTCAAAGCAGATGGCCGCCCACCAAGAGCCGGGGTCTGCTTGAGGTTTCTACCCGTTAAAGGGGAGTTTTTCCTTACCGCTGTCGCCAAGTGCTGCTCATGGGGGAATTGTTGGGTCTCTGTAAATTTAGGAGTTTGGTCTTGACCTGCTCTATGTGAAGTGCCCTGAGATGACTTTTGTTGTGATTTGGCGCTATATAAATAAAAACTGAATTGATTGATTGACCAGTCACATCAATCTCTATAGCTGAAAGGAGCTCTATTCCATTATATTCTTTATTCTGTTAATTTTATTTCAAGATCATAGTTCATAACAAAAAACACATGAAAGACCAGAGAAGAAAAAGCCAACAGTATAAAACAGTTTACAAAACTTTAAAAAAAAACAGCATCTATATTACACACAACTGTAATCACTATCAACTCCTGACATGAAAACCTTTATGCTGAATATTTTTGAAAAATCCTTGATATGGTTTAATTATTTCATATATTTAACTCCAACATTGAAATTCTGAACAAATTATAAAAACACATTTTTTAAACTTCATAACTACATTGAGAGGATGGAGCTCTGTCATCTTATTACTGCTTTCAGTTAAATCTAATTCCTTCCCGTTTCTCGTATGCATTTAGTCTTTCCTTTATAACTCAACATTTTAGGCCCAATTACCAAAAGCAGTCAGTCAGATTGGCTTGTGTTTCCTTTACTGTTGACCAATTTGTGTTGATAGTCATTTCAATTTTTCAGTTTTCTTGAACACTTACTGCTGTGAATACCATAAACACACACAGTACTATTAATGGTGAAACTCAGTCTATTAAAAAAAAAACGCAAGGACAAACTTTTGCCATAAACATTAGCACATTTGAAGAGATTTCCACTAGTGTGAAATGGACGTTACCTTGCAAGGCAGCTGGCTTCACAATATCACAACATCATAAGAATCCATCTCGTCAGGCTTCAGGTTACACATTTGTGGTTCGGACCGCTCAGCGTCCTATGAGGTTCTCACATGATCTTGCAAGTCCAGCTGCCTCATAAGCTAAGACGGTGACAGATGGTGATAGGCAGATGGTTCATCCAGTCACTGGCCGAGTACTTTTTGAAAAATATATAGTTCTAATAAATAGTTCTGTGTAACAAACAATCAGGATTAATGAACGTGAACAACTGAAAAGTTTCTCTTCTGGATGAGTTCATTAACGCAGGTGGAAAAAGAACAAGTTTTTAAGCCAGTATTACATCTCATATCACTTAAAAGGAAAACATCTAAACCTGACTGAGATTCAATGGTCTCTTCTTCCAATAATAATCATTGTCTAAGGTTCAGGAAAGTCTGAAACCTTGTCAGCACTAACTGGTTGTAAATGTCTATCTGGATGTGAGTTCCTGGCTGGTTGTGATCCTCTACAGTCCTCTCCATCAGCTTCTGTTTCCATTAGAGATGGGCATGATTAATCGATGATTAATCGTTAAGAATTTTTTCGATCACATGGAATTAAATCGATTTAATGTTTGTATCTAAGTATGTTATGTATGTGTGTGTCTTGAAGATGCAATGAATTTCACTACATGCTGCAACCAGCCGGGGGCGCAATTTAAATTCAAGAGGGAAAATCAATCCTCAGTTGCCGGCGGGTTGCCATAGAAATAAGACGAAAGTAAACATGAAGAGAGCAAGGCGACGTTTGGTGTGGGACCATTTCGAGATAAAAAACAATGAAGCTCATTGTAAACATTGCAACTTTTGAATTTATTCAAGTTACATTTAGGTAAAAATTGTCAGCACTGAATAATATATATATATATATATATATATATATATATATATATATATATATATATATATATTTTTTTTTTTTTTTTTTTTTACATATTATCGTTTGATATGATTTATGATTTTTTTGAATTGTGTCTAACAATTGTGTTTTTACCATGAGCGCCGTAGATTTGGCTTGTTAATTTGCGGAGGTTTGGCTCAGAGCCTCGGGCTCCGCTGCCTTTACGAGCGCGCCACATATCCTTTTTGTTTTGTTTTCTGTTTAACAGCTTAACTGCCTGTATAAGAGGACTGGTGTTGGTCTATAATTTTTTCTTGGAATAAAGATTTCATTAAGGAAAAACGCGCTTTCTTTAGTATTTTCTGCCATAGGCATTTTTAATACATATTACAAAAAAGATTAACTGACAATTGATCGTTAATTTTCCCGATGATCGATTAAGGAAATTTATTCAAATGCCCATCCCTAGATGCCATCTGTTCAGTTGAGCTGCTGAGGACTCATCAACACACTTGTGTCTTTTGAGCTGTGTAGACCGACTGAATCTCAGGTAACAAACACTGCAATAAAACTGTTTCCCCCCTTTGTGGACAGCCAGGTAGCTTAACAGATGTACCTTTTGTATAAATCCTTTTAGCACAAACTGAGCAGCTAAATGGTTTCTCTTGAATGGATTCTCATGTGTCTCTTCAGATTTGCCTTTTTGTTAAATCTAAAACAACAAAAGGAGCAGCTAAATGGCTTCTCTCCTGTGTGGATTCTCATGTGTCTCTGCAGATATCTTTTGAAGACAAATTGTTTACCACATTCAGTGCAGCTAAACGTCTCCTCTCCTGTATGAATTCTCATGTGTAGCTGCAGAGTCACCTTCTGGTTGAATTTTTTACCACAAACTGAGCAACTAAATGATTTTTCTCCTGTGTGAATTCTCTTATGTTTCCTAAGAGACCCATTGCATACAAATCTTTTACCACAAACTGAGCAACTAAAGGGTTTCTCTCCTGTGTGAGTTTTCAGATGGTACTCCAGACCTGACTGAGTAAAAGATTTACCACAAACTGAGCAACTGAAAGGTTTCTCTCCTGTGTGAATTCTCATATGTCTCCTAAGAGACCCCTTGCATACTAATTTTTTACCACAAACTGAGCAACTGAAAGGTTTCTCTCCTGTGTGCATTCTTCGGTGTATGATCAGGTGTCCCTTTTGGCAAAATTTTTTACCACACTCAGAACAGCTAAATGATTTCTTTCTAGTATTACAACTCATATGAGACTTTAAACCTGACTGAGGTGCACTAGTCTCCTTCCATTCATCACTGTCTTCGGTCTCGGTCTTTGAAGAGTTTGAAATCTTGTCATCAGTATCAGGTTGTAAATGTCTATCTGGATCTGAGTTCCTGGGTGGTTCTGGTCCTCCACCGTCCTCTCCATCAGCTTCTGTTTTCATCTGTTCAGTTTGTCTTTGATGAAGCTGTGAGGACTGAGGTTTCTCGTCATCATCTTCAGTCTTCACAGGGACAGGAGTGAATGTGAACTTTGTGATATCAGCCTCTTCCAGTCCTTGAAGCTGCTCTCCCTCCTGACTGGTCCAGAGTTCCTCCTGTTCCTCTTTAATGTGTGGGGGTTCTGGGTCCTGCTGGTCCAGACTGAAGTTCCACTCCTGCTGCTCTTCTTCACCAACAATCACTTTTCGCACATCTAAAGGTAAAGCTGAAACACAGACAGACAGACAGCTATTGATGTAAACACATGAACTTTTGTTCAATCAAACTTTATAACCATATTTTATGTTAGATGTACCCTGTAGGGTTTTTAAACACAACCAGCACTACAGAGCAATATTTTTATGAGTGGGTGACAAAACAAGTGGATATTTTCCAAAGTTACAGTCTTTTTTTAATCAAGAAGTCATGCTTTTGGAGTTTCCATGCTGAGCTGCAATGCAGGGATAGTAACACAAGAAAAATTTCCAGGGTTGAAAACAACAATTATTTTCATGATTAATTAATCTGTTGATTAATTTTTCGATGAGTCGGATTTGTTGTTTGGTCTATAAAATGTGTGAAAATAGTGAAAAATGTCGATCAGAGTTTTGTAAAGCGCAGGATGCAACCTGAAATCTGTTGTTTTTATTTAAGATATTGAATTTACTGACATGGAGAATTAAAGAAACCAGAAAATATTCACATCTGAAAAGCTTTTTTCATAAAAAATTACTTCAATAGTAATAATAATTAATCTAAATAGTTGGCGATTAATTTAATGGTTACCAACTAATTGATTAATTGACTAATCGTTGCAGCTCTTTCCACAACCTGAAGATATTCAGTTTACTGTCAGAAGACTAAACAAACCAGAAAATATTCACATTTAAGAAGCTGGAAGCAAAGATTTTTTCTTTAAAAATTGTCAAAACAATAAATCGACTATCAAAATAGTGACTAATTTTCTGTCAATTGACAAATCGATTAATCGTTGCAGCTGTAAAAATTTTTTTACTAAAGACAGTAACTTTGGAAGACATCCATTGATTACCTCAGACTGCTGAATATAACTAATAACTTCAGATAAACTTTTAAATACTTGGTCTAGGGAACAGATGTGCTAAAAATTCTAAATTCAACATTCGCTTCCTTCATTGTTCTTACGTCACAGCCTTCTTGAGCAGGTGGACTGCTGTAGGATACAATGAAAGCATAGAGAATAGCTAAATAAATTAACCTTATGTTTAGGTCTCTGATTAATGAACATTTCCATCACTGCTATGTCTAAATTAAGCAAGCTAAATTATAAAACCCTGTTTTCGAGCCAAAACGATATGCTCCCACAGCAGGAATTTCAGCTTGTTTCCGCAAATACCACCATCCACATCAAAAAGCCAAAATGGGTAATTTTCCTCCTACTGGACATATGCGGAGGACAGATGAGCAAGTTAGCCACAGAAAACCAGCGAAGAAGAAAAGGTATACTGTTTCTGTGGCGGCTTCCTGAAATTTAGTTTACTAGTACAGTGCCCGTTCAAAACGTGCCTGTTTGGAACTTATTATTTCTCGAGAACCACATATATATGTATCAACTGACAAACTTATCAATTAAAACGATATGGATTCATTAAATTAAATGGTTTTAATCCAGACAGAAACTTCACCAGTGAGACTAAACTGAGGTTGAACCATAGAAGCAGTTTACGGCCTTCCATTGGTTGATTCTGCCACCAATCAAATACGTCTTCGCTCCTTACTGGCTAGTTTTACTGCCTACACATCTGTTTTTTCTCCTGTGTGCATTTGTTCTTCTCTCTCAGTCAGTTTCACTGAGCGGGGTGATGACAGTGTTTACATCAAACAGCCCCTGCTGCACTCAGACATGGAGCTGAGCGTCCCGCTGTTTGCTTTTTTTATTCAAAATGTATTAATATTAAACGTGTTGCGTGTCCAAATTGCACCAAAAGAGCGTCTGTCTCCGGAGTAAATCACCCGTTGAGTGTTTAATGTTTGTGTAGCGACTACTTTTCAAAAAAGGCCGCTAAGAGACTTAGTAGGCTCCTATATGTGACACGTCCATACAAAACCATCCCGATGTCCAGATAATGTTTTACTGATGTTTTATGGAAAAAATAAACAAAAATGAAAGAGTCTGACAAGCAGCTGTTGCACAAAAAATATACGAAAAATGCAATCTGACTGTGAAAATAAAGTGATGAACAGACGATGGTGATCATAGTAACAATGGTGACGATGGTGATCATAGTAACAATGGCGGCGGTCAACAGAAAATATCGGAGCTCTACCAACTCCCTTTGTCCAAAACTCCCGCCACCACCTAAGTGAACAGGTTAAATAATAGGAAACCACACCCATGTGTCAAGCAACGTAAGTGACGCAATACGTGATGCCCACGTCAATATATAAACAGAAATAAAAAAAGCTCAGTTTTCCCCGTACACACTACACACCAAGTCGGCCTCTTCACATTTACACACTCTGGAGGCTGTTTGGAATAACTCTGTTTTCAAGGGAGAAAAATGCTATTTTAGTCTGGATGGAGAAACAAAATGGAGAGAAGATGCATTTTATTTAACCGGCTTAGTGTGGACATTATCTTAATCTGTCAATTATCATTTGGTCTGTAAAATTATAGACCAGTTTTCAAAATATTCAAATGTGTTGTTTTGACCGACCAACTGCCAAAAACCGAAAATATATTCAGTTTAATATCAAAGTAGAAAACCAGCAAATTTAACATTTGAGTAACTGGAACTCAGAATTTGGGTGATTTTTTTCCTTCATTTCTTTACTATTAAAATAACTGCAGATGAATTTTCTATTGATTGATTGTTTCACTTTCATGGTAACATTTCTAGATATGATTCAAATGATTAACGTAGAGCTGCAACTAATGATTATTTATATTACGGATTAATCCGCAGATTATTTTCTTGATTAATCAATTAGTCGTTTGACTATACTTCCATAAAATGTCAGAAAATGGTGAAAAATATCAACCAGTGTTTCCAAAACCCCATGATTGACATCCTTAAATGTCTTGTTTTATCCACAACACAAAGATATTCAGTTTACTGTCATAGAGGAGTTAAGAAACCAGGAAATATTAACATTTAAGAATTTGAACTTTTTTCTTTAAAAATGACTCAAAATGATTAATTGGTTATAAAAACAGTTGGAGGTTAATTTAATAGCTGACAATTAATCGATTAATGGACTAAATGGGTCCAGGTATCATCGGATAATTCATAATTCATTTGTAATTCAAAAAACAAAAAACGGTAAATCTGTTAATTATTTCAAAACAAAAAACAAAAAGATGTTTTTGATGTCAGAATCAAATAACAAAAAACCAATCAAACCCAGCCCATTTTTGGTTTTTGCCGATTCATTTATTCGTTTTTCCTTTTTGGATTGAATATCGAGCAGGTCTGCGGACATTCAGCCAATTCGTTTTTGCGTTTGGGACCAAAAACTGAAGTCACATGTTTTTTCCTTTTTTCATTTTAAACCAAAAACGCTGGCGTCTTCACCATAGCAACGGTCACTGAGGATCATGGGTAGGCTAATGTAGTCGCTTCCGCTATCGTACAAAACTGACAAAAATACTTGGATTTCTAAACCAAAATTGAACGGTCTTTTGAATTTGGTTTTCTGGATTTTCGTTGGGAAACTAAAAAGGAATAGATCACGTGATTTTGTGATTTTTCGTTTAAAATGAAAAAAAGAAAAAACCATGTGACTTCCGATTTTGGTTTCAAACGCAAAAACGAATCGGCTGAATGTCCGCAGACCCGCTCGAAACACATAACAGATTTACCATTTTTGGTTTTTGAATTACAAATGAGTTATGAATTATCTGATGATACCTGGACCTAAATGTTGCAGCTATATCTTTAACATTCCAGGCATTTCTAGTTCTAGTTGAACTTTGTGATGATGTTTCATTAAGGTTATTGTTGACATTCATCACACTTGTGGAGTGAAGCCTGCAGACTGTAGGTCTATACTGGTTTACTAGGAGCAGATATAAAAAATGGAATAGGAATCACATTCTTATCCCCAGAACTTAAATCCGCACCACGGGGGATTGAACCTTCAACCTTAACTCTTGAATTGTTTGTTGTGTGTTCTATGTTATTAATACTGTAGCACTTTGAGTTTCACTGTGAATGAAAAGTCCGGTACAAATTAAATATGTATATTATTATTGTTGTTGTTATTATGAACTGAACATCTTTTCTCTTTTTTGGTGGGGGGGGGGGCGGGGTTCTGACATTTTATTGAAAAAAAAAACTAGCCGTTCAATCGAGAAAATTATCGATTAATCAACTAATGGTTGCAGCTGTCATTCAATCCTTCAGTCTTCAGTTTAGATGGGCTGTACAGAGCTAATAATATCAGAGTAAACTGTTTATGGTTTGCTTAATTTTAAACTCTTAATATCTGCAGTTGTTAGTTGTTGGTTCGTATCTTTCGGCCTTTAACATGAGCTAACTGCGGCTAACAGCCTGTACGGAGGGTTTAGCTGCTAGCGTTAGCTTAGCACTGACTCCCGGCCACATTAACAGAGTATTAACACGTTTCCAGCAACATAAAGACAACAAACCTGCTTTTCGCAGCTTTTTATCGGGTTTTAAAACCTCGTCCAGCAGCCTGCGGTGTCGGCGGTGGATCTCCTCTTCATACTCGGTTATTGTTTTCTCAAAATGTCCAAATATCTCCTCCACAGCCGCAGTTAGCCGCTGCTGGACGAAAACCTTCAGACCCTGAAGGCTGCACATTTTACACACAGCTCAGAAAATACTAATACTGGCGCTTTTCTGCTGTTATTAGGAGGTGTGTAAACCAAACTCTGATCTCACTGCAACGCCTGATCAATACACACGATTACTTCCGGGTCACGTTTCAAAACTAAAGTTGATGAGAGACCGGAACAGGCCCACTCATATCAAAATAAAACATCTTTCGATTCAGGAGACTCCAAAACAAACAGCAAATAAATATACTACAAGTCTACAGTGGTGGAAGAAGTACTCCGATCCTTTACTGCAGTAAAAGCACCCAGACAGCAATGTAAAACTACTCCAAGTAAATGTCCTGCATGAAAAAACCTACTACAGTAAAAGTACATAAGTATTATGAGCTTGATGTAGTTAAAGTATTGCAGTAAAAGTACATAAGTATTATGAGCTTGATGTAGTTAAAGTATTGCAGTAAAAGTACATAAGTATTATGAGCTTGATGTAGTTAAAGTATTGCAGTAAAAGTACATAAGTATTATGAGCTTGATGTAGTTAAAGTATTGCAGTAAAAGTACATAAGTATTATGAGCTTGATGTAGTTAAAGTATTGCAGTAAAAGTACATAAGTATTATGAGCTTGATGTAGTTAAAGTATTGCAGTAAAAGTAGTGGTTTGGTCCCTCTGACTGATATATTATTATATATGACATCATTAGATTATTAATAGTGAAGCATCAGTGTTAGAGCAGCATGTTACTGTTGTAGCTGCTGGAGGTGGAGCTAGTTTACACTACTTTATATACAGTTAGCTAGTTTAGTCCAGTGGTTCCCAACCTAGGGGTCGGGCCCCTCCAAAGGGTCAGCAGATAAATCTGAGGGGTGGTGAGATGATTAATGGGAGAGGAAAGAAGAAAAAACAAAGTTCTGATACACAAATCTGTTTTCAGTTTTTGGACTTTTTCTCTAATCTTTGATTTTTGCTGAAATATTGGATCATTTGAACATTTATTGAAATGAAAGCATGTGAGAAGTTTAGAGGGAAAAATCACTATTTGGTGGAGCTGTTAACAACTCATAGACATGTGAAATGTGACCCCGACTACACACTGCTTTTTGTAAGACGTCAAAAGACAAAAAGGTTGTAAAAACATTTTTTTTTACAACCTATCGAACAGTGACTACATATTCTATTTTCTTTTGTTGGTCATGATTTTTTGTATTGTCCTTTTTCAGCAGCCAGTTTATGGTCACTGAGCCTGTTCTTGATTAGGATCTGTCTCTGCTTTCTCTCTCTGACGGAAGACAGATATTCTGCCATTTCATAATCTCTTTTTAGGGCCAGATAACAGTCTAATCTACTTTGGCTTTTAGTTTCTTCTTTCCAATGTTCCAGAAAGGTTTCTTTACATTACGTTATAATTTGCTTTACTCTGGTTGGTGTTTGGAAAGCAGTGTTGGTGTGAGACTGGTCAGAGTGTGTCAGAGGCTTTTGAACGTTGATTGTTGGTGTTTTTCTGTGTATGTGTAAAATGTATCTGCAAAATTCTGCGTGTAAAGATTCTGTTGGATATTTGTCCCAAAAGGTATCACTATGATGACTGAGTGGACGCCATACTTCACTACCATATAGCACGATGGGCTGGATAACACTATCAAATATTTTAAGGTAGATTTTCATTGGAATTTGGAAATCCCTCCTTTGGAAGGTTGGTAACAGTTAGCAGTTGACAGCTAGCTAGGCTTTGATTTAAAAAAAAATATATCCAAAGATGATATTTCCTCGCCTGTTCTTGCTGATTAATACTTTAACCTCTTCTTGAAAATCCTTTCTGAAGATTAATTGAAGGTTAGTTTGCAAAAAGTTTGAGATGTATTTAGAACATTTTTTGTGCAACTACTCTTATGGAATGTTTTGGTCATTATTACTTTACTCAAAATATCCCTTTTTGTGTGTTGTACCAAGCCAATTTCCATAACTTGGACCTTTAAACATGGTGCAGTCTGTAGTGGAAAGAGTAGAGTAGCACTTATGACTGTATCTCTCATTACAAAGCAAAGAATCTCTGTCTGTATGTATGTTTTTCCTTCGTTTATCTCCAAAACCGTTCATCAGATCTACTTGATACCTGATGTATTGGTGAGGACTGAAGGAAGCGCATGAATGAAGGAAATGTATAAAGATACCTCATAAACAACAATGATTTGCTTCTTCTGCCTGTGGAGCAAGTACGTTTAAGACTTTGAAGGATGTCTAAACATGTTTTGAATGTAAACTGCAGTTCATCTCTATATAAAGCAAAGAATCTCTGTCTGTCTGTCTGTATGTATGTAAGTTTGTATTTCACATATCTCAAGAACTGTTCATCCGATCGACATCATATCTGGCAGGTGGATCGCTGAGGAAATGAGGAAGTGTAACGTCAACGTTTGAAGTTGTTTGGATGAGCAGTTCTCGAGAAATAAATAAAAAATACCTCATAAACAACATTAATTTGCTGCTTCTTCTGCCTGTGGAGTCAACAAGTGTAAATACAGATTAAGTTGAGTTATAGTTCATTCCAGAAGTGAAGTGGAAACCAGTACTGATCAGTATTAATACTCTAATGATGTCATATAATAATATATCAATCAGAAGGACCAAACCAAAGCCTGATATATCTTATTCCTCTGTGCCGTAGACCACCGTTACTGTCTGCAACAACAGTATCATCTGCAACTTTATCACCAGGTGGAAAGAACAATATATCTGAAACTATGATTTAGTGTCAGTGAAAGACAAAGAAATCAGACAAAACACATTTTCCAAACTAACTGCGTCCTGTAAATTTATTTAAAGAATATGATGACATAACTGTACGACGACCACCGTCGACTCAGCGGGTCCAGTTACAGTTTACATTCACAGAGAGTGTAAGCACATTGAAAAGCATTCATTGCACGTGATTTTATTTTTGGAAAACTTGTGTGTAAATTTACAATGTGTTGAGTTAATAATGCCCCTCATGTCAGCTCTGCTCACTGTCTGAATTCATGGAGAGTTTCTCCTCCATGTGCCTCTCTAGATGGTCCCTGCAGCAAAATGACTCCTTAACGGTATTACTTAACACATCACTTTCTAAAACTTCATCGTAAGTAAGTAGTTTTAAATGACTATCTGGATCCACGTTGTTGGCTGGTTCTGATCTTGTATGTTATTGTCAATCATGACGTTACTACTGATTGTTTTCTTTCCTGTGTGGATCCTCATGTGTCTGCTAACATCTCCGCTGTATCTAAACGTTTTTTTACAAACTGTGCAACTGAACGGTTTTTCTCCTGTGTGAAGTCTCAGGTGACTTGTTAAGTTTCCCTTTTGTGAAAATCTTTTGCCACAGAAGGAGCAGCTAAATGGTTTCTCTCCCGTGTGAATTCTCATGTGTGCGTTCAGATGTGGCTTTCGACCAAATCTTTGACCACATTCAGAGCAGCTAAATGATCTCTGAGCAGCGTTACAGCTCATGTCACTTAAAGGGTCGTCATTATTTTTAAGAGTGTTTAAGTGTGACTGAGGTTTCCTTGTCTGTGGCCAATCATCATCACTGACGTCAGTCTCAGAAGAGTCTGAAGTCTTGTCATCACTGACTGGTTGTAAATATCTATCTGGATGTGAGTTCCTGGCTGGTTTTGATCCTCTACAGTCGTCTCCATCAGCTTTTCTTTTCATCTGTTCAGTGGAGCTGCTGGCTGGAGGCTCTGCCTCTCTGTTCTCCTCAGTTTGACTTAGATGAAACTGTGAAGACTCATCAACACACTTGTGTCTTGTGAGTTGTCTCAGCCAAGTGAATCTTTTTTTACAAACACTGCAACTGAATCTTTTCTCCTTTGTGTGCAGCGTCATGTGTCTTTGTAAGTTTGAACTTCGTGAAAAACATTTCTTACAGACTGGACAGTTGAAAGGTTTTTCTCCTGTGTGACATTTCATGTGTTCCTGTAGATGTGACTTCTGGACAAACGTTCTACCGCACTCAGAACAACTGAAAGGTTTCTCTCCGATATGAATCATCATGTGTCTTTTCAGATTTCTCGTGTAGACGAATCTTTTGCCGCACTCGGAGCAACTAAAGGCTTCCTTGCCACTATTCCAACTGTTATTTTTAGTTTTGTTTGAGGCTGATTTAGGTTCCCTTTTCTTATTCCAATCTTTGTCACTGTCATCAGGTTCAGAAGAGTCTGAGGTCCTGTCATCAGTATCTGGTTGTAAATGTCTATCTGGATATGAGTTTCTGGCTGGTCCACAGTCCTTTCCATCAGCTTCTGTTTCCATCTGTTCAGTTTGGTTCTGATGAAGCTGTGAGGACTGAGGTTCACTGGTCTCCTTCCAATTACCAACGTTGACTTCTGTCTTTGGTTCAGAGGGGTTTGAAGTCTTGACATCAGTATCTGCTTGTAAATATAAATGTGGTTTCTCTCCTGTGTGAGCCCTCCGGTGTATCTTTAAATATTTCTTGTTACACAATTTTCCTCCCATACGGAAGGTAACTTTGGATTTCCCGCCAGTTTTACATTTCATGTCACTAACAGGCACTTTTTCTGCAGACCTTAAACCTGATTTAGGTTCACTGGTCTCCTTCCAATCATCGCTGTCATCAGTTTCAAGTTCAGAAGAGTCTGAAGTCTTGTCATCAGTATCAGATTGTAAATGTCTGTCTGGATGTGAGTTCCTGGCTGAGTCCTCTCCATCAGCTTCTGTCTTCATCTGTTCAGTTTGGCTTTGATGAAGCTGTGAGGATTTACAAACACACTTGTGTCTTGTGAGTTGACTCAGCCAAGTGAATCTTTTGCCACAAACACTGCAACTGAATCTTTTCTCCTTTGTGTGCAGCGTCATGTGTCTTTGTAAGTTTGAACTTCGTGAAAAACATTTCTTACAGACTGGACAGTTGAAAGGTTTTTCTCCTGTGTGACATCTCATGTGTTCGTGTAGATGTGACCTCTGGACAAACGTTCTACCGCACTCAGAACAACTGAAAGGTTTCTCTCCGATATGAATCATCATGTGTCTTTTCAGATTTGTCGTGTAGATGAATCCTTTGCCACATTCAGAGCAACTAAAGGCTTCCTTGCCACTATTCCAACTGTTATTTTTAGTTTTGTTTAAAGCTGACTTAAGGTCTATTGTCTTATTCCAAACTTTGTCGCTGTCATCAGGTTCAGAAGAGTCTGAAGTCCTGTCATCAGTATCTGATCCTCCACAGTCCTCTCCATCAGCTTCTGTTTCAGTCTGTTCAGTTTGTCTTTGATGAAGCTGTGAGGACTGAGGTTTCTCTTCATCATCTTCAGTCTTCACAGGGACAGGAGTGAATGTGAACTTGGTGATATCAGCCTCCTCCTGTAGCCCTTGAAGCTGCTCTCCCTCCTGATTGGTCCAGAGTTCCTCCTGTTCCTCTTTAATGTGTGGGGGCTCTGGGTCCTGCTGGTCCAGACTGGAGCTCCACTCCTGCTGCTCTTCACCAACAATCACTTTTCGCACATCTAAAGGTAAAGCTGAAACACAGACAGACAGATATTAAAGTAAACACATGGATCAAAGGTGATAACCATGTTTTATATGTGAAGTTTTGAGACACTCGTAGAAATGTGAAGCAGTATTTTTATGGTTTGGTGACAAAACAAGAGTAAATCAAATCAAGTGGATATTTTCCAAAGTTGGTCTTTTTTAAACAAGATGTGCAGGGCTGCAACGATTAATCAATTAACTGATAAGTTTCCAAATATTAAATTAATTTGGATAATCGATTAATTGTTTTGAGTCTTTAAAGAAAATAATGTCCAAATTCTGATTCCAGCTTCTGGAATATTTTCTGGTTTCTTTAGTCTCTCTGACAGTAAACTGAATATTTGGGTTGTGGATAAAACATTTGAGGACGTCGTCTTGGGCTTTTTCACGATTATCTGATAATTTATGGATCAAACAACTGATTAATCAAGAAAATAATTGACAGATTAATGGATATTTAAAATAATCATTAGTTGTGCAGGGATGAAACCAACAATTATTTTCATGATCAATGAATCTGTTGATTATTTTTCCGATGAATCAATTTGTTTTTTAGTCTATAAAATGTGTGAAAATAGTAAAAAATGTTGATTACTGTTTCCCAAAACACAAGATGCAACTTGAAGTTTGTCGTCCAAACATATTCAGTTTACTGTCATAGAGGATTAAAGAGAATATTCACAATTTGAGAAACTTTTTTCTTAAAATGACTCCAAATGATTAATCAATTACCAAAACAACTAGCAATTAATTTCATAGTTGACAACTAATTGATTAATCGACTGATCGTTGCAGCTCTATCCAAAACCCAAAAGATATTCACTTTACTGTCAGAAGACTAAAGAAACCAGAAATATTAACATTTAAGAAGCTGGTATCAGAGAATTTGGACTTTTTTTTTTTTTTTTTTTTAAAAAGACCCCAAACAACCAATCGATTATCAAAAAGTTGGCGACTAATTTAATAGTTGGCAACTAATTAATTCATTGACAATTGTTGCAGCTTTACATGAATTAATTATTGAAAAATAAAACAATTTTGCTGCTTTGTCCAGTTTTTAAGGCTTTACATTTGCTTTACTTTCCTCTTTTATTAGTTTATAAACCATCAGAGCAACTTTCTGTACCTGCAGCCTGACAATCAATCAGAGATTTTACTGTGTAAGTTTAGATCTGTTTTACTGTCATGATGACTAAATGAAAGATCCCGCAGTGAATCACACAGCTAACACATTACAAACTAAGACACAACATGCAGAAAGACAAAATAAAACCTCACAGCAGGAGCGAGCTGCGGCTAACGTTAGCTTAGCTCTCCCTGCAGCGTTAGCGTGTTTTCAGCAGTAAAATCCGCACAAACCTTCTGTTCGCAGCTTCGTTTCAGGGTTTGAAAGGACATCCAGCACTTCACGGTGTCGGTCCATCTCTCCTCCCCTTACTATACTGAATACTGCCGTTTTCCTGCGGTTATTTACAGCCAGGCAGCGGATTCACTCCGCTCACTGCTCACATCATTAAAGCCGGAAAATACGACTTCCGGGGAAAAGGTTTCAAAATGAAAGCCTCTACGGCGGCCTGTTGGGTGTTTTATAAAATTCAGGAATAAATTCTAACTGGAATGAAAATAGCTACAGTCAAAAAGACTTGAAATGAATGCAGAATAATGGAGGAGTGCGCGAAAGTTAAACCGGAAACGGTTTCTTCTTCTTCTTCTTCTTCTTGGTGTTTATTGGCGGATTGCAAACCAACTTTAAAGGTCCATACCGCCACCTGCTGTATCATAGTGTGTAGATTCATGGCATTAAATTATCGGAACACTGATTGGTTTATAGAAATAAAATAGAAAAAAATAAAAAATTATTACATAACCTATCACTCACTTCTGATTCCCTGAAGTCTCACTAGTGAAACTCACTAGTGATTGTAAACTCCATTCCTGCTCTGTCCATACACTACATTTCTTAATGTCTCCTTCTCTGTATTACATTTACAACAGTGCATCATAATGTTTTCTACATCTTCCAGAATGTTGCACCACTGACACAGAGTTGATTGACTTTTCCACATTATATGAAACGTGGAGCAAAAACCGTCCTGAACTTTAATAGTGTAACAACCACCTCCCCTCTGCCGTAAACTGTTTAACATGAACTGACCTTTTTCTTCTATGAGGGTTTTACAGCAGTTGACATGCATGATGTTGCATTAATGCCACCTTCACGTTTTATTTTCCCTCATTGTCCATTCATTTTAACACTGTCCCTCCAGAAAAAAAGGGCAATTTCACCACTTTTTTTTCCATCCAGACCACATTTGACCATGTCCAGAACAAAAACCTCTATATTTAGACTTAATAATAATAATCTCGAACAGATTTGACAAGTCTAAGTATAGTGTTTTTTGATCTGGATGGGAAAAGTTGTGAAATCGCCCTTTTTTTTGTTTGGTTTCATTAGCAAAATAAAGGTTTCACAAATCTGAAAGTGGGTTTAAACAATGTTAAGCCTTTTTCTACAATGTTTAACATTTCTTCACAAGTGTAAACGGAGCAAAAACGGAGAATCAACCACTAAAAAAACATTATTTATGTTTCACTTAAAGGACCAGTGTCGAAGATTCAGTGGCATCTACTGGAACAGACTTGGCAGAAATGGAATTTAATAGTCATAGGTATGTTTTTATTAGCGTATAATCCCATGAAAATAATAATTTTGTGTTTTCGTTACCTTACAATGAGCCCTTTATATCTGCATAGGGAGCAGGTAACTGTTAACACAAATTAAAATTACTGCAAAATAAACCAGAATGCAGGGAAAACTAAAGTCAAAGCTCCAGTCAGTGAGGATCATAATCCAAACCACCAATAAAGACTTTAATAATAATCACTAATAAGTGTGTGTAAAGGTTGGGCTGCCAGAGATGATTCCTCTAAACACAGACGCACCTCAAGCTGCCGTTTTATCTCCTGTGTTGTTTTCTTTGAATACCAAAGAGTTTAAAATCCACAGACTCTCACTTTAACTGACTAAAGTCTGCTGACAATACGACACTGATGGCTTCTGTGTGAAGGCGACACTGCAACAGATTTCATGTTTTAATCATGTCGTTTCTCTGCAGCAGCGCTGTTTGAAATAAAAGCACAGAGTTCATCTGATCCAGCAACACTCTGCTGATAAATGTCGACCTTTGACAATCACATGATCCTCTGTAGAAACTGTCAGCAGCAGCGCTGGAAGAAGTACTGAGATCCTTTACTGCAGTAAAAGTACCGATACAGCAAAGTAAAAATAGTAAAAGTCCTGCATGAAAAATGCTACTCAAGTTAAAGTACATAAGTATTATGAGCTTGATGTAGTTAAAGTATTGCAGTAAAAGTACATAAGTATTATGAGCTTGATGTAGTTAAAGTGTTGCAGTAAAAGTACATAAGTATTATGAGCTTGATGTAGTTAAAGTATTGCAGTAAAAGTAGTGGTTTGGTCCCTCTGACTGATATATTATTATATATGACATCATTAGATTATTAATAGTGAAGCATCAGTGTTAGAGCAGCATGTTACTGTTGTAGCTGCTGGAGGTGGAGCTAGTTTACACTACTTTATATACAGTTAGCTAGTTTAGTCCAGTGGTTCCCAACCTAGGGGTCGGGTCCCTCCAAAGGGTCAGCAGATAAATCTGAGGGGTGGTGAGATGATTAATGGGAGAGGAAAGAAGAAAAAACAAAGTTCTGATACACAAATCTGTTTTCAGTTTTTGGACTTTTTCTCTAATCTTTGATTTTTGCTGAAATATTGGATCATTTGAACATTTATTGAAATGAAAGCATGTGAGTTTATTATCATTTTTATTATGGTTTTTAATCTGAGTGAAACCAGAAATGTTTACTGCAAACTGAACAGCTTCTCTCCTGTGTGGACCGTCATGTGTTCTGTCAGAGCTGCTTTAATTAAAAAGTTTTTACCACAAAGCGAGCAGGCGTACAGTTTCTCTCCTGTGTGGAGTCTCGTGTGATGGGTCAACTTTGATTTGGAAGAAAAACATTTACTACACGAGGAGCAGTGGAATGGTTTCTCCCCTGTGTGGGTTCTCATGTGTGTCACGATATACTGTCGACATCGGAAACGCTTCAGACAAAACGAACAGCTGAAAGGTTTTTCTCCCGTGTGACATCTCATGTGACGACTCAAACTTTCACTCCTGGAAAATCTGTTACCGCAAACAGAGCAACTGAACGGTTTCTCTCCTGTGTGGATCCTCATGTGCTTCACAAGCTCTGACCTGCCTCTGAAATGTTTCTCACAAACTGTGCAGCTTAAAGGCTTTTCGTCTTCGTGAGACATCACATGTCTCTGCATAGACCTCTTGTGTCCAAATTCTTTACCACACTTGAAGCAACTATACGGTTTGCTGCTAGTGTACCAAACCACGCTACTGACACAGTCTTTTTTCCGACATGGACTTATTTTCACATCATTTAAACCTGACTGAGGTTCACTGGTCTCCTTCCAATCGTCACTGTCATCAGTGTCGGCTTCAGAGCAGTCTGAAGTCTTGTCATCAGTATCTGGATGTGAGTTCCTGGCTGGTTCTGGTCCTCCACAGTCCTCTCCATCAGCTTCTGTTTTCATCTGTTCAGTTTGTCTTTGATGAAGCTGTGAGGACTGAGGTTTCTCTTCATCATCTTCACTCTTCACAGGAACAAGAGTGAATGTGATCTTGTTGATATCAGCGTCCTCCAGCCCTTGAAGTTGCTCTCCCTCCTGACTGGTCCACAGTTCCTCCTGTTCCTCTTTAATGTGTGGGGGTTCTGGGTCCTGCTGGTCCAGACTGGAGCTCCACTCCTGCTGCTCTTCTTTAATAATAATATTTTTGTTGACATCTGAAGGTGAAGCTGAAACACAGATAAACATATTAATGTATAATTTGACATTTGAACACCTGCTATTCCATGATACTGAGAACATACTGTAGGAGCTATTTATTAGTTGGTTGTTGTCTTATTAAAAATAATTAGTATTGTTTGATTATTCTAGATATTTGCTTTATTTAGATTAGGTTTCAATAATATTTTCTTCTGCTAGCTTCTTGTTTCATTATTTGCTTGTTAATCATATTTAGTTTTTTCTTCGGGTAACCTTGTGGGAGGTTATACAGGAAGGTAGGCAGGTATAGGACCAGCATGCATCTGGATGGGCCAAGATCTCTCTGTTCTTTTGTTTGTTTGCTTGCTTTTGAGGAATAAACCTTAAAGCTGGTGTGCAGGACTTTTGTCTCCCCCTTCTGGCAGTGAGAGTAAAAGGAGGCGCTCGGCTGTGAGTAGAAAGACGTTACAAGGCGGACGGGAGGACGTTTCTCTCTGTTTGATAACGTTACAAGTAAAGTTAGACTTTTCCGTCCCACCCCAAAAAAAATCATTGTAAAAAAAAGACGAGAGATAAAGAGAGAGAGAGCAGCTGTGGTTAAGCGAGCTAGAGAGTGAGAGAAGAGATGGTGAATCAGATCAACATAATGTTATTTTTGGTCTGAATACAGCCTGCAGGCCTGCAGCACTATGGTGTGCATCCTGAATGACAGGCACACAGAGAGGGCCCACGGGGATTTGTCCCAGTATGCCTGATGGCCAGTACATACTGGTTGTAGCCGGCTGTTGCAACTGTATTAACGGTGGATAAATCCAGCGAAATGACAGAGATACACAAATCAGAATTTGATCCATTGGGTCCAATAACATTTGGAAAGTGTAGAAGAGCTGCTGCCAGCACGGGAACGTCGTCCCTGACATGAGATTTAAAACTGTAAATACAGAGACATTTATCTGGTGGCTTAATCAGCATTGTGTGAACTTGTTTGGTTTGAATGTAACGGACATTTATTTTTATGTAAAAGTTACGCACTGCAGGTTTAAGAAATGCAAAACCTTTGCATGGACACTAGACATCACATGATGCTTCAGTTTAGTTTTTAATTCAACTAGAAACACCACAAACATGATGCTTCAAGTTTCTCACATTTTGAGTAGCTTCTGCTTCTTTCAGTTTGATCTGTTCAGACTAAACAAAATCTAAATGTGCAGTGAGTGGTGTATACAGTTTTGAAATTGAATTTAAAAGACAAAAAGGAGACGTTTATTACCTCATAGGTTGGTAAGAACATCATATTCCCTCCAATGTTTTTAAAACATTCTTCCTGAAACTAATTTAATGAACGTCTGAGTGACAGAAGGGCTTCACACTGAGACTCTACAAACATTTAACCTCAAAATACAAAGAGTTAATAATTGACTCTGGTTGCTGTTCATGTTCAGTCTGGATCGCAGCAGATTTTATTATTGATTATTGATATTGTTAATTACAACATTTACTCTGACAAAGTGACTGACATGTTATCAGCTGTGTTAATGCAAACACGAGTATTATCTGTGTTTTCTAGTTTTGTTTAATGCTTCAAATACCAACCTGAAAAACACACAAACTTAATGTCTGCTGGCTGTATTCAAGAAAACGGGGTTTTTTCAAACTCTGACTTTGTTCACCCTGATATATATATGTATATGTATATGTATATGTATATATGTAAAACTGAGTTTTACATTTAAGAGAGAGAGATAAGTTAAGCTCTGGGTGAAGCTAACCTGTCTCTGTCTCCTCCTGCAGCCTGAAGCAGCTTCAGACACAACGTTTCATTTTCTGTACGTACTTTACTTTAATACTTTATCAAGCTGATAATACTTTTGTACTTTTACTTAATTAGGATTTTCAGTGCAGGACTTTTACCTGTAATGGAGTATTTTTACATTGCTGTGTTGGTACTTTTACTGCAGTAAAGGATCTGAGTATTTCTTCCACTTCTTCCAGGGTTTGTTGAAGAAAAGCTGCAGATTAGCTTCACAGAGTTTAAGTTACGTCTTTCTGGAACAGAACAACCAGAGTTTCCTTCATGTCACGGTAAACAAACTGGAATAAAACCTCAGGAGACAAAATAAAAACCTTTTAGCAGGAGCTAGCTGCAGCTAACAGTACTGTTTGGCTAACGTTAGCTTAGCACTGACATTAAACGTGTTTCCAGCAGAATAAAACAAACCTGTTTCATGTTTTAAAGCCTCATGCAGCAGTCCGCGGTGTCGGTTCATCCTCACAGACTCTGACGCTTTTCTGCCCTGTTTAGTCTTCAGTAAACTGGTTAATATGCTGTTTTTTTTATCAAGCGTTTACATAGCAACTACTACTTCCGGGACGGTTTTACAAAATAAAGCTCCAACTGATGTATTATACCAGTGGTAGTCAAATAGGTTTGGGTCTGTTTTGACATCAGAACTTTTGCTTTTTTTTTTTTTTTTTTTTTTTTTTTTTAAAAAAATACCGTAGATGACAAAATTAACAGAAGGCTCTTGTAAATCCCAATGAAACTAACTTAAAGATCCCCTCCAGACATGTTTGACCGTACATAAAATACTTCAAAACTAGTTGTGCTGTCACAAATCATGCTCGTAGGCCTGTCCCTTAAAATCAGATTTTTAATGAGCACATGAGCACAGAGGAAATTTTCTACTTTTCAGTCCTCCTGTGTCAAACTCTGCACAAGTCCAATATCACAAATCACAGATTTGCCTCAGCGGTCTCTACAGTCAATACAATAAAACATCCTCTGTCCTTAGACTCTTGATTTGAATAAGGAAAAACTCCCTAAAAAATCTTTAACGGGGAAAACAAAAATGGAAGAAACCTCAGGAAGAGCAACAGAGGATTGATCCCTCACCCAGGACGGACAGACGTGCAATAGTGTGCATAATAGAACATGAATTTACAGAATACAGCATTGAGCAGGATAACAGGACCTGTGCTACGTGACCTTCATCACCATGGAGACCTTGCAGGAGGACAGACTACACCTGCACACAGCGGAGACTCACATCACACCATCACATACACGGGAGAAGAGACAAGAAAAGACAAATTATGAAGACTAAATGATGGAGAACCAGATCTAAAACCTCAGGAGATGACACTGAAAGCCAGGGAAGCAGAGCGGTTCCAGGATGGGTCCTGATCTAGCAAGAGATGCCCGAGAGACAAGAGAGGACAAGAGGAGAAAACAGGGAGAGAAGAGACGGGCACACAGCTCAGACACTCGCTCGTGGAACAAAGCAGTTTATAAAGCCACTGAACGTTAGTTTAGTTTAGGACTGGAGTTCACCAAATGTGTTTGTCTGTTTGTCCCTGCCCATGTTGGAATCGATAGGAATGAGAAGGTGGATAAAGCAGCAAAAAGGGCTTTGAAGAGTTCTCACATGCTTTCATTTCAATAAATGTTCAAATGATCCAATATTTCAGCAAAAATCAAAGATTAGAGAAAAAGTCCAAAAACTGAAAACAGATTTGTGTATCAGAACTTTGTTTTTTCTTCTTTCCTCTCCCATTAATCATCTCACCACCCCTCAGATTTATCTGCTGACCCTTTGGAGGGGCCCGACCCCTAGGTTGGGAACCACTGGACTAAACTAGCTAACTGTATATAAAGTAGTGTAAACTAGCTCCACCTCCAGCAGCTACAACAGTAACATGCTGCTCTAACACTGATGCTTCAGTTTGTTTGTTTTTTAGATTCTCCTAAATGGGAAGATGTTTTATTTTGATATGAGTGGGCGGATTCGGGTCTGTCATCAACTTTAATTTTTGAAATATTACCCGGAAGTAATCGTGTGTATTGATCAGGCATTGCAGTGGGAACAGAGTTTGGTTTACACACCCCCTAATAACAGCAGAAAAGCGCCAGTATTAGTATTTTCTGAGCTGTGTGTAAAATGTGCAGCCTTCAGGGTCTGAAGGTTTTCGTCCAGCAGCGGCTAACTGCGGCTGTGGAGGAGATATTTGGACATTTTGAGAAAACAATAACCGAGTATGAAGAGGAGATCCACCGCCGACACCGCAGGCTGCTGGACGAGGTTTTAAAACCCGATAAAAAGCTGCGAAAAGCAGGTTTGTTGTCTTTATGTTGCTGGAAACGTGTTAATACTCTGTTAATGTGGCCGGGAGTCAGTGCTAAGCTAACGCTAGCAGCTAAACCCTCCGTACAGGCTGTTAGCCGCAGTTAGCTCATGTTAAAGGCCGAAAGATACGAACCAACAACTAACAACTGCAGTTATTAAGAGTTTTAAATTAAGCAAACCATACACAGTTTACTCTGATATTATTAGCTCTGTACAGCCCATCTAAACTGAAGACTGAAGAGCTGAATGACAGCTGCAACGATTAGTCAAAGATATTGATATTTAAAATTGTACCGGACTTTTCATTCATAGTGAAACTCAAAGTGCTACAGTATTAATAACATAGAACACACAACAAAGACTTCAAGAGTTAAGATAAAAAAAAAAGGTTATTAGGCCTTTGAACAAGTGTGGTGCAGCCGAACAGAAGGCTCGGTCCCCCATGATGCGGAGCTTAGTACTGGGGGGGCCGTGGTACGGAGCCCTGCGGGCCCGGAGGAGCAAGCTGCTGGCAGATCTGAGCGTGCGGATGGAGGTTTGTGATGGATTTGTATGTGAGTAGCAGGACTTTGTAGTCCATCCTGAAGAGGACAGGGAGCCAGTGCAATGATAACAGTATTGACGTGTTTTCACTCTCATCAGGATCCCGGCAGCTCTGTTGTGAATGGACTGGAGCTCCTGGATGCTCCTACCAGGGATCCCTGTGAGGAGCACAGTGGTCCAGTCTGGAAGAGATAAAGAAATGGACAAGTTTCTCTGGATCTGACAGGGTTAGACAGGGCTGGAGTTTACAGATGATTTTGAGATGGTAGAAAGAGATTTGGCATAGATTTCTTTTATGGTTATCAAAAGTCTGCTGTGGGTCAAACCTAACACCCAGATTAGTGACTGAGGAGGAAATGGGGATGTCCTGGCCTTCAGAGGTGAGAGGAGGTATGGGGGATGACTGAATATTATTATTAGCAGTAGTAGTAGTATCAATATTTATGTACTTACTGTCATAGAGGACTAAAGAAACCAGAAAACATTTAAAAGGCTGGAGACAGAGAATTTTGACATTTAATTTTCTGATTCCAGCTTCTTTTACCCATTTTGGCATTTTAATGTGGACAGAGATACTTGCAGAAATGAGCTGAATCTCCATGTCGTTTTTTGCTTAAAAATGCTGTTTCAAAATTGAGCTGGCTTAATGTAAACATAGTCTTATTTCAATTACTTAAATACTCATTAATCAGAGCCCTTAACTGAATGTCCATTTATTTAACTGTTAACTAAGATTTCAACTAACAATTATGTTCGATTAATCTGTTGATTATATTCACGATTAATTGTTTAGTTGTTTGGGCCATAAAATGGCAGATAATGAAGAAAAGTCCAAGGTGACGTCAACTGTCTTGTTTTGATTACTGTCATAGACGACTAAAGAAACCAGAAAATATTCACATTTAAGAATCTGGAGTCAGAGAGTTTTGATTACTCAAAGCAATTAACCAATTATCAAAAAATGCACCAATTAACTTAATGGTTGAAGATCAATGGATTAATCAACCAATTATTGCAGCTCTACACTTTTTCTTTAAAAAAAAGACTACTTTTGGAAAATATCCACTTGATTTGATTTACTCTAGTTTTGTCACCCACTCATGAAAATATCACCCCATAACACTACCAGTGTTTGAAAACTCCACACGGTACCTTAAACATAAAATATGGTTATCAAGCTTCATTGAACAGTTCATGTGTTTACATTAATAGTTGTCTGTCTGTTTCAGCTTTACCTTTAGATGTGCGAAAAGTGATTGTTGGTGAAGAAGAGCAGCGGGAGAGAAGCTCCAGTCTGGACCAGGAGGACCCAGAGCCCCCACACATTAAAGAGGAACAGGAGGAACTCTGGACCAGTCAAGAGGGAGAGCAGCTTCAAGGGCTGGGGGAGGCTGATATCACCAAGTTCACCTTCACTCCTGTCCCTGTGACAATTGGAGATGATGAAGAGAAACCTCAGTCCTCAAAGCTTCATCAAAGAAAAACTGAACTGATTGAAACAGAAGCTGATGGACAAGACTGTGGAGGATCAGAACCAGCCAGGAACTCACATCCAGATAGACTTTTACAACCAGATACTGATGACAAGACCTCAGACTGCTCTGAAGCGGACACTGATGACAGTGACGAATGGAAGGAGACCAGTGAACCTCAGTCCTCACAGCTTCATCAAAGTCAAACTGAACAGATGAAAACAGAAGCTGATGGAGAGGACTGTGGAGGATCAGAACCAGCCAGGAACTCCCATCCAGATAGACATTTACAACCTGATACTGATGACAAGATTTCAAACTCTTCTGCGACTGATACTGACGACAGTGATGAATGGAAGGAGACCAGTGAACCTCAGTCAGATTTAAAGTCTCAAATGAGTTGTAATACTAGCAAGAAATCATTTAGCTGCTCCGAGTGTGATAAAAAATTTAGCCAAAAGGGACACCTGATCATACACCAGAGAATTCACACAGGGGAGAAACCTTTCAGTTGCTCAGTTTGTGGTAAAAGATTTGTATGTGAGGGGTCTCTTAGGAGGCATATGAGAATTCACACAGGGGAGAACCCCTTTAGTTGCTCAGTTTGTGGTAAAAGATTAGTATGCAAGGGGTCTCTTAGAAGACATATGACAATTCACACAGGAGAGAAACCTTTCAGTTGCTCAGTTTGTGGTAAATCTTTTACTCAGTCAGGTCTGGAGTACCACCTGAAAACTCACACAGGAGAGAAACCCTTTAGTTGCTCAGTTTGTGGTAAAAGATTTGTATGCAAGGGGTCTCTTAGGCGACATAAGAGAATTCACACAGGAGAAAAACCATTTAGTTGCTCAGTTTGTGGTAAAAGATTCAACCGGAAGGTAACTCTGCAGCTACACATGAGAATTCACACAGGGGAGAAGACATTTAGCTGCTCTGTATGTGGTAAACAATTTGGTTTCAAAAGATATCTCCAGGGACACATGAGAATCCACACAGGAGAGAAGCCATTTAGCTGCTCCTTTTGTTGTTTTAGATTTAATAAAAAGGGAAATCTGCAGAGACACATGAGAATCCATTCAAGAGAAACCCTTTAGCTGCTCAGTTTGTGCTACAACTATTTATACAAAAGGTACATCTGTCAAGCTACCTGGCTGTCCACAAAGGGGGGGAAACAGTTTTATTGCAGTATTTTCTACCAAAGATTCAGCCAGTCTACACAGTTCAAAAGACACAAGTGTGTTGATGAGTCCTCAGTATGCCAGTCCTCAACTGAAACGGATTGAAACAAGCTGATGGAGAGGACTGTGGAGGATCACAACCAGCTGGGAACTCACATCCAGATAGACATTTACAACCAGTTAATGCTGACAAGGTTTCAGACTTTCCTGAACCGTAGACAATGATTATTATTGGAAGGAGACCAGTGAACCTCAGTCAGGTTTAGACATCATATGTTTTCCTTTTAAGTGATATGGGATGTGACCAAGCGTCAACCTCCGAGGCTGTAAAATGAAGCCAAAAACTGCAGTTCCTTGAATGGCCACTTGAGGCTCCAAAAGCGAGTCAATCCCCATAGACCCCCATGTTTACAGCCTGGTACAAAAAACGGTTTTGGTCTCTGTTGATAAGTTCCTCTTTCATGACAACTGTACGGGGGGTGAATTTTTTTATAACTCACCCGTTTAAATTTTATTAAGCTGTAAAGTTCTGCATAATGAAGGACATGGCTGCTTTGAGTGACAGGTCCACCAGCCGCTAGGTGGCTTGTTTCAGCCATTCGGCCCGCCTCTTTGCCCATTTTTGATTGGCTGGGAGTTAGGCAGCGTCACGCACTGCCAAGATGGCGACGACCGTAGCGGCTCACTTTGAGCTTCAAAACTGCTCTTCAGAAACCAACGGGTGACGTCACGGTAACGACGTCCATATTTTTATACAGTCTATGGTTGTAATACTGGCTTAAAAACTTTCTTTTTTCTCATGTGTTATTGAACTCATCCAGGAGGGAAATTTTTCAGTCACTTGTGTTTATTTCACACAAGAGGAAATGTCTACAAACGTGTTACTGTTTATGGCAAAGGTTTTTCCTGGTGATGTCTTTTTTTTTTAATCGACTGAGTTTCACTATAAATAGTACTGTGTGTTTGTGGTATTAACAGCAGTAAGTGCTCAAGAAGATTTTAAAATTGAAATGACTATCAACACAAATTGGTCAACAGTAATGTTAAAAGACACACAAGCCAAACTGACTGCTTTTGGTGATTGTGCTTGAACTGGCCAAAAAAGTTGAGTAATTAAGGAAAGTCTAAATACATACGAGAACCAGGAAGAAATGAGATTTAACTGAAAGGTTTAATAAGACGACGGAGCTCCATCTTCTCAATGTAGTCATGAAATTAAAAAAGGTGTTTTATAATTTGTTCAGAATTTTAATGTTAAATATATGAATGAATTCATCCATATATTAAGGGTTTTCAAAAAATATTCATGTCAGGAGTTGATAGTGACAGTGATGATTACAGTTGTGTGTAATATAGATGCTGTTTTTTAAAGTTTGGAAACAGTTTTATACTGTTTGCTTTTCCTTCTATGATCTTTCATGTTTTTTTGTCATGAACTATGATCTTGAAATAAAATTAACTGAATAAAGTGAATAGTATTGTGTATCATTAACAGTGAGACAAGGAGCTCTGTGGAATATTTTACGATACGTCAGGAAATAAAGTGTGTGAGTGAGCCTTAATGATCTAATTGTTAATATTCCAGCTGCGTTGGTCTGATTATTACAAATTACATTATTAATGATTTGCCATAATTAGGGATATTCACTTTTATGTTAATTTATTAATTATCAATAATATAAGTTGGAACCAGCTTGTCACACAAAAATAGGTCCATGTGACAGAAAACTGGCAGGTATGAAAACAAGTCTTTGTATGAAAAGGGCTTCGTTGGATCACAAAAACTTTCTGATCTTAAAGAAGAAGAACTGATCTAAATAGTGTTTCTGTGGTTACTAATAGATGTCAATATGTTTATAAGACTGTTGTAGAAGAGGGTCTCTCATTTTCTTCCAGCTCTGGTGGTCCTTCACATTGTAATTTATATTGTAAAACAGGTCAGATATTTGATAGAAAGCAGACACACGCTGGTCACAAGTGTGTCTTCTTCAGTATTATTCCAATTTTTACTACAAGTCACAACAGTAATTAGACAGACACAGACTTGTCAGTGCAGCGGTGGCTGATTTATTAAACCTTCCACAGCAAGTGTGACCTCTAGTGACTCTTACATGTAATGTGGTATTCTTGACAGCAGGTGTCAGTAAAAGGCCATAAATCACAATACATGACAACAAGCAGCAGATGTTATCTAACACCATGTAACACATTCCCACTTCACACGTATGTGATGGAACAATCAACATGTATACAAAAATAAGACCCCATTTTTAAGGACCAAGGTATTGTGTTTATTTCTGAACCTTTAAATGAAACGGGGGATCTCGCTACTTATGAAGAGTTCATCCAACAGAGAGGATTAGACCGTTCTCAGAGTACTTGAAGTATATCCACTAAATTGATGTCTCTCATTAAAGTGCTGTTATTATATGAAGCTTTCTCAGGCTGATTCCTAAACTGTGACTTTGTGGAAAGGATCTTGAGGAATGTCCTTGTAATAATTCTCATATCAGAAATGTTCTTACTTATATTCAAAGTCAGTATCCAAACTCCTTTCATCATTGAAAAGTAATGTTTCCTCACATTAGCAGGAATGTTTCGACTGAATTTAACAGATTTTTGTTCCCAATAAAGTATATACAGACACTAACCCTCCAATGAATTCATTCACAATGGAAAGGATTGGTGCAGGTCGACTGGGTGGATGCCGTGTCCCTCAGAGAGCCGTCAAAAATCTTATCTAAGCTCTTGACTGGCTTCTCTGTGATGGTTGGGATGGCTGCGCCTGCAGTGTTGAACCGGAATTTGTCCTCCACATTTCCTTTCCTCAGCACCATGGATCTTGATTTGGCTGGTTTGAAACGCATCCAGGCCCGTTCCACAAGCTTTTCAAGCCCCTGCAGAATGCACTGGCAGCCTGGTTACTGATTCTGTGGTGACTCTTAAATTATCCATGAATTCCCTGATGGGTGGTTGCTGTTTAGCGGAATTCATCCTGGACCTGTACACTCTGGTTCAGCAGACTTCATGAGCATGTTCATGGCTAAGGAGAACAGCTTTACGGAGATAGTGCATCCTGTGATGATGCCGATCTCCACCTTGTGCCAGCTTGATGTAATTGCTCCTGAAGAGACCCTCACCCAGAAGTTGCTGTAGTAATCAGTGATGAGGTCTCTGATTCTGCTGGGGATGTGAAGTTTGATTAGTGTGAGCTGCACCAGCTTGTGTGGGATGGAGCCATATGCATTTGCCAGATTGAGTGACAACACTGCCAGGTTACCCTTGTTCGTTCTGGCCTCCCTGATGAGCTGTGTCACCACACTAGTGTGCATCAGAAAGCCTGGCCTCCCTGAAATGCCACCCTTCTGGACTGATGTATCATTGTAGGTGTTCTTGGTCAGGTATGTGCACAGCTGATTGGAAATGACACTGAAAAAGATCTTTGCCTTGACACACAGCAGGGAGACGATTCGGAACTGGTCTGTCTGGTTGGAGTTTTCCTCCTTTGGGATCCACACCCCTTCAGCCACTCTTCACTGTTCTGGTATCTTCCCCCATCCCCAGAAGACTCACAGCATCTTCCACAGATGCAGCAGGAGTTGGGGACAGTTCTTGACACTTTGTATGAGGTGCTGCTTGGTCCTGGAGCAGAGCTTACCCTTGCTTTACAGACGAGCTCTCTGAATTCCTTTAGCTGGAGCTCTGACATCTCGAACTGCTCTTCTGGTTCATGGGGGTCTATCAGGATGTTGCACTCTCCCAACTCCTACTGTCTTTCAGTATTGCTGCATGTCTGCTTCAGATGTTTGGTCTATGTCTTCCTCTGAGCAGGCTTCCACTGTGCTTCTGTCCCAGCAACTCCTTGGTGAACTTGAAGGGGTTGGCAATAAAAACAGCATTCTTTCTTGACTGCGTCCTGGATATACAAAATTGGATGACACAAAACTATCTTCAGTTAAATGCTAGTAAGACTGAAGTGGTTTTATTCGGTCCCTCTGACTCCAGTGGGGGTATAGCTAATCTCTTAGGGCCCCTGGCCCCTTACCTTCATTCTCATGCCAGAAATCTTGGTGTTATTTTTTATTCGGCTCTAAAATTTGATAAACAAATTAATTCTGTTGTCCAAGGTTGTCATTTCCACCTACGAAACATTGCCAAATGGAAACCACTTCTCTCAGTCAACGACTTGAAGACTGTCACAACCGCTCTGATTTCCTCCCGTCTGGACTACTGCAATGCCCTTTATTTGGGTGCCAGTCATCCCTGTCTCATTTGCAACTAGTACAGAACGCTGCTGCTCGGCTGATAACTGGCACAAGGAAGAGAGACAGCATCACACCTATACTGGCCTCCCTGCATTGGTTACCAGTCAAGTATAGGACTGAGTTTAAGGTACTTTTATTTGTTTTTAAGGCTCTACATGGCCTGGCGCCCCAGTACATCTCGGAGCTCATCTGCCCCCTTCACAACAGCAGATCTCTGAGATCCTCTGGCCAACTGTTGATCGCTGTCCCTCGATCGCGGCTGAGGGGTGACAATGCATTTGCTGTAGCTGCCCCAAAACTTTGGAGCAGCTTACCTCTTGGAATTAAGTGTTCCCCTTCCCGAGACACTTTTAAGGCCAAACTAAAGACTCACTTGTTCGCTTGGGCCTTTGACTGTCGTTAAAACCCAGTGTTCTACTATTATTTGTATTCTATTTGTTCTTGTTTCTTGTTTGATGTTACCCTGTTGTGTTGTTTTAATTTATTCTTGACATCTTATTGTACAGCACTTTGGTCAACTGTGATAGTTTTTGAATGTGCTTTATAAATAAATCTGATTTGATTTGATTTGACTTCAGACCCTTTCGCTGATGTTGTAGATCCTCACTGCTCTATAGATAAAAATGAATTAATTAAGACAAATAGATCCCACAGCCATTATTAGCCTTTTTATAAAACTTTATTTATAACAATATAACATGAAATTTCTTCCTAAAAAACCCCAAAAAACCCGAAAAAAGCAGATTCAAAATAGCAAGGCTACATTTACAAATAAAAATAGATACATGAATAAAAAATTTTAAAAAAGTAAACAGTGCATGTGCATAATAAAAATAAATTATATATTTAGATACTGACATTTATATATTGAGACCATATCAACAAATCACACAGATGACCCATGTGGTGGCAGAGATAATTAAATGAATAAATAAAAACATTCAGTCTTGGTCAAAACACCAGAAACTGTGACATAGTGCAGCCATAATTAATGCCTGGCAGAAGGAATGAGACACAGACCAGAAAGGGAGACATTATTATAGGATACACAAGTCAGTTAATGTCAGTTTAAAGGAGGATGTCATAATCGCAGAGAGAAGGCGATCATTACACAGTTAAGGTTTGGTCATGCAGGTTTTCATTCCACATGGGAGTAAAATGGGGAAAAGTGGTATAACATTCTGGAAGGTTTGGATGTAAATATAATATAGCTTCACCTTATGAGATTCACCGATAATGGCAAACGCTCTCACTGCCCAGACTCCATTGATGACCATATTCATGCATTCTGGCTCTGCTCATACAATCAATCATTCTGGTCTGAGCTCATGAGTGTCCAACATTCTCGGCCTCAGTGTCCCCCTTTGCCCTCCATTTGCCAAGTGATCTCGCCTCCATCCACATTCCTACACACCTTGAACCTTTCATTTTAACATCCCTAATGAGGCAGGACAGGAATAGAGTTTAAAATCATTACTGAGTTCAGGTCAAGACTTCACTTCAGGGAAATCAGAAGGGGGTGATAGGCTGAATAATGCAGGCAGGGAAATAGGGTGTAATTTTTATTTATTTATCTTTTAAATGGTATTTTCTTAATACTTTATATTTTCTTCATATTTCTATAGACCAATCAGTATTCAGTCGATGTAATGTCTTGACTCTACACACATCGATACAGCAGGTGGCGATTTGCCGCTTTGAAGCTGGTTCACGATCCGCCAATAAACACAAAGAAGAAGAATAAAAGCCGGAAGTTATTTTCTTTATCAAAATGGTTGCTTATTAGCAGAGTCCTGCTCTATTTCTTCTTCAGAAAGTGTCTGAATGAACCATCATGTCTGGATAAACCTGTCTGTGCTGTTCACGATGTTTCACCTCTGATTTATCTCCCGGTAGCCCACAAGGACATTGAAGTTAGCTTAGCATGTTAGCTGTAAATAAACTGATGGAGCTCAGCAGCAGACTGACAGTCTGATGGAGACCAAACTGAGTTTCTGACGGAGAAAAAGTTTCTGTCATCGTGTTAAAATGTCTAAAGTCCAAATGCTGAGAGCGTCGGTGACGCAGCGACTAACTGCGGCTGCTGAAGAGATATTTGTGCTGTTTGAAAGATCGATAGCAGAGTACGAGGAGGAACTTTCTCGATCCAAAGAGGAGAACGAGCGACAACGCAAACTACTGGACGCTGTTTTCAACCCTCAACTTCAGCTGCACAGAGCAGGTTTGTTCCCTTTACATCTTATTCTCACTCTGATCACACTCAGTTTAACCTGAGCCGATATTACAGTATGCAGCAGGGTTTGTACTTTTAGGTTTAATTTATGTTTAAACACAACTGTAAAGCTTGTCTACGAGTAAAATACTTCAAAACTGCAATGATCAGATAATTTCATTAGTCAATCCACAGAAAAATTAATCACCAACTATTCTGATCATCAGTTAATCGTTATCGAGTATAAATACCAAATATTTGATCGTGTTGGGTTCAATTTGCTGCTTTTTTGGTCTTATGATAGTAAATTGAATATTTTGGAGGTTCGGGGCTGTAAAATGTTGTGATGAGCATTTTACATTGTTTTATGATGATTTATAGAACAAACAGCCTGTCGATTAAATGAGAAAATTGTTGTAGATTAATCCAGAATAGGACTGCAACTAATGATTTTTTTCATTGTTGAGTAATCTGTTGATTATTTTCTCGATTGGTCCATAAAATGTCAGAAAATGTTGATCATTGATCCAATGACTTGTTGTTTGACCAACAATAAAAAGGCAAAGCAGGTGTATTTATATAGGACAATAAGCAACAAGACAGTTCAAATGAGACAAAAGAAACTCACCATTTAAATGCAGTTAGAAACAGTCATTAAAGTGCTGAGAGAAAAGAAAACAAAAAGAAGCTAAAATAGAATAAGACAGATATAAAATACAAGAATAAAAGTTACGGTGCAGTGTAGCAGACCTGTCCCAGATGACCTGAGAGGTCTGGATGCTTCATAACTTAGCAGCAGATCAGAAATATATTTTGGCCCTAAACCATTCAGTGCTTTATAAACCAAAAGCAGTATTTTGACATCAGTTATCTGACAGACAGGAAGCCAGTGTAAAGATCTGAGAACTGGAGTGATATGATCCACTTTCTTGGTCATAGAGAGGACTCTCAATCAGCTGTGGAGTTCAGCAGCCAGACATTTCTCCATTCTCTGTTTAAGAGCGGAACACGAGAACTGCTGGTCCACCTTAAAGGTCAGTCCACCTTAAGTGAGCCTGGTCAGGTTAGTGCATTGTTGCTAACTTCTGGGCTAACCCCCTTCAATAGATGAGTCTTTTCTTGGTCTTGAGAAGCTGCAGCATTTATTAACTGACACACAGTGGCCTGTACTGTACATTTACTGCCATATTGAAAACTTAATGCTAACCTTTTCCGCTAATCCGCTCGCATTCACCGCCACTTTTTCTGCCGTTCGCTCAACCGCACACTCGCTATGCGCACACATTACGCACTGCCCTATTCCTCAACGGAGCTACGCTACTCTTACAACAGTACCTTTCATGTGGATGTCCTTTGAAGAATAAGGAGAGGGAGGATGACTCAAAACAATCCCATGGTAATGTAGGGTGTGATCTTGCTCACACAGTGTGTGAGTTTAAATCAGTAGTAGCCCATTGATATTAATGATCGTGTGAAATTTTGGCAGTGGTGCTCTTAATTTTGCAGCGTTGGTGCGCTGCTGCAGAATGAATATTGGGGAAACACTGCCAAAGTCCAAGATGACCTCAGATATCTTGTTTTGTCCACAAACATTCCAGGTGGAACTCGCACTCTAGAATTACTGTTCCACACGTTGGAGTAAGTGGATTATTAAACTGTTTTAACAGTAATGAGTCACAGAGCGTATCGAACCGAACATCCTGTACCTAATGGGTCAGGACAAATACACATGGTTCCCCATAATGTGTATTTCTGTATTTCAGTGTTTCCTGCAGATGTCCAGCAGTTGTTTGGAAGTAAAGAAGAGGCTCCCCCTGAGCAGCAGGAGTGGAACTCCAGTCTGGACCAGGAGGACCCAGAGCTCCCACACATTAAAGAGGAACAGGAGGAACTCTGGACCAGTCAGGAGGGAGAGCAGCTTCAAGGGCTGCAGGAGGCTGATATCACCAAGTTCACATTCACTCCTGTCCCTGTGACAAGTGAAGATGTTGAAGAGAAACCTCAGTCCTCACAGCTTCAACAAAGACAAACTGAGGAGAACAAAGACTCAGTGGGAGGTGAAGAAGTCAGGAACCCAGAGCCAGATAGACGTTTACAAGCAGATACTGACGACAGGACTTCTGACTGTTCTGAAGTCAGAGATGATGGTTGGACAGAAACCAGTGAACCTCAGCCAGATTTAAACTCTGTGAACAATTATAAAGTCCTTGTTAGTGATATGAGATGTAATACCGTCAAGAAACAATATAACTGCTCTGAGTGTGGTAAAATATTTCAATATAAGAAGTGTCTGAATAGACACATGAGAATCCACACAGGGGAGAAATCCTTCAAATGTATGTTTTGTGGTAAAGCCTTCGTACGAAAGGAAGGTCTGACACAACATGTACGGCTCCACACAGGAGAGAAACCATTCAGCTGCAGAGTTTGTCACAAAAGATTCACCTGGCAGGCACAGGTCAAACAACACCACTGTGTTGGTGAGTCATCACAGTTTCAAACTGAAGCTGAAGGAAAGGACTGCGGAGGATCAGAAGCAGCCAGGAACTCACATCCAGATAGACATTTAAAACCAGATGCTGATGACAAGTCTTCAAACTGTTCTGAACGTGACCCTAAAGTCATTGATCACGCCTGTGAGGAGACCATGGAGCCCCTGCCAGGTTTAAAAATGGAGAAAAATAATACAGTCCCTGAAAGATGTAATTCTGGCAAGAAAAAATTTTACTGCTCTGAGTGTGGTAAAATATTTGACTGCAAAGAGTATCTGCAGAAACATATGAGAGTTCACTCAGGAGAGAAGCCTTACAGCTGTTTGATATGTAATAAACGTTTCTCCAGTCGAGGATATGTCGCAGTTCACATGAAAATCCACACAGGGGAGAAATCCTTTAAATGTCCGTTTTGTGGTAAAGCCTTCGTACGGAAGGAAGGTCTGACACAACATGTACGACTCCACACGGGAGAGAAACCGTTCAGCTGCAGAGTTTGTCACAAAAGATTCACCTGGCCGGCACAGGTCAGACAACACCACTGTGTTGGTGAGTCGTCACAGTTTCAAACAGTCTGCAGCTCAACTCCACAGACGGAAACAGAAGCTGACGGAGAGAACGGTGGAGGATCAGAACCAGCCAGGAACTTTGAGATCAGTGATGCTGATGTGCAGGAACCTTTCAGAACACCCTTGATAAACTCAGTCAGGTATAATTCCTGGGAAATAATGAAGCCTCTGTAAATTATACAGTATATGTAACATCAGGAAGAAATAATTTGGCTTCTCTAAGGCTGGGTTTTACCAACAAGGATTCATTTTTAGAGCTCTGCTTAATTTTATATCTGGATTTACTCATTTTAAACCTAGTTTTGCTAAAGTCTTAATCGAACTAATCTTAGATTATATTAATCTTTGTTGATGCAACTCAGTCTAAAGGTAGTAAAAGTTTTTTCTGTTATGACGAAGAAAACTCAATAATCCCATGAGGGAGTGTTCACAAAAAAAAAAATGTGTGTAATGAGTGTATTACATGTTTTAGATGGAGATGAATGTATGTCTGTGATAAATAACGAAAAACTGTTAAGTACGGCTGAGTCGACTCACATTTTGTCAGTGAAATCACTGTCTTTGTTGTTTTTGGCCACATCATTATACAAACTTACTGATTCTTGTCTCTAAATGATTGATTGATGACAGAGCAACTGTATTTCTGCTCCATCTCTTATGCTCTTAGCTCCGATTTTAAATGCAGTGAAGTTGACTGAACTCCAGTTTAAACAGACCTGTACCAGCGTCTTCACCGCCTTCTCCTCTACTGTTCGGTGTGATCGACTCTTCGGCCGACAGCTCGGTCAGCAGTCAATCAGGATTTTATTACTAAACTAACACTAGGGTGCACTTTTTATTTTTCTGAATGTGGAAATCTGATGTCTTCACATCACAAATGATAAACAACATCATTCAAACACGAGTCTCGCAGGTAAAACATTAGACTCATGCAGCTGTTATATCTGCTGATGGACTTGATTGATTAAAGAAAGAAAGACTAATAATTATGTTTAATCGGAAGGCCTATAAGAAATAAATGTATGTAACGAGATAAATGTTGACATTTATCCCTCCTGCTTAGTCTCCCAGTTTGTGGTCCAAGATTTCCTCGAAAAAACAATTTATGATTGGTCACTTTAGGACTTGAGACTACAGTTATTGCTGCACTAAGCTTATTCTTATTGGCAGACTGAAACAGACAGCGTTATAGGAATTTTAAGGTCAGTCTGGCACTGAAAGCATGTCAAAAAGGACAGAACTGAACCTCAGTACTAGAGTAGAACCAAAATTTATCAGTAGAAATGAGTGTTAAAATTTGTAATTGAATATTTGGTCAGTTTCTTCATTTTTTAGATGATTTTTCAGATATTTCCTAATTTAAATCACAACTTGAAGTCCTCACAATGCTTTACTTATTAGTTCCTGTTTTGGTTGTTTGTGCTCAGACAACATTAACTGACACACTGAGATGTTGTCTTTAATTTACTGTACTGGAACTCTGATATCGTATCAGCACCAATATCAAAATAATTGCAACAGATCCAGCCCAGGGCAATGTAAAGAGAGAAAGAAACAAAAACTAGATTGATAAACTGATGGTCAGTGTTTAAGTAACGTTAATCATTCTTGTGTTTTGCTAATATTCTGTGTGAATTACATGGTATTTATGAAGCTAAATGTGTTCTGTGTGCCTTTATAGAAGACTGGAGTTTATGTAAATGAAAACAGTCCTGCAGCGCTGGACTCCTTCAAAGAGATGATCAATATATTCTGGTAATCTGTTAAATATGTATTTTGTATTAAATGTTTTTTTCACAGACTGTAAAGAGCTTTTAATCTTTTGATTGTGAAGTTTGATTGTTAATTTCTTATTAATTTTGTTTGTGTGAACTGATACAGTTAACATGAATAAAAAGTTAATTAGTGTTTGACGTTACAGTCTGGTTGATTGGTATTTATTATGAGGATGATGACAGGAAAGCGGGCTGAAATGATCAGTCAATTAATTAGTTGACTGAAAGCATATTTATTGCCAGCAGTTTTGATAATTGACAAATCATTCAGGTTTTATATCACAGCGTACTATATTGTTATAGTATGTATACTTTTGCTATTCTTGCCCTTATTTGTGATTTTCCTGATAATTAGATTTTTTTTCTTATACCTACTAAGTAGCTTGCCATGTCTCTTGAAGTTCACTGCTCAGGATGACCATGTGTTACACTTTGCATTTGTCAAATAAAACACTTTGACTTTGACACATTATAGAGACGTATCCAACTGGACTTTGTGAACGTTGTCAGGTACCGGAAACAGTAGAACATGTACTTGTTAACTGCAGGAAATATAGCTCAGAAAGGACACGATGGAGGGAATGAAGAGGTCGGGGCTGAAAGGAGCAGCTTTAAAGGGTATAACGTTACTGTAGTGTGGTGGAAGTGGACAAGGCAGGAAGTGTCAAGATAATAGGGTTGAAAAATCTGATGTAGGAGTTAACTAAGTCCACAAGATGGCAGTAAAGATAACACCAAGGATGCAAGCTGCCGTTAAACCTCAAAGAGGAAGAAGAAGAAGAAGGATGAACGTCTTTACTACGGCTAACTTTACACTGTATGAGCAGGATAGCGTGTATAGTCAGCAGCAGAGTCGCGTTTCTCTCTTTCGAAAGTGTCTCTAACATACAACAGATATGCACCATCGGAGCCTCCTCAGATGCGGATAAATGAACTCTGAGCTGTTTATAATGATTCTCGTCGCAGCGCACAGGCGTCTGCAGTTAGCTTAGCTTGTTAGCCGGAGCGGGGCCGGAGCTCAGCAGCAGCTTAGTGACAGTCTGATGGAGACCAAACTGAGTTTTTACACAGGAGAAAAAGTTTCTGTCATTGTGTGAAAATGTCTAATGTCCAAATACTGAGAGCGTCCTCACCGGTGGAGCCAAAGTACTCCGAAGTTTACGGTAATGACGATGAAACGGTTAAATTGTGATTGTGACTTTATTTCTCATCGACAAACACGTTTCACTTAACAAGCTTTCACACAGACAACTGACAGTTTCAGCTATTAATTAACTCATTATTTTCTAATAGATATACCCTGAAGCAGGCAAACAAACTAATTTAGGGTCAGACCATGGAGGTGCAACCATTAGTCGATAATAACTGATAAGTTGCCAAATATTCAATTAATCGCCAACTATTTTGATAATTGATTAATTGTTTTGAGTCATTTTAAATGACAATGAAAAAAGAATAAATGTCCCAATTATCTGATTCCAGCTTCATGAATGTGATATTTTCTGGGTTCTTTAGTCCTCTATGAGAGTAACCTGAGTATCTTTGGGTTGTGGACAAAACAAGATGACACCATCAGTTTCCTGTTTCCAGTGTTTCCAATATATATATATGTATATATTTGCAGTGAAAAATAACCTTTTGCAGGACAAGATGTGTGATCATGTTTGTAAGTTAGATAAGAAGGAGACTTGAGCAGGAAAGCTAACGCAGGTTGTTGTTCAGAGTCTGTGGGGCTCTTGAGTAGCAGGATGCTGTCAGGCTCAGTGTGACCGTCTATTCTAATAATGATAGAATGATACGTTATCACTTTATCCAAGAATTAATTTGCTGTACTGAAATAAAGACAAAGGTAAACGGATAAATAACAGTATTCTGTCTAATTAACACAAACCTATAGCAGACCATAGTTAACCAAAAAGTATAAACGTTTCCCTTATGGTTTCAGTTTTTTTTTTTCAAATGACAACAAAGAACAACTGATTTACAGAGCAGATATGTTGCTTTGGCATACAAAAAATGACTTTTAATTTCAGTTTTTTAATTTAAGAATTTGTGACCAAGATGTTTTCTGTAGGGAACATTTTACAGCTGAAAATGAACTTGTTAGTTCTCTCTGTTTCTAAATTACTTCAAACATTTCTGTACTTCAGTTTCATGTGACATCTTTGCTGATATATGTGTTGAAACAGATTATTTTCTGAGTCAGGTGTTGAAGTCTTGGTCCTTTTTAAACACAGCCCCACTGTGAGATGAAGTAGTGGTATCAGTGGTTTCAGTGTAGCCATGACATCTGTTTTCCATAATATGTGTGTATGTATTTCAGCTTGTCCTGCAGACGTCCAGCAGCTGTTGGAGAGTAAAGAAGAGGTTCCCCCTAAGCAGCAGGAGTGGAGCTCCAGTCTGGACCAGGAGGACCCAGAGCCCCCACACATTAAAGAGGAACAGGAGGAACTCTGGACCAGTCAGGAGGGAGAGCAGCTTCAAGGGCTGGAGGAGGCTGATATCACCAAGTTCACATTCACTCCTGTCCCTGTGAAGAGTGAAGATGATGAAGAGAAACCTCAATCCTCACAGCTTCATCAAAGACAAACTGAACAGATGGAAACAGAAGCTGATGGAGAGAACTGTGGAGGATCAGAACCAGCCAAGAACTCACATCCAGATAGACATTTACAACCAGATACTGATGACAAGACTTCAGACTCTTCTGAGACTGATGTCAGTGATGACGACTGGACCAGGAGGGAATCATGTTTAAACTCTGTTAAAAATAATGTAAATAATATTGACAAAGAATCATTTATCTGCTCTGAGTGCGGAAAAACATTTGGCCACAAGACAAATCTGAAAAGACATATGAGATGTCACACAGGAGAAAAACCATTCAGCTGCTCATTTTGCAGTAAAAGTTTCAATCGGAGGGAACACTTGATTGCTCATATGAGATGTCATTCAGGAGAAAAACCTTTCATCTGTTCAGTTTGTAACACCAGTTTCAGTCATGGTTGGTCATTGGACAAACACATGAGAGTCCACACCGGAGAGAAACCGTTTTGTTGCTCACTTTGCAGCAAAAGATTCAGGCAGCGCTCAGATTTGGTGGCACACTTTCGAATTCACACAGGAGAAAAGCCTTTTTCCTGCTCGGTTTGTAATACAAGTTTCACTCAGCGTCACACTTTGGTTCAGCACATGAGAACACACACTGGGGTGAAGCCTTTTATTTGCTCAGTTTGTGGTAAAAGATTTTCACGAAAGGGACATATGACGAGACACATGACGGCTCACACTGGGGAGAAACCGTTCAGCTGCAGTGTTTGTGACAAAAGATTCACTTGGCAGTCACAGTTTAAAAGACACGAGTGTGCTGGTGAGAGCAGTGGTGCTAAATGAAGCTGTAGAGACGTAATTACACACTGAAGCAACTGAAAATGAATTTCTTACAAGCTCTAGGCAAGAATGTGTAATACAATAAAGGCTAATTGATGAATTTGTTTCGATTTCTTGTGTTTTATTGACCAGATTTAACCAGAAACACAGAGGTTATCTTCTAGCTAAATGTTAAACCTCAAACATTTGAACTCTTGTGTTGTTATTTCTTAGTGGAATAGTTAAATATTCTAACAAAGAAATGTATTTGTTTTCTTTCTGAGAGTGGGATGTTCAGATGCAATGCAATCAATCTCATGTCTGTGTGTTAAGTATGATACAAAAGGCTAGAAAGAGAGGGACACAACCAGAAATACATCCACCAACACCTCTGAAGCTCATTAATTAGCATGCTGTATCTTGTTTGTTTAATCCATACACAAACTAAATGTAAAATATGGTCACCTTGTCCTGGAAACATTTCTAGAAGAGTTCCAGAAAAAAGTTCACATGACACAAATCCACCACAAATGCAACATGAATTTCTTCTATTCTTCAAAATAATCTTCTCAAGAGTGATAAAACCAATGAAAAATATCATAACTCGTGATCTTATGGAGTTGTTCCACCAATTATCTGCTGCTCTGTGCTGTTGATTTCCTTACGTGCTTGTATTTGTGTATTCTATAATGGTTCTATAGGTTTCCTTTCATCTGTGCTGCGTCTCCCTGTGCTTTCATGTAGCTAAATCTGACACATTTATTACATCGTATTGATGTTAATTAATATGTTTTCCCTGATAAATAAATTAATCAAGTAAATTACAATCGCCCGTAGGTATGCACACACTAAAAATCACTGGGTTAATATTTGGGTCAATATAGTACCAACACAATACTGTGGCCTTTAGGATGTGAAAAAACTCACAAAACTTTGCACCCATGTTTGAACTAGTAAGTATTTTGATTTGATATTGCTAATTACCTTGGGCATGGCACGTTGGCTCTATAGCACCCCCTAATTACTTTTAACATATTCGAGGTGCTATGGGTGCTGGAAAACTCAGGAAACTTTGCACATGCATCAGAAATGGCGTAACTTGGATATGCTTGCTTGCTTGCTTAGTCTGGCAAGATAGTCTTAAAACATATAGGAAGGCCCTCTGTAATGCCAGAGCCGCCTATTACTCAGCATTAATAGAAGAGAATAATAACTGCCCTAGGTTCCTTTTCAGCTGACAAAGAGTCATAACTCTATTGATCCATGTATTCCTATAGCTCTCATTAGTAATGACTTTATGAGCTTCTTTAATGATAATATCTAACTTTTGTTGTGATTTGGCGCTATATAAATAAAAATTGATTGATTGATTGATTGATTGATATGGGTGTTGGGTTTGGATGTAGTAAAATGGGTCGAGAGCGCCCCGTAGAAGTTTTCAAAGTCAAAGCCCCCAACTTCAAACTTGGTGTACTTGTACAAAATTTGGTAGGCAGATGTAACATCTCCAGACTTAAAAAAGCGTCTTGGAGCCATACCCTAAATCCAACAGAAAGTCAGCCATTTTGAATGTACTGTGCAATTTATTTTGCAAAGTGAAGCCATACACAGGCATTGTACTTTAATAATCTCCTCCTAGAACATTAACCCGAGTGACTTCAAATTTAGTGACATCTAAAGACCTTTCTGAAGCGAAATTGCGAAGCTTATGAGATTTCATGGAATGCCCTGACATGGCATGCCAATCCATTTTGCCCAAAACATGAAACAGGAAGTTGTTGTAACTCAACTCAACATTGTCCAATCTGCCCCAAATTTCTCATGTATGATAAGAGGCCAGGCCTGAACACGTCTACATGTCAATATTAAGTCATAGTCATAGCGCCACCTACTGACAACAGGAAGTGAGACTTATGTTACAAACATCATCCAATTTACATGACACTTATATGGTGTCTACACATGATATACAGCAACATGATGTATAATTAGAAAGTGTTCTCTAGCGCCACATAGTGGTCACAAGAAGTGATATTTAACTCCTTCATTCAAAGTCCGATGAGAGTCCAGAGGGGTTGAACTACGAAGCAAGTTCCACATATTCAGGCTTTCTTTATGTGAGCTGGATTAACAAACCCTAAACTCGCGATCAGAGATAAGTGGTATCACGACGGTGGTTATGAACTTTCTTTGTTAACTCAGGCTTTCTGCTTCAGGCTCTGTGTGCGTCCCCATAAAAGGGGGCGTTTGGTGTCATTTGACTCTTTTTCCGCACAAAATGGACTGATCGTGTGCTGCTTACTTCAGTCAGGAGGAACAGATCATTATAACTGAGAGCTATGAATAATAGAAATACATTATCACAGCAAAAAGCAACGCTGTTGCTGCAAATAAGGTGAGAGAGGAATGCTGGTAGAAAACTGCTGATGTAAATTTGTTAAATAAAAAAACAAATGTATTAATTACGTAATTAGTTTATATACATATTTTACCACTCAATGCACTCTCCGCACCTCCCACATCCAGAGCTCTTAAACATTAAACTTGATGCAGCAGATTTATTTAGTATTTTTCACCAGTTTTTTGTTTTTTATTTGTTTCTTTTTGCAATTTGAAATACAGTTTGATATATTGTAACAAAATCCCATCCCACAAGTAACCCTAACCTCTTGCACCAATACAAATTTACAATATGACATCAAATCAATAGCAAGTATGGTAATAGACTAATCAGTTTTCTAATCAGTCTTCTAATAGCTGCAGTAGCAGCAGTGTTAAACAGACTTGGCAGCAAATCAGGTGGTTGGTGAAAGGACGGCGCTTTTTATTGCCAATTTAAGCCGAAACTTGGAACATAACCTGCTCCGGACCAGGTTAAGTTTGCAGTATAAGTTACCATGGTGATGTAGCAGGTTAAAAGAGAGCCACCTTCGTGACATTGAAAACTCTGGCTTTATGCTCAACACACCTCGCTAACCCACTAATCTGGCTTCGTAGTACAACCCTCTGGCCTTCAGACATCTACATGCCTGCAGTAAAAGCCCTTCGACTGTGGCACAAAGTGCAAGGGCCTGATTATTGCTGTTTGCCGCTTTAATTATTGATATGACTTGTAAAATAAGTTGGAGTAATACTCAAGAAGACACAACACTTGTAACCAGCCTGTGTCTGCTTTCTAGCAAATATCTGACCTGTTCTACAACATTAAGTACAATATGAAGGAGCTGGAAGAAAATGAGACTTTCTTCTACAGCAGTCTTATAAACATACTGACATCTATTAGCAGTCACAGCAGCAATATTTAGATCAGTCCTTCAACCTTATTTAAGATCTGAAAGTTTTTGTGATCCAATAAAGCCCTTTTCATACAAAGACTTGTTTTCATACCAGTCAATGTCTCACTGTTAATGATACACAATACTGTTCACTTTATTCAGGTAATTTTATTTCAAGATCATAGTTCATAACAAAAAACTTGAAAGATCATAGAAGAAAAAGCCAAGAGTATAAAACAGTTTACAACGTTAAAAAACAGCCTCTATATTACACAAAACTAATCATCACTGTTACTATCAACTCCCGACATGAAAACCTTTATGCTGAATATATTTTTTATTACATATATTTAACTAACATTAAAATTCTGAACTAGTTACTAAACACATGTTTTTTCATGACTACATTGAGAGGATGGAGCTCTGTTTTCTTATTACTGCTTTCAGTTAAATCTAATTTCTTCCTGTTTCTCGTATGTATTTGGTCTTTCCTTAAGTTTTTTGGCTTTTGGGTTTTTTAAAAAAAATTCTGAACAAATTATTACACATTTTTTCTTCATGACTACATTGAGAGGATGGAGTTCTGTTATCCTTTCAGCTTTCAGTTAAAAGTCATTTCTTCCTATTTCCCATATGTATTTAGTCTTTCCTTAATAAGTCAACTTTTTTGTCCAGTCCACTCCCAAGCCAAATTACCAAATTACCAAATTACCAAAGCAAGTCAGTTTGGCTTGTGTTTCTTTTAACATTACTGTTGACTAATTTGTGTTTGTAGTCATTTACATACATTACATACATTTTCTTGAGCACTTACATCACAAACACACAATACTTTTAATAGTGAAACTCAGTCTATTTAAAAAAAAACACCAGGACAAACATTAATACATTTGAAGAGATTTCCACTTGTGTGAAATGAACATGAGCAACTGAAATGTTTCTCTCCTGGATGAGTTCATTTAACCTGACATGCTCAGATTATTTGTTACACTGAACCATCTGAGTCTAAGTCGTCCTGATTTGATGAACGACTGTCTATCACGGGGTAACTAATGAGCCTTTCACTGTCATCACACCTAAACCACGCCTGTAGCTGCCTGTAATTCCTTATAGGACGCTGATTGGTCTGATTCATTGTGGTTCAGCCACAAGCACATGACTTGAAGCCAGAAAAGATGGTGTGTTGTGTGACCTTCACAAATCCAGCTACCTCGCAAGGTAAGAGTTCAGTAACGCATGAGAAAAAGCCAGTATTACCTCTCATATCATTTAAAAGTAAAATGTATGGTGTCTAAACTTGACTGAGGTTCACTGGTCTCCTTCCAATAATAATCATTGTCTACGGTTCAGGAAAGCCTGAAACCTCGTCAGCACTAACTGGTTGTAAATGTCTATCTGGATGTGAGTTCCTAGCTGGTTCTGATCCTCTACAGTCCTCTCCATCAGCTTCTGTTTCCATCTGTTCAGTTGAGCTGCTGAGAACTCGTCAACACACTTGTTTCTTTTGAACTGTGTAGTCTTTGGTAACAAACACTGCAATAACATGGTTTCTCCCCTTTGAGGACAGCCAGCTTAACAGATGTACCTTTTGTATACATCTTTGTAGCGCAAACGGAGCAGCTAAACAGTTTCTCTTGAATGGATTCTCATGTGTCTCTGCAGATTTGCCTTTTTGTTGAATCTAAAACGACAATAAGAGCAGCTAAATGGCTTCTCTCCTGTGTGGATTCTCATGTGTCTCTGCAGATATCTTTTCATGCCAAATAATTTACCACATTCAGAGCAGCTAAATGTCTCCTCTCCTGTGTGGATTCTCATGTGTAACTGCAAAGTCACCTCCTGGTTGAATCTTTTACCACAAACTGAGCAACTAAAGGGTTTTTCTCTTGTGTGAGTTTTCAGGTGGTAACGCAGGCCTGACTGAGTAAAAGATTTACCACAAACTGTGCAAGTAAAGGGTTTCTCTCCTGTGTGAGTTTTCTTATGTCTCCTAAGAGACTCCTTGCATACAAATCTTTTACCACAAAGTGAGCAACTGAAAGGTTTCTCTCCTGTGTGAATTTTCACATGTCTCCTAAGAGACTCCTCACAAACAAATCTTTTACCACAAACTGGGCAACTAAAGGGTTTCTCTCCTGTGTGAGTTTTCATATGTCTCCTAAGAGACCCCTTGCATACCAATCTTTTACCACAAAGTGAGCAACTAAAGGGGTTCTCTCCTGTGTGAATTCTCATATGTCTCTTAAGAGACCCCTTGCATACTAATATTTTCCCACAAACTGAGCAACTGAAAGGTTTCTCCTCTGTGTGAATTCTCCGGTGTATGAGCAGGTGTCCCTTTTGACTAAATTTTTTGCCACACTCGGAGCAGCTAAATGATTTCAACTCATTACAACTCAGATCACAGGTCATTACAACAGGTGCACTGATCTCCTTCCATTCATCACCGTCTTCAGTCTCAGTCTTTAAAGAGTCTGAAATCTTTTCATCAGTATCAGGTTGTAAATGTCTATCTGGATCTGAGTTCCTGGCCGGTTCTGATCCTCCACAGTCCTCTCCATCAGCTTCTGTTTTTATCTGTTCAGTTTGTCTTTGATGAAGCTGTGAGGACTGAGGTTTCTCTTCATCATCTTCAGTCTTCACAGGGACAGGAGTGAATGTGATCTTGGTGATATCAGCCTCCTCCAGCCCTTGAAGCTGCTCTCCTTCCTGACTGGTCCAGAGTTCCTCCTGTTCCTCTTTAATGTGTGGGGGCTCTGGGTCCTGCTGGTCCAGACTGGAGCTCCTCTCTTTCTGCTCTTCTTCACCAACAATAACTTTTTGCACATCTAAAGGTAAAGCTGAAACACAGACAGACAGACAGCTTTTAATGTAAACACATGAACTTTTGTTCCATCAAGCTTGATAATCATATTTTATGTTAAAGGTACCATGTGGAGTTTCTAAACACTAGTAGCACTATAGGGTCATATTTTTATGAGTGGGTGACAAAACAAGAGTAAAATCAAATCAAGTGCATATTTTCCAAAGTTACCGTCTTTTTAAAACAAGAAATGTAGAGCTGCAAAGATAAATAATTTAAATCGATGAGTTTCCAGCCATTAAATTCATCAGCAACTATTTTGATAATCAATTAATAACTTTGAGTCATTAAAAAAATAACTCTCTGATGCTCTCTAATCCCTTTCTGATCATCTCAAATATGAATATTTTCTGGTTTCTTTACTCCTCTATGACAGTAAACAAAATATCTTTGGGTTGTGGACAAAACAAGACATTTGAGGACGTCATCTTGGGGTTTGGGTAACAATGATGCACATTTTTCACCATTTTCTGACATTTTATGGACTAAACAACTAATCGACTAATCATGAAAATAATGGACAGATTAACTGATAATGAAAATAACCAACAATTATTTTCATGATCGATTCATCTGTTAATTATATTGTCAATGAATCAATTTTGTTGTTTGGTCTATAAAATGTGTGAAAACAGCGTCAATAGTGGAAAATGTCAATAACCGTTTCGCAAAGCAGAAGATGCAACCTGAAGTTTGTTGTTTTGTCCACAACCCAAAGATATTCCTATTACTGTCATAGAGGACGGAGGAAACCAGAGAGAAATATTTCAAATGATTAATCAATTATCAAAATAGCTGGCAAGTAATTAAATAGTTGACAACTAATCGACTAGTCGTTGCAGCTCTATCCACAACGCAAAGATATTCACTTTACTGTCAGAAGACTAAAGAAATCAGAAAATATTCACATTTAAGAAGCTGGAAGCAAAGAATTTTGGCACTTTTCTGCCAACACAGGCAAACAGCCTGTATCTCAAAATTTGAATTAGCAATGTATTCATTCTAACATACTTGACCGACAATTTTCTTCTTTAATAAGCTTGTCAGTCTGTTGATTTCCTCTACAGTCGAGCTTCCTTTAGGGTGGCATCTTTCCTCTCTATTTATTTACTCCACAAAAATGTATGTATGATGTGGCAAAACATATATACTTGATCATATATATTACAGCAGGAAGTTCCATTACATCAAATTTTATTTTTAAAACATGATTTGGGGCATCTGATTTGGGGTATCGGCCGATAAAAGCTCTAAAATGAAATATCGGCATTGGCGAATTCTGTCGATTATGAGAGGCTGATATGTCACCTTCTCCAACCCCGCCTGACTGTGCTTCCCTCGACAGACTTTCTCACCCTGACGGTCCCGGTGCTTCCTCCGCAGGCTGCACTTCACTCAGCTGCCCGTCAGACCCGCTGAGAGGCTGCGGGGCGTTAGCTGCAGCATGGCCTGAGGGACGCACAGCCAGCTAGCCTCTCAGCTAACGTTAGCCCCGGCTCTCCATGTGGGTCCAACTGGGGCACCGAGTCCCGGTTTGTTACTCAGGTTAAAGAGGGAAGAAGCAGCAGGTCTGACGGACGGCTGAGTGAAGTGCAGCCTGCAGAGGAAACACCGGGACCGTCAGGGTGAAACAGTCCGTCGAGGAGCTGCTGTGTTCGGCTGCACAGATCATGGAAGTAGCCGACTCGGCCAGCGAAAGTCACTAGTGCGGATGCTCTATAGGCCACACAGTGCGGAAGATCCGGGTACTTTCATACCGGGAAGTTCTCTTTATACTTCCATGGCACAGATAGGAAACCAAGAAACACTTTGGCTGACAGGATGTACCACTCTGTTCGGAAAAAACTTCTTCATTTTGATTTATAACGGCGGTTGTCAACCAGCGTATCAGGTGCATTAGCGCCACCTTCTGGTCAGGAGTGTGGACCAGAGATTAAATCCTACACATTAATGCTGTCTGTCTAATAAACTCAATGAAAACTCTACTGCTGCTCCCACTTGGCAGCTTCATTAAAGTTTTAATGCTGAACTCCAGTCTTCCTCAGTTCTTCCTTCATATATTGTCTTTCTTGATCATATTTAGTACAATCTATGCTGCATGCATAATAGTCTCCTCGGCATCGGCAATCGGCCACAATGAGTTGAAAATATCGGCATATTAGATATCGGCAAAAAATCCAATATCATGCATCCCTAAACTGCAGTGATGGAATCAGAGTGTAAAATCATCCACACTGTCAGTTTCACTACGGGACGAGAATCAACTTCATTAAAAAGCAGCTAAAATCATCATTATGTGTTTAGTGTCATAAATGATCTCTCAGTTTGTTCGAAGCTCTGTTTTTAAAACCAGAGTGGAAATAAAAACACGGAACAATAAAATGTTTCCACTGACCTATAAGAATATAGATTACTCTTTTTGTACTTGTCACTTTATTCTAAACTCAGGACTTTTGTCCATGTCAGGATCCTGTAGGATGAACCTTTCTGGTGGAAACCCTGGATACATGCGTACACACTCATATTTCATATTATATCAGTTTGTGTGGTTCCAGCTTTACCTCATTACTTTTTTTAAAATTGTTAAAGATTTTTACTTATTTTTTTTCTCTTCTTACAGATGCTGTGATAAAAAAGCAGCAAAACAAACTGCCATCAAACATTGGCTAAGAACAGAGATGGAGGGACGCAGAGGTAGTAGGTCTAAGACTGTATTCAGACCAGATTTAGCAGTGTGGTGAGAATGCTAGTCCTCTCGTTCATTTAAATCAGGGTAGTGCGTTTTGGCCGCAGGAGCCTGCAGTGAGAAAGTTGTTCCAGAGTGAACTTTTGGAGAAACGCAACCCAATGTTAAGCTGCGGTGGCCAATCAGAGCAGACTGATCAGACTGATCAGAGCTATAAAACCCTGCCATGAGGGATGTTACTAGGAGGACATTTCTCTTTGTTTGATAACGTTAAAAGTAAAGAGTATTTTAATTGTGTGTAAATGTTTCAGGTTTAAGATGCCTCAGCTTGTCCTCCATACAACAGACAGGCTCCTGTTCTCTGTTCCCGTCTTTTGGTGCCTTGAAGGATTCAGTTTTTTTGTTCCATCTTTATGATTATTAGAATGGTTTTATGATTATTGTTGAGAGTTTTAGGCCTATGTTACATTGAATTGTATTTATTATGCTGTATCACATCTAATTTTAATTATTCATTCTGTCATATTAATTATTAAGAATGTACTTTTAAAATAAATATTGATTTTGTGTCTTTTTGGGATTCTCTTGGTCCACTGTTGGTCAGTGGCACCTTTAAAATAAGCTCTCGTCAGGCCCACAGCACCAGTGACCAGCCCACACTATGCCCACCATTTTAGGCTTGGTGTGGGTTTCCCACTAGGGCCCCATAATTTGGGGCCCACATGTCCACGTCCACTATTTCATGCGGGCCCCATGTGGATTATTCACAAGGGGACCCAAACAGGGTTTTTTGTTGGGAAGATGTAACTTAAAGGGAACAAACCTGCTCTGTGTAGCTGAAGTTGAGGGTTGAAAACAGCGTCCAGTAGTTTGCGTTGTCGCTCGTTCTCCTCTTTGGATCGAGAAAGTTCCTCCTCGTACTCTGCTATCGATCTTTCAAACAGCACAAATATCTCTTCAGCAGCCGCAGTTAGTCGCTGCGTCACCGACGCTCTAAGCATTTGGACTTTAGACATTTTTAACACGTAACCTTTTCTCCGTCAGAAACTCAGTTTGGTCTCCATCAAACAATCAATCTGCTCCTGAGCTCCGTCAATTTTTTTTTTTACAGCTAACACACTGAGCTAACTTCAATGTCCTTGTGGGCTACCGGGAGATAAATCAGAGGTGAAACATCGTGAACAGCACAGACAGGTTTATCCAGACATGATGGTTCATTCAGACACTTTCTGAAGAAGAAATAGAGCAGGACTCTGCTAACACGCAACACAATCTAGACGCCAGTATGCTAAAGAAAATCACTTCCGGGTTTCAATTCTTCTTCTTTGTGTTTATTGGCGGATCGCAAACCAGCTTCAAAGCTGCAAACCGCCACCTGCTGTATCGATGTGTGTAGAGTTAAGACATTACATAATCTGAATACTGATTGGTCTATAAAAAAAAGAAAAAAGAAATAAACAGGAAATAAAAATCACACCCTATTTCCCTTTTTCTTTATTCATTTAATTATCAGGACATAGAACATAAAAGAGAGAAAAAACAAAAACAGGAATCATAGATGTAAAAGTATATGGGATGACAACAACAAAAAGCACAAAACAAAACAAAGGAAGGGGGACACTGAGGCCAAGAATGGTGGAAAGTCTGCTCATGAGCTCAGACCAGAATGATTGATTATATGGGCAGAGCCAGAATGCATGAATATGGTCATCAATGGAGTCTGGTCAATGAGAGCATTTGTCATTATCGGTGAATCCCATAAGGTGAAGTCTTTATTATATTTACAACAGCATCAAAATGTGTTCTACATCTTCCAGAACGTTACACCACTGACAGATTTGATGGATTTTTCCCCATTAAATATAACATGGAGTGAAAACCTGCATGCCTGAACCTTAACTGTGTACTGATCACCTTCTCTCTGTGATTATGGCATCCTCCTTTAAACTGTTTGACATTAACTGACTTCTGTCTCCTATAATCATGTCTCCCTTTATTGTCTGTATCTCATTCCTTCTGCCAGATGTTAATTATGGCTGCACTATGTCACAGTTTCTGGTGTTTTGACCATGACTGAATATTTTATATATTTATGGAAGAGACAAAAAATACAAGGAAATAAAAAATGAGTGATTATGACAGCAACAACAAAATGCTGTTCACTTTGGAGACAAGAGGATACCTATAAAAACCAAAATATACAGAAGAAGAACTTTTGCAGATGGAGAGTGAACAAGCTGAAAGAGAGAGAGGAAACTGGTGGCCAAGCTGGAGGCCAAGAAAGAGCTCTAAGCTACCTGGTGGTGAAGATGTGTAAACTGTAAACCAATGCCCATGGACCCAGAGAGCGACTACTGCCATGAGTGGGACTTGGTTACAATACAACATCAGGATCTTTCTGGATCAGAGGATGCCAGCACCTCAGGTTAGCTTGTGGTCTCAGAAACCTGGACAGAAAAAAACAAAATCACGATGCCAAAACACACTTATGCAGACAATTACATATATTTCATGTGTGAATCCACCCATGTCAAATAAAAGTTAACAGAAAAAAATGAACTGAATTTTACCAGATCAGATATAATTATTTACTTTGATGAGTCATCCATAAAGCTGTAGCATTAATATTTTGCACTGTAACCTCGGGGAATCTGTTCTGTTGGTAGAGAAAAATACTGTAGTTGTTCTAGAATAAATAGAATAAGCACAACATGATGTTTGCAATTACTATTGGTTACTACCCACCTTGCATCTCCACAGACATCAAACTTTGCACTGGTGCTTGAGATTTCTCTCATATCTGTCATCAGCTCTTCCTGCATTTCTGTACAGGCTTCATGAACCACTGGTGTGAGACACCGCACCGCCAGACTGCACCAAATAATGAACTGTCTTCTTTGGCAACTGTAAGTTTAAAACTTCTAACCAAGACTGCCACACTCTACTGTGCCCATCCAGACGGTTCCACTCTATCCTTATCTTGGACCCAGAGCTGAAGATTTTCCTCGCATCAGTGGCAACCCCACATGACAATTTCCAAACATTTCATTCATTCACAACCCACAGCCTGTCAGACAATTGACTGGGGCGTCCAGTTGCTGATATGAGTTAGATGTGTGTGTTGAGGTAGATTTGCTAGTGTGGGGAAAAAAGTCGCTGTCAGCTGCTTCATCGGCTGGTACCTCCTCTGAAATGCTCCTCATCTCAAGTAACACGGATGACATGCTTGTCTCTAGCTGTTCAATGGCTTCGGTCAAGGTCTGGATACAAAAAGGAGGAAAAAATTATGTGTGAACAACAAAATAAAATTGTAATGTAACTGTATAATTATGGTGAGGACTAATTGTTTGAAAAGATGCTGCAAACGCGACACCCTTTACACACATGGTGTTAGAGCCATTTGTATCTATGTGTGTGTTAAGGTCATTCCCTGCCACAGTAGGTGGCGTATTGGACAGCAGCATATGGAAATGCATATGTAGAAGAGGCAATTACTCCTCAGGTGTGCTGCTACCGGGAGAAGCACCCAGTTTTTTGACCGCCGTTTAGAGGCTAATCTTTAAGCCTTTTTTGTTTGTTTTCATGCAAGTTATAGGTGTAAGTGTGTGTATAGCAAAGGCTTTATTGGTACATGGTGGTAAATAAATACATCTTAAGCGCAAGTCCGCAGATGTTTGATTTACTACATGGAGCCGCCGCATGACGACGCGTCAATTACATATCTCGGTAACAGCTCCTCACTGTGGTTTAGGTTTTTTTGTTTGTCCAAATCAAGTCACTACACATGGATTTGGGGATTTTCTGCCATTCCTCTCTTCAGATCCTCTTAAGATCTATCAGGTTGGATGGGGACTGTCAGTGGACGGCCATTTTTTAGTCTCTCTGGGGATGTTCAGTTGTTTTCAACTGGGCTCTGGCTGAGCTACTCAAGGACATTCAGAGTTGTCCCTAAGCAACTCCTGCATCGTCTTAGCTGTGTGCTTAGGGTCATTGTCCTGTTGGAAGATGAACCTTTGGCCCAGTCTGAGGTCCTGAGCGCTCTGGATCAGGTTTTCCACCCCAACAGCATGATGCTGCCACCACCATGCTTCACTGTTCGGATGGTATCGGGGAGGTGATAAGGTTATCCAGACATGATGCTTAGAACTGAGGTCAATTCAATATTGGTTTCATCAGACCAGAGAATCTTGTTTCTCACAGTCTGAGAGTCCTTAAAAGTGCTTTTTGGCTAACTCCAAGCAGGTTTTCATGTGTCTTTCACTGAGGAGAGGCCTCCATCCGGCCACTCTGCTATAAAGCCCAGATTGGTGGAGTGTTGCAGTGATGGTTGTCCTTCTGGAAGTTTCTCCCATCCCCACACAGGTTCTCTGGAGCTCAACCAGAGTGACCATCAGGTTCTTGGTCACCTCTCTTACCAAGGCCAGGCCAGGCACCTCTAGGAAGAGTCCTGGGGCCAGATGCATAAAACTCTGTGCAGATTCATGACTAAAACTGCGTGTACACACAAAGCTAGAAATATGCATATGCATTCTTTTAGTCAGATTTGTAAAACTGTGCATACAGTTGGTTCTGTTTTATAAATCTCAGTCATTGAGGAACTGCAGGAGCCTCATTTCCACTCCCACAATTATCCATAAATGGATGAAGACACACCCTGAACCAACTGTTTTCATATCAGTTCGCCACCTGCTCTGCCTGTCAGTGAAACAAACAGGTAAGAAGAAGTGCAGTTTCACAAATCGTGTTGCACTGGCAAGGTTCTTCAACAGCCAGAACAGCTGTCATTATGCTCAACCTTTATGCACGGCTGTGCTGCACTTTATACTGTCAATATCATTCATTCATCACATGGACCTATAAACCATTGTCCGCAGATATATATATATGTATGTATATCTTAGAAATGTAATCAATGATTAGTTTGTAGCGCTCATAAAATAAAATGAAAGGTGTGAGACAACTAAAGATAAAATAAAATGAATATTAAGAGCAAAATAAAATGTTGACTCAAACATAAATTAAAAGAATAATGAAATTAATCACACAAAAGTAATAAATCAACATTATGATTATAAATGTGTCATTGATTGGCAAATTTAGAGGTATGACGCCATTGACAGGCGACCAAATGAAACGGTCCGTTACTTTGATTAAATTACAGATTTCTCTGGGTTTGAACATTGTTGGAAACATTTGGGATAATGTAAGTACACAACTCAACAACATATATAACATAGGTCTAGTTGTTTTTAGACATTTTAATGTGGAATAATTACATATTATAGCTTTAAGGTCAGAAAGTTTTTGTGATCCAACAAAGCCCTTTTCATACAAAGACTTGTTTTCATACCAGCCAGTTTTCTGTGACATGGATCTATTTTTCTGTAACAAGCTGAGTATTCCAACTTAAATTATTTATAATTCTTAATAATTTAACATAAACGTGAATATTCCTAATTATTGTAAATTATCATTAATAATTATTAATAATCAGACCAACAGAGCAAAGATCAGCTGGAACATTAAAATTCAGATCATTATGGCTCACTCACACTTTATTTCTTATAAGTTTCCGCGGAGCCCCTTGTCTCACTGTTAATGATACACAATGCTATTCACTTTATTCAGTTAATTTTATTTCAAACAAAAAAACATGAACAATCATAGAGGAAAAAGGCAACAGTATAAATAAGTTTACAAAGTTTAAAAAACAGCATCTATATTACACATAACTGTAATCATCACTGTCACTATCAACTCCTGACATGGAAACTTTTATGCTGAGTATTTTTGAAAAACCCTTAATAAATGGCTGGATTACATTAAAATTCTGAACAAATTATTAGGGGAGAACGGGGTAAAATGAGCCACTCCCTTTATCTAGGTAACCATAAACATAAATAATCATGTGACCACAAATTAAGAAAGTATAGTTCACATTACTCAATCCATCTTGGACATCTTGGTCAGCAAAACAGATTTTTGTCATGGCACGTGAATTCATCATGTCACTTAAGTTATCAGTCTTGTATCTTAGTTCTGGACATTATTACATGTTAATTTAAATCAGCATAAGCTACAAAACAAGGTCATAAACTCAGCATAAATGTGGATCTGAGCCGCTGTGTGAAACAGTTTTGTCTAAATGGAGGTTTTTGGGTAAAACGTGCCAGTGATATTGGGGGAAGTTGAGTCAATGGCTCGATTTAACCCCGAAAATTATTTTCCGTTATTCTAGAGACTAGAGACCCTGTTCATGTTTGATCCCTGTTACAAGTGTTACAATGTTGATGAATAAATACCTAATTGTTGACTAATGTTAAGTTTAAGCCACAAGCAAACATGCTTTACATACAGACAGGTGACAAATTAAAGGAAAAGCCAACGTAAAGTGTCTTAGTAAGGTGTTGGACCACCAGAACATCTTCAATGTGCCTTAGCATTGATTCTAAAAGTCTCTGAACTCTTCTGGAGGGATGGACACCATTCTTAAAAAAGACATTCCTTCATCTGGTGTTTTGATGATGGTGGTGGAGAGCGCTGTCTATAGGTGATCAGCTGGGTTGGGATCTGGTGACTGCGAAGGTCATAACATAGGATTCACATTATTTTCATACTCATCAAAGCATTCAGTGACCCCTCGTGTCCTGTGAATTGGGGCATTGTCATCTTGGAAGAGACCACTCCCATCAGGATAGAAATGTTTCATCATAGGATAAGGCTGATCACTCAGAACAACTTTGTATTGATTAGCAGTGACCCTTCCCTCTAAGGGGACAAGTGGACCCAAACCATGCCAGCAAAATGCCCCCCAAAGCATAACAGAGTCACCAGATCCCCTCACTGTAGGGGTCAAACATTCAGACCTGGACCAGTTTTTCCTTTGTCACCTGTCTCTTTCTGTAGCTAACACACAAAGATCACAGTTTAATCTTTACTGAAAGTGTTTAGGTAACATGTTGAACAACAGGACACAAACATATAATTTTAATTGAAAGAATGATTTTTTGCCTTATCATTATCTCAAAATTGTTTGATTTTGTGTCATTTTTATATCAGTATTTAATGGCAGCACTATTTACCCCATCCCCATGCTCATTTTACCCCTACTTTGGTGTAAGTTGTGCCATAGGACTAACTTTTTTTTGATGGGTCACTGTTCTAAAACCATAACAATTACATAACTTGTTTTAATTTCCATGGGTACACAACAACCTGAAGTATATATAGTAACTATTCTTTGAAACAAATACACTTTTATTTTGCAGTAAAATCATCAAATGTAAAAAGTGGCTCATGTTTCCCTGTTCTCTCCTACACATTTTTTCAGAGTTCTGTTATCCTTTCAATTTTCAGTTAAAAGTAATTTCTTCCTATTTCTCGTATGTATTTAGTCTTTCCTTAATAAGTCTGGACAAATAAGTTTTTGTCCAGTCCACTCCAAAGCCCAATTACCAAATTACCAAAGCAGTTAGTCAGTTTGGCTCGTGTTTCCTTTAACATTACTGTTGACTAATTTATGTTGATAGTTGTTTCAATTTGTAAATTTTCTTGAGCACTTACTGCTGTTAATACCAAAAACACACAATACTATTAATATTGAAACTCAGTCTATTGAAAAAACACCAGGACAAACCTTTACCATAAACATTAATGCATTTGAAGAGATTTCCGCTTGTGTGAAATGAACGTGAGCAACTGAAAAGTTTCTCGTCTGAATGAGTTCAGTAACACAAGAACAAGTTTTTACGCCAGTATTACATCACTTTAAAGGAAAACATATGGTGTCTAAACCTGACTGAGGTTCAATGATCTCCTTCCAATAATAATCGTCTAAGGTTCAGGAAAGTCTGAAACCCTGTCAGTACTAACCCCTAGATTCCACCGGGCGCGTGTGTGTACCGCGTTCCAGCTCTGATGCAGCTGCCAGGGCTGATCGCTGCCACTCTAGTCAATGTATCCGATTTCACCGGGCGCGCCTCGGCGTGTTTCAGAAGCGGCTCTCCACTCCGCTGCGCTACAGATAGGCGCCTCGTCTATTTTTTACGGAGGCCACGTCAAGCAGCACAGAGCAGATCGAGCTGGGCAGGAAGTGAGACACAGAAACAGCATTGAGCATCCAGTCAATTTTCAAAATAAAACACCCCGTGCAGACTCCTGGTCGTATATCAACAATACACGCAATTAAAACAGATGAATAAAGAAACCATTTAACTACGTAGCCTGCTTAACCATAGCAGAAGCACAAAAATCAAGGAAAATTACCAAATCAACGAAATCTGAGCAAGTTAACAAAAATGGGCAGTTTAGTTGCCCTGCTACTGCAGTAATTACAGTAGCCTTAAGGGACTTTATCAGCTTTGACTAGGCTGCTGTAATTACTGTATTAGGAGTGCAACTGACTTTAAACGGTGGAAGGCTTCCCCGCAGTGAAAACACGCTTCTGACACGCTCCCGGTGGAATAGGGCGCCATGCAGAGGATGGAGCAAAACCGCGTCGGAGCAAGAACGCGGCGCACACGTGCCAGGTGGTAAATGGTTGTAAATGTCTATTTGGATGTGAGTTCCTGGATGGTTGTGATCCTCCACAGTCCTCTCCATCAGCTTCTGTTTCCATCCGTTTCAGTTGAGGACTGGCATACTGAGGACTATCAACACACTTGTGTCTTTTGAACTGTGTAGACCAACTGAATCTTTGGTAGCAAACACTGCACTTCTCCCCTTTGTGGACAGCCAGGTAGCTTGACAGATGTACCTTTTGTATAAATCCTTTTAGCACAAACTGAGCAGCTAAATGGTTTTTCTTGAATGGATTCTCATGTGTCTCTGCAGATTTCCCTTTTTGTTAAATCTTTTACAACAATTAGAGCAGCTAAATGGCTTCTCTCCTGTGTGGATTTTCATGTGTCTATTGAGATATATTTTGATGCCAAAGTCTTTACCACATTCAGAGCAGCTAAATGTCTCCTCTCCTGTGTGGATTCTCATGTGTAGCTGCAAAGTCACCTCCTGGTTGAATCTTTTACCACAAACTGAGCAACTAAATGGTTTTTCTCTTGTGTGAGTTTTCATGTGGTAGCGCAGACCTGACTGAGTAAAAGATTTACCACAAACTGTGCAAGTAAAGGGTTTCTCTCCTGTGTGCATTCTCATATGTTTCCTAAGAGACCCCTTGCATACAAATCTTTTAACGCAAATTGAGCAACCAAAGGGTTTCTCTCCTGTGTGAATTCTCTTATGTCTCTTAAGAGACCACTTGCATACAAATCCTTTACCACAAACTGAACAACTAAAGGGTCTCTCTCCTGTGTGAATTCTCGTATGTATCCTAAGAGACCCTTGGCAAACAAATCTTTTACCACAAACTGAGCAACTAAAAGGTCTCTCTCCAGTGTGAATTCTCATATGTCTTCCAAGAGACCGTTTGCATACTAATATTTTACCACAAACTGAGCAACTAAATGGTTTCTCTCCTGTGTGAATTCTCATATGCCTCCTAAGAGACCCCTTGCATACCAATATTTTACCACAAACTGAGCAACTGAAAGGTTTCTCCCCTGTGTGAATTCTCCGGTGTATGATCAGGTGTCCCTCTTGGCTAAATTTTTTATCACACTCGGAGCAGCTAAATGAATTCAACTCATCACAACTCATATGAGACGTTAAACCTGACTGAGGTTCACTGGTCTCCTTCCATTCATCACTGTCTTCGGTTTCAGTCTCAGAAGAATTTGAAGACCTGTCATCAGTATCAGGTTGTAAATGTCTATCTGGATCTGAGCTCCTGGCCGGTTCTGGTCCTCCACAGTCCTCTCCATCAGCTTCTGTTTTCATCTGTTCAGTTTGTCTTTGATGAAGCTGTGAGGACTGAGGTTTCTCTTCATCATCTTCAGTCTTCACAGGGACAGGAGTGAATGTGAACTTGGTGATATCAGCCTCCTCCAGTCCTTGAATCTGCTCTCCTTCCTGACTGATCCAGAGTTCCTCCTGTTCCTCTTTAATGTGTGGGGGCTCTGGGTCCTCCTGGTCCAGACTGGAGCTCCTTTCTTGCTGCTCTTCTTCACCAACAATCACTTTTCGCACATCTAAAGGTAAAGCTGAAACACAGACGGACAGACAGCTATTAATGTAAACACATGAACTTTTGTTCCATCAAACTTGATAACCATATTTTATGTTTAAGGTATCCCATTGAGTTTCCAAACACTAGAAGCACTTTAGGGCAATATTTTTCTGAGTAGGTGACAAAACAAGAGTAAATCAAATCAAGTAGATGTTTTTTTTTTTTGACAATAAGTGTAGAGCTGTAATGATCAGTCAATTAATCAATTAGTTTCAAACTATTAAATTAATCAACAACTATTTTAATAATCAATTAATCTTTTTGGGTCATTTTGTAAGAAAAAAATGTCCAAATTCTCTGATTCCAGTTTCTTAAATGTGAATATTTTCTGGTTTCTTAAGTGCTCTATGATAGTAAACTGAATATCTTTGGGTTGTGGACAAAACAAGGTATTCAAGGATGTCACCTTGGGCTTTGGGATACAGTGATGCACATTTTTCACCATTTCCTGACATTTTATGGATCAAATAATTAATCAATTAATCGTGGAAAATAATCAATAAATTAATCGATAATTAAAATAGTCATTAGCTGCAGTCCTAAAGACGTGCTTTTGGAGTTTCCATTCTGAGCTGCAGCACAGGGATAGTAACACAACGAGAGAATTTTCCAGGGTTGCAACAAACAATTATTATCATGATCGATTAATCTGTTGATTATTTTTTTCAATTAATTAAATTTGTTGTTTGGTCTATAAAGCGTGTGAAAAGTGAAAAATGTTGATCACCGTTTCGCAAAGCACAAGATGCAACCTGAAGTTTGTTGTTTTGTCTGACCAACTGTCTACAACCTAAAGATGTTCAGTTTACCGTCATAGAGGACTAAAGAAACCAGAAAATATCCACATTTGAGAAGAACATTTTCCTAAAAATTACTCCAAATGATTAATTATCAAAATAGTTGGAGTTTAATTTAATAGTTGACAACTAATCTAGTAATCGACTAATTTGGCTAGATTGGCTAAACTGAAGAATAGCTATGTAACCCTAACCCTAAACCTGGCCCTGACCCTAATCCTAATCCTAACCCTAACCCTAACCCTAACCCTAACCCTAACCCTAGCCCTGACCCTAACCCTGACCCTGGCCCTAACCCTGGCCCTAATCCTAACCCTAACCCTAACCCTAGCCCTGACCCTAATCCTAACCCTGGCCCTGTTAAATAAGGACTGGTCTAGGGAACAATTGTGATAAAAATTCTAAATTTAAGATTTGCTTTCTTCATTATTCCCAAAGCTTTAGGCTGTATGCCACAGCCTTCATGAGCAGGTGGACTGCTGTAGGATACAAAGAAAATGTAGAGAATAGCTGAGTAAATTAACCTTATGTTTCAGACTCCGATTAATGAGCATTTCCATTATCGAAATAAGATTATGTCTACATTAAACTGGCTAAATTGCAAAACACCCTTTTCAAGCAAAAATGACACACATCCACAGCAGGAGATTCAGCTCGTTTCTGTAAATATGTCTGCCAACGTTATAATGCCAAAATGGGAAATTTTCCTCCTACTGGGCATGTGCGGAGGAGCAAGTCAGCCACAGAAAACCAGCGAAGAAGAAATGGTATAATGTTTCCATGGCAGCTTCCTGACATTTAGTGTATGAGTGTACAGCAGATTACAACAGTTCCAGCAGAGAGAAGTGGTAGATAGCTACGTTTAACTCTAAACATACTGTCAAAGTAGACAATAAAGACAACAACACTCGCATGAGTCTGATGGTAATATTCACACTACCAGTCAGGATAAGGATGTTGAGATTGTCCCTAAGTATAAATACTAAGAAACTATTATTGATAACAACCTGAGTTTTGAATCCAGCACTGATGCTGTCTGCAATAGGGTCCAGCAGCATTTGTTCTTTTAAAGAAAGATTAATTTGTTTAAGGTGTGTAATGTTGTAATGACTGTTTTATCAGTATGTTGCCTCAACCTGTCCAGTAAACACAGGCTGGGTATAGCTTGTTAAAGTAACCAGTAAGGTGATTGGGGTGCAGCAAGCCCAGCTACAGTAAGCGTGTTATCAATAAGGCCCAAAGTATTAACTTAACTGTCCTGACCATTCACTTTATAAGGAGTTCTTGTATATTTTACGCACTGCCACTGCACAGCATTTATTCTGCACTTCACTAGCAGTGCATAATACTAGATCTTGTACTGTTGCCATCTTTGCCAGCTGAGGTTTATCAGTCTCTGGTTCAATGTGTTAGGAGTATCTTTGTTTTTATTTGAGCTAATGGTTTACTCAAAGGAAACAGGATTTTTATTTATTATGCTTGTTATTGTTCAATGTTTATATGTCTCTGTGTAACCTGATGTGTCTGATGCCTGCTGTAAACCAAATTTCAGGGTGTTCATCCCTCCAGAGGAGTTCCAGAGACTGCAGAGTCAATGCCAAGGCTGTGGAACACCATTCTTCAAAAAGACATTCCCACATTTGGTGTTGTGATGATGGTGGTGGTGGAGAGCGCTGTTTAACACGCCAGTCCAAAATCTCTTATAGGTGTTCAGTTGGGTTGAGATCTGGTGATTGTGAAGGCCATAGCATATGATTCACATCAAACCATTCAGTGACCCCTCGTGCCCTGTGAATTGGGGCATTGTCATCCTGGAAGAGACCACTCCCATCAGGATAGAAATGTTTCATCATAGGATAAAGCCGATCACTCACAACAACTTTGTATTGATTTGCAGTGACCCTTCCCTCTAAGGAGACAAGTGGACTAAAACCATGCCAGGTAAATAAAGGCCCCAGCCACTATTAGAGGAAGTACGGTAATTTAATAGTAATTAGTTAATAGTAGACTGGTCTTAAGACAAGTGGTTTTTATTTGTTTACTTAGTTAATTTATGAAGTTTATTTATAAAGTTAATCTATCTTCATAGCCCCCCCCCCCCCCCCCCCCCCCCACACACACACACACACACACACACACACACACACACAACAAAACCCCAAGGTATGAATTCAACAGTGGATTTAGAGAATCGTTACACCCCTATTATTGATCATTTCACTACCCATATGGTAGCATTTATAGATATGATTCAAATGATGAATGTAGAGCTGCAACTAATGATTAACTACATTATCTATTAATCTGTCAAATATTTTCTTGATCAATCCATTAGTTGTTTGATCCATAAATAGGGCTGGGCAATATGACCAAAATCTCATATCCCGATATAAGTCATTTAATATCCCGATAACGATACCTATCCCAATATAGAACATTTTAATTTAATGAATAAATAGTTGATCCGTTTCCTGTCATAGAAACTAAAGAAACCAGAAAATATTCACATTTAAGAAGCTGGAATCTGAGAATTTGGACATTTTCTTCCTCAAAAATGACTCCAAACGATAAATCAATTATCAAAATAGTTGGCAATTAACTCAATAGTACACAACAAAATAAAATTAAAAAATGGATTCACTGACTTATTGTTGCAGCTCTAGATGAATGAATCATTAAAATAAAACACTTTTGCAGCTTTGTCCACAGTTTTAAATTTTACATTTGTTTTACTTTCTTCTTTAAGAGCATCTTTGTTCTTCCAGGAGAAGCTGTTATTAGTTTATAAACCATCAGAGCAACTTTCTGTACCTGCAGCCTGACAATCAATTAGAGATTTTACTGTGTAAGTTTAGATCTGTTTTACTGCCATGATGACTAAATGAAAGATCCCGCAGTGAATCACACAGCTAACACATTACAAACTAAGACACAACATGCAGAAAGACAAAATAAAACCTCACAGCAGGAGCGAGCTGCGGCTAACGTTAGCTTAGCTCTCCCTGCAGCGTTAGCGTGTTTTCAGCAGTAAAATCCGCACAAACCTTCTGTTCGCAGCTTCGTTTCAGGATTTGAAAGGACATCCAGCACTTCACGATGTCGGTCCATCTCTCCTCCGCCCACTACACTGAATACTGCCGTTTTCCTGCGGTTATTTACAGCCAGGCAGCGGATTCACTCCGCTCACTGCTCGCATCATTAAAGTCGAATAGTACACTGCGGTCAGGCCAGCCTCCACTTCAAAAAACACGATCAAACTAGCCCCCACGTTGTTTTGGGGTGAGTGTATATACTAGGCATTACGGTAAGCGCATGGAAGAACTGATTACAAAATAAAAGCAACCTTCCGGTGAATCTGATTTCACATTCATTCATTCATTCATTCATTCAGTCATTCAGTCAGCAAAAATAAAAAAATAAACATAACTACATAAGGAAAAAATAATACTTATTAAATAATAAATAAAATTGATAATTATAAAACTATAACTTCCGCCTGCAAACTGTATTTCAGAGAAAGCTTCAGACTTTCTCATTTCAATTGTGTGAACAATTAGTCAAACTTAATAATTCACACTTATTCTGGTGCAAAATTACATCATATTTATTCATTATACCTATTCTTTTAGAACCTGTGTTGTTGGCTGTGGTTGTTTGTTCGCTGAGGTAGATTTCTATTCTATTCTATTCTATTCTATTCTATTCTATTCTACCAATCTGACTGTTAAGCACATACTGTCCTTGAGGAACTTCCTGGTTCCACAAAACATTTTCACTTCAGATTGATGGTTGACCACCTCAGAGTGTCACTCAGACAATATCAGGACATTCTGATGTTGAATTTCAAAGTTAAAGCCCTCTAAATGTTAGTTCTATCTCTCACAGGCTCCGCCCTCCACTGGACTCTATGGATAATACTGTCCTCCAATCACACGGCCACTGAAATTTGCATAACCATAGCCAGTCATTGAAGACGTGCCTACCTGAATATATGAGGCGTCCACAGTATATAAGGCACCGTGCCCTGATGTCCAACATCCTTTCTTCTTCAGCGATCAGTGATTTTTTCCCACTGATGGCCTTTCTCCAAGGATGGAGCTTCAAGAATCTTGCTACTACCCGTCATGCCTCAGCATTATCCCCGGCAATGACCCCCATGAATTATGTATATATTTTTTATTTATTTATTTATTCATTTATTGTTAGCAGGCTGATTGACTGAATGAATGTGAAATCGCGTTCACTGGAAGGTTACTTTTATTAGGTTCTTACTATAGACTGTATAAAAATATGGACGTAGTTACCGTGACGTCACTCGTTGGTTTCTGAAGAGCGATTTTGAAGCTCAAAGTTGAAATTGACAGTGCTGTTCCCTTTAGCCCCAATGTCAGAGGTCCACACCCATCAGGAACCTTACCCCTCATGAGATTATTATAGGTATACCAATGACTATACCAAGTAATTCAGTACTAGGAACTTGCGCTGTCATTGAAACTGAATGATGTCTATTTATACTGGACCACAGTGCTACCATACAAGAAATAACTAACTAGGGGTGGAGCTGAATCAGAATACAGTACTCAGAAATGCTCAAATAGTGGGTTTTTTTACAAATATTATTACTATGTAAAAATATTTTAAAAATTGTTTGTTTTTGGCAAGAAAAAGAAACATGTCAAATAACAGCATGCAGGTCAGGGCCTTGTAGTGTAGTGAGGTTACATCACTGTCTCTGTGTCATGCATGTATAAATAACTGCAGGTCTGTATATCCAGCAGAGCTGAGCCTGTTGGCTGACTAGGGCAGTAGTCTGTAGTCTGGGAGACCAGCGTTTGAGACCTGGTGAAGGAATCCTACTTTGCTACAATACTTTATTAAAGAACACATTTTAACAATTTGATATCCTAAAATCAGAAGTTTAATAAAAACAAAAACAGGATCATTATGTCTATATCTACTTTTATTCAAATACAAATACAAATAATTTTGCTGTCTCAACAAATACAGATGCAAATACAAATACTGCACATCCCTACTCTGCCCACAGATCTTTATATGTGTATCATTACCTCTCTTTCTAGTGAACATTGTTTTGTTTTTTTCTACTGAAAACTTGAATCCTGACGAAAATGACCATTTTTCCACCACGATAACTGCCTCTTATATTTTTTGCATAATATGATTAATATTCTTTCACCTTTTCCACAAGGCTCTAACTCTGTTCATCATCCGATGAACAACTGATGATTGACTTTGAATAGAGGTAAGAACACTTCTGATATGAGAATTAATGCAAAATTCCTCAAGATCCTTTCCACCAAGCCATAGTTTAGGAATCACCCCTGAGAAAGGATCATATAATTACGGCTCTTTAAGGAGAGACAGAAATTTAATGGATACACTTTTATGTATTCTGGAATGCTGAGAGCGAGAAATGTTTCATTCTCTGTGTTGGATGAAATCTTCATTGGCAGCGAGGTCTCCTGTTTCATTTAAAACTTCAGAAAAAAATGTTCCGTGGTGTAAGGTGACATCTGTTGCGTGTTGTCTTGTATTGTAATTTGGTTAATGGACTGCACTTATATAGCGCCTTTCTAATCTTCTGACCACTCAAAGCGCTTTCACACTACAAGCTACTTTCATCGATTCACACGCACTGATGGCGGCAAGCTACCATGCAGGGTGCTGGAGCAGCAATCGGGAGCAATTTTGGGGTTCATTATCTTGCCCAAAGACACTTTGACATGCAGACTGGAGGAGCTAGGAATTGAACCACCGACCTTCCGGTTAGTGACACCTGCTGTCAAGAATATCACATTACATGTAAAAGTCACTACAGAGCTCAGTTGCTGTGGAAGGTTTAATGAATCAGCCACTGCTGCACTGACAAGTCTGTGTCTGTCTAATGAATGTTGGGACTTAGTGACATGGTATAAGTTGGACTAATAAAAAAGAACACTTGTGACCAGCCTGTGTCTATAACAAACAATGTGAAGGACTTTCTTCTACAGAAGTCTTATACACATATTGACACCTATTAACAGTCGTAGTAGCACTATTTAGATCAGTTCTTCTTTACATTCATTTAAGATCTGAAAGTTTCTGTGTTCCAACAAAGCCCTTTTCATAGACTTGTTTTCATAATGGCCAGTTTTCCGTCACATGACCCTATTTTTGTGTAACAAGCTGATTATTCCAACTCATCGATAATTATTAATAAATTAACATAAAAGTGAATATCCCTAACTACAGTAAATTATTAATAATGTAATTTGTAATAATTAGACCAACAGAGCAAAAATCAGCTGGTACATTAACAATCAGATCATTAAGGCTCACTCACACACTTTATTTCCTGACATACATGAAGAATCACAGAAGAAAAAGCCAATCTAAGGATGCCACGGTGATAAAAAATTTCCCACTGGGTAATAAACTTGTGACAACAGTGGTGTTACCAGTTACACCAGACATTTTACAAGATGAAATATTTGTCGATGATGCTAAATATCTGCAGAGTGCTTACTTGGATCTTAAACATTAGAATTTTGGTTTAGATCTTCCTCTTACTTAAGAGTTAGTGACGGTGGGCTTAAGGTTGCTGCCAGCTGGTTGTCCTTCATGTACAGCCGGTCTGCAGCACACACAGATGCAGGGACAAGCCAGAGGATGTCCGCCGGCCGCTTAGAACCGGAACTGAAACAACCTGCCTGCCATCTGTAGAGAGTGAGACACCAAGAGCAGACTGAGAAGGCAGAGAGCAGGAGAGTTTCTGCCAAAAACAAGCACCAACACCCAGGGAGACATGAGAGCAGCTGCTCACTAACAGCTACGTGTGTTAACAGCAGAGAACAGGAGGGAGGACAGATGTCTCACTCTGCTACTCTGTGCTATGACTCCGATGACGACACTTTCAGTTTATAATTGTAGCGTCTGTCGTCCCACTAAGTATACTAGTAAGTATAATATGCTTCATGAACGTGGGTGCTGAGACACAAAAATGAACTAAATGGGTTTTATTTCTATAAAAAAAAGAAAAACGAAGGTATGGATGGTGGGCAAGTGATGTAATCGGTGTAACACTGGTGACAAGGACTACTGCAGCAAGCCTAGCCAATAATATACAACAGTTCACAAACTTTAAAAAACAGCATCTATATTACACACATCTGTAATCATCATTGTCACCATCAACTCCTGATATGAGAACCTTTATGCTAAATGTTTTTGGAAAATGCTTAATGTATGTACTATGACTTCTTGCTTTTGAACAATTCATAAACTCACATTTTTGTAACAGCTGTAATTTCTTTCTGTTTCTCATATGTATTTAGTCTTTCCTTAATAACTCAACTTTTTTGGCCAGTCCACTCCTGAGCCCAATTACCAAAAGCATTCAGTCAGTTTGACTTGTGTTTCCTTTAACATTACTCTTAACCAATTTGTGTTCATAGTCATTTAAATTTTTCAATTTTCTTGAACACTTACTGCTGTTAATACCAAAAACACACCTTTATATACTATTACAGTGAAACTCACTCTATTACAAAACAAAACACTAGGACAAACCATTGCCATGAACATTAACGAATTTGAAGAGATTTCCACTTGCGTGAAATGAACATGAGCACCTGAAAAGATTCTCCTCTGAATGGGTTCATTAACACATGAGAAAAAGAACAGTTTTTTAAGCCAGTATTAATCCCATATCACTTAAAAGGTGTCTAAGGCTGCATTCAGACTGAATCAGGCGGTGCGATGTTCAGCTGCAGGGTTGAGCGGAGGTGTGCTGTGGGGGTGTGGGCGTGTTTATTTGTGCTCTACAATGTAACCACTGTGAAACAATCAGAAAGTAATGTTTTATTGATCTGATTCACTGGCTCTCTCGCTACCAGCGCTCCCTCTCTTCATTCACTATCTAGCTCACTCGACCACAGCTGCTCTCTCTCTCTCTCTCTTTTTCTCTCATCTTTTTTAAAATGAGTCGGGAAGCCGACAGCAAAGTCTAACTTTACTCATGTTATCAAGTGAAGAGAAATGTCCTCCCCTCGGCCTAGTGACGTCTTTGTCCTCCCTCATGGCAGAGTTTACAACTCTTGTCAGTCTGATCTCCCGCTGTGATTGGTCACCACAGCCTGTGATTGGTCACTGCAGCCTTCAGCCGCAGTGATGTTGGGTTTCTCCAAAAGTTGACTCTGGCTCAACTTTCCGGTCGCAGTCCGGTGCGGTGCCGCAGCGGCCAAAATGGCTGCAGCTGAGCCGTACTACCCCCATTCAAATGAATGGGATGACTGCCGTTTTCACCGCACCGCCTGATTTGGTGTGAATGCAGCCTAAAGCTGAATGAGGGTCACTGGTCTCCTTCCAATCATCATCATTGTCTAAGGTTCAGGAAAGTCTGAAACTCTTGTCAGCACTAACTGGTTGTAAATGTCTATCTGGAGGTGAGTTCCTGGCAGGTTCTGATCCTCCACAGTCCTCTCCGTCAGCTTCAGTTTCCATCTGTTCAGTTGAGCTGTTGAGGACTCATCAACACGCTTGTGTCTTTTGAGCTGTGTAGACCGCCTGAATCTTTGGTAGCAAACACTGCAATAAAACTGTTTCCCCCCCTTTGTGGACAGCCAGGTAGCTTGACAGATGTAACTTCTGTATAAATCTTTTTAGCGCAAACGGAGCAGCTAAATGGTTTCTCTTGAATGGATTCTCATGTGTCTCTGCAGATTTCCCTTTTTGTTGAATCTAAAACAACAATGGGAGCAGCTAAATGGCTTCTCTCCTGTGTGGATTCTCATGTGTCCCTGGAGATATCTTTTGAAGCCAAATTGTTTACCACATTCAGAGCAGCTAAATGTCTTCTCTCCTGTGTGAATTCTCATGTGTAGCTGCAGAGTCACCTTCTGGTTGACTCTTTTACCACAAACTGAGCAACTAAATGGGTTTTCTCCTGTGTGAATTCTCTTATGCCTCCTAAGAGACCCCTTGCATACAAATCTTTTACCACAAACTGAGCAACTGAAAGGTTTCTCTCCTGTGTGAGTTTTAAGGTGGTATTTCAGTCCTGACTGAGTAAAAGATTTACCACAAACTGAGCAACTAAAGGGTTTCTCTCCTGTGTGAATTCTCATATGTTTCCTAAGAGATCCTTTGTATAAAAATCTTTTACCACAAACTGAGCAACTAAAGGGTTTCTCTCCTGTGTGAATTCTCTTATGTCTCCTAAGAGACCCCTCACATACAAATCTTTTACCACAAACTGAGCAACTAAAGGGTTTCTCTCCTGTGTGAGTTTTAAGGTGGTATTTCAGACCTGACTGAGTATAAGATTTACCACAAACTGAGCAACTGAATGGTTTCTCTCCTGTGTGAATTCTCATATGTCTCCTAAGAGACCCCTTGCATACTAATCTTTTACCACAAACTGAGCAACTGAAAGGTTTCTCCCCTGTGTGAATTCTCCGGTGTATGATCAGGTGTCCCTTTTGGCTAAACTTTTTACCACACTCGGAGCAGCTGAATGATTTCAACTCATTACAACTCATATGAGACTTTAAACCTGACTGAGGTTCACTGGTCTCCTTCCATTCATCACTGTCTTCGGTCTCAGTCTCACTGTCATCGGTGTTGGGTTCAGAAGAGTCTGAAGTCTCGCCATCAGTATCAGATTGTAAATGTCTATCTGGATCTGAGTTCCTGGCTGGTTCTGATCCTCCACAGTCCTCTCCATCAGCTTCTGTTTTAATCTGTTCAGTTTGTCTTTGATGAAGCTGTGAGGACTGAGGTTTCTCTTCATCATCTTCAGTCTTCACAGGGACAGGAGTGAATGTGAACTTGGTGATATCAGCCTCCTGTAGCCCTTGAAGCTGCTCTCCTTCCTGACTGGTCCAGAGTTCCTCCTGCTCCTCTTTAATGTGTGGGGGTTCTGGGTCCTCCTGGTCCAGACTGGAGCTCCTCTCCTGCTGCTCTTCTTCACCAACAATCACTTTTCGCACATCTAAAGGTAAAGCTGAAACACAGACAGACAGATAGACAGCTATTAATGTAAACACATGAACTTTTGTTCCATCAAACCTGATAACCATAATTTATGTTAAAGGTACCATGTGGAGTTTTCAAACAATAGAAGCACTTTAGGAATAGTACTGAACAATAGCTAAGTAAGTTAACCTTAAGTTTAGGGCTCCGATTAATGAGAATTCCCCTTATCAAAATAAGACTGTGTTGACATTAAACTGGCTAAATTGTAAAACACCGTTTTCAAGCAAAAACGACATGCGTCTACAGCAGGTGATTCAACTCGTTTCTGCAAATACCTCCGTCCACATTAAAATGCTAAAACGGGTAATTCTCCTCCTACTGGATATGTGGGGAGGACAGATGAAATGAAATCCTGAAATTAAGTTTACTAGTGCAGTGCCTATTCAAAACCTGCCTGTTTGGAACGGGCCTATTTCTCAATACCTAGAAAGAACAGTGCCCATCCCCTGAACACTTCTAATGCAGGCTACTGGTAGATGCTACAATATACCGATGCTCCCTGAACGCCTCACATGGAGAATATCTGGAAACTACAATTTTGAGTTGAGCTGAGGTTGATTGGATGAACTGTAGTGCCCATTCAAAACCTGCCTGAGACATCCTGCACTATGTCTTGAACATACATACAAAGCTTACCTCTCTAAACTTTTTCAATTCATTCTCTATGGTAGTTTTATCACTACGGATGTAATCCCATCTCTGACCACAATGTGGGATGGCACTGTCTGTATTTCCCCACATGCAGAAGAAGTCGAAGCAACGTTGTTTATGAGGTATTTTTATATATTTCTGAATGTGCCTGTGACATTCAGCAATAAGTCTTGAACGCACATACCAAGTTTCGTTCACAGTACATAGTTCAATAGTAGAGCTTAAGCATCTTAAACTTTTTCAAGTCATTAACACTACGGATGTAATTCCACCTCTGACCACAATGTGGATTGCAATGGCAGAGTGGCGCTGTCCGTAATTCTGCTTGTTGACTCCACACGCAGAAGAGGAAGCAAATCATTGTTGTTCATGGGGTATTTTTATATATTTCTCGAGAACCGCTTATCCAAAAAACTTCACACATTGACATTGCACTGCCCCATTTCCCCCAGCAATCCACCTGCCAGGTATGAAGTAGATCAGATGAACAGTTCTTCAGATACGTGAAGGACATACATACATACATACAGACAGATAGTAAGAGATTCCTTGCTTTATATAAACAGATTGCAGCAGATTCCAACAGTTTCAGTTGAGAAAGGTGGTAGATAGCTACGTTTAACTCTAAATAAGCTGTCAACAACACTTGCATGAAGCCGTCCACCATTGTTGTTGTTGTGTTTCTTGTTTTTGCTCTTCTGATGAAATGCTGTGCTACTGCCACCATGTGTTTTGTCAGCGATATGACAGTGTTTCTACAAAGCTCCCCCATACGCACAGCGTTTAAACATTTACAAACTCTGGAGGACGTTTTGGAAATGCTCCGTTTTCAGAGGAGAAAAACCATAGACTGTAGTAAAATATGGACGTAGTTACCGTGACGTCACCTGTTGGTTTCTGAAGAGCGGTTTTGAAGCTCAAAGTGAGCCGCTCCGGCCGTCGCCATCTTGGCAGTGCGTGACGCTGCCTAACTTCCAGCCAATCAAAAATGGGCAAAGAGGCGGGCCGAATGGCTGAAACAAGCCACCTAGCGGCTGGCGGACCTGTCACTCAAAGCAGCCATGTCCTTCATTATGCAGAACTTTACGGCTTAATAAAATTTAAACGGGTGAGTTATAAAAAAATTCACCCCCTTTACAGTTGTCATGAAAGAGGAAATTAGCTACAGAGACCAAAACCATTTTTTGTACCAGGCTGTAAACATGTTTATTTCTGCTGTAAAGTTGGACATTTTAACATGGGGGTCTATGGGGATTGACTCGCTTTTGGAGCCTCAAGTGGCCGTTCAAGGAACTGCAGTTTTTGACACTTCCACATTGGCTTCATTTTTCAGCCCCAGAGGTTGCTGCTTGAGAAAAACGCTGTTTTAGTCTGGATGGAGGAACAAAATAACAAAATAAAATGGATAGAAGAAGATGCGTTTACCAGTTTAGCTGGCTTAGTGTAGACATGGTCTTAATCATCCAATTGATAATCATTTGGTTTGTAAAATTATGAACCAATTTAAATGAGCAAGTATTTAAATGTGTTGTTGACCAACTGTCAAAAATCTCAAAATAAATTCAGTTTAATATCAAAAAAGAAAACCAGCTAATTTTAACATTTGACAAACTGGAACTCAGAATTTGGGTGATTTTTCCTTCATTTCTTTACTACTAAAGTAAATTGCAGATGAATTTTCTATTTATTGATCATTTCACTTTCCATATCGTAACATTTACAGACATGATTCAAACGATGAAGGTAGAGCTGCAACTAATGATTATTTATATTATCGATTAATCCAATGATTATTTGTCTTGATTAGCTGATTAGTTGTTTAACCCATAAAATGTCAGAAAATGGTGAAAAATGTCAATCAGTGTCAAATGACAATCAATCAATGTCTTGTTTTGTCCACAACCCAAAAATATTCAGTTTACTGTCATAGAGGACTAAAAAAAACCCAGAAAATATTCACATTTAAGAAGCTGGAATCAGAGGATTTGGACATTTTCTTTTTTTAAAAAATGACTCCAAACGATAAGTCGATTGTAAAAGTAGTTATAACTATTTTGATAATAGATTAACTCAATAATGTAAAACAAAATAAAATAAATTTAATGAATAAATCGTTAAAAATAAAACACTTTTGCAGCTTTGTCCAGTTATTAACGCTTCACATTTGTTTTACTTTCCTTTTTAAGAGCATCTTTGCTATTTCAGGAGAAGCTGTTATTAGTTTATAAACCATCAGAGCAACTTTCTGTACCTGCAGCCTCACAATCAATTAGAGATTTTACTGTGAGCTTGTAAGTTTACATCTGTTTTACTGCCATGATGACTAAATGAAAGATCCCGCAGTGAATCACACAGCTAACACATTACAAACTAAGACACAACATGCAGAAAGACAAAATAAAACCTCACAGCAGGAGCGAGCTGCGGCTAACGTTAGCTTAGCTCTCCCTGCAGCGTTAGCGTGTTTTCAGCATAAAATCCGCACAAACCTTCTGTTCGCAGCTTCGTTTCAGGGTTTGAAAGGACATCCAGCACTTCACGGTGTCGGTCCATCTCTCCTCCGCTCACCACTACACTGATAATTACTGTTTTTCTGCGGTTATTTACAGCCAGGCAGCGGATTCACTCCGTTCACTGCTCGCATCATTAAAGCCGGAAAATATGACTTCCGAGGACAGGTTTCAAAATGAAAGCCTCTCCGGCGGCCTGTTGGATGTTTTATAATATTCAGGAATAAATTCTCATTGGAATAATGGAGGTCTGGTCACTAAAGCAGAAACACGACGCTGAAGTCAGCTTCTGATTTGGGGTTAAGGGAAAATTTCAGGCTGATTCTCCGTTTTTTTTTACCACTTACACTTGTGAAAAAGTGTTAGACATCGTAGCAAAAAAAAAAAAAAAGCCTTCAAGCTGTTTAAACCCACTTTCAGATTTGTGAAACCTTTATTTTGCTTATGAAAACAAAAAAGGGTGATTTCACTACTCTTTTTTTACCCATCCTCCCCAAAAACCAGTATACTTGGAGCTGTCAAATCTTAACAATAATAATAATGAGTCCAGATTTGATGAGTGTCCGTATGGTAGTTTTTGATATGGATGGAAAAAAACAGTTAAATTTGTCAGTTTGTCAGGACAGTGACCAAACTGAAACAAAAGGAAATTTGTTCCAAGCTCCACTAATTAAACTTCATTTAATGATAGATGCAAATGGACTGGAGGCATTCCTTTGTCTACCTGTAGTATCTACAGGCCTTTACCTTTACTCTACTGAAACCATATCACGTTTCACGACTTTACAGACACCACACCTGTGAATCCACTAGGGCAAGATTTGTTAAGTAGGGTAAACTAAACTGCACCATCTATTGCACACCAGACGGCATCCTTCTGGAGACACAACAGCTGTACTAACAGCCCCGATAGATCAAAACCTCTGAGTGAATGATAGAATAGTGTCCAGTGTGCCCCCGTCAGTATGGTCCTCCTTTCACTTTGTTAGGTACATCCAACACCAACCTGAAAATCCATATGTACAGCATATCAGTGATATATCAATGTCTTTATCTATCTATCTATCTATCTATCTATCTATCTATCTATCTATCTATAACATCAGTCTCCTGTTTTCCTTCAAAATTCAAACAAATTCATCCATGTCTCAGGTATTTGTTATTTATTCCTCATGGGCCAAAATCACCAAATTCCTCTTTCTGTCATGTATAACATGGTGCACTGATAAGAGGTTTGGACTCATGACCAATTACCAGGGCTGTTACATACAATTTATGCAACTCAGGAAAAGCTTCTTTATATTTGGACATGTCTTGACCAACATTGGTTTTGCAACAAAAATTTTCATTTTTCAGTCAGACTGGTAGAGGAGACTGGTAGAGGAGGTATGACACCATTGACATGCGACCAAATGAAACAGTCCGTTACTTTGATTAAATTACAGATTTCTCTGGGTTTGAACATTGTTGGAAACATTTGGGGTAATGTAAGTGCACAACTCAACAACATATATAACATAGGTCTAGTTGTTTTTACACATTTTAATGTGGAATAATTACATATTATACCTTTAAGTCACCTTTTAAAGCACAATTAACACGCTCACGCCTCCACACAACCGTGCCGGAAGTGCCATAACGCTTGATTTGGTGTGAATACGGCCACACTGTACAGCGAACAGTTTGCTTCAGAGCTGTTTTTGTTTGTGCCTGAACACAATGAGAAGGGGTGGACAGTGGGAGACTGCCCCTCCAATCAGAAGTTATAAACAGTAAGGGTATTTTCTGTGCTATTTTTTCATTGGCTGAAAAAACAAAAAACAGGCCTATAAGAGTAGCAGGCTTATATTAGCTAAAGGCTTTTATTTCTAATTCCCTCTGTTTGATTAGTATTGTAGGAGCCAGGTATTTGATTTGATGTGGTACTCCTCCCAAACAGCAGGGGGAACATGGTCAAGACCGTCTGAGCACTGATTTATTTAAAGGTCATGCCAATCATTACAGGTGCGCTGATAGTGAAAGGCAAAAAGTTTTTTGACTGTGCTCAGGATAGCGGCTATTTTGGTTTCTCATTTTATTTTATATAAAGGAAGTTAATAGAAAGAAAGTTTGACACTGTCTCAAGACAATAAAGAAAGCATTTATCAATTAAATTGAATAGTCTGCACAATACTGAGTGCACGTCGGAACAATCATACCATTAGCAGCCAGTGGTGACTTAAAGTTTAGGTCTGGTCACTACAAGTATATTTGCTCATATTTTAGTACAAAGCCTCCTTGTTTTGTGATCTGCCTCTGTTTGCTCTGTTAAATTTAAATCTGTGACTGCGTTATGCTGTTACAAACTCAACACTTCCTGTATCTATTTCATATTAAAAGCCTATTGCCATAATCCCTTAATTTCCTGACTTTTGTTGTGAAACATTTGCAGGCATACCATATGCAACAACAGCTGGACGGGATTAAAGGACAACAGTTTGTGTCAGTTTGAACCCTGTAAAACATACCGGGTACATTTATTGAAAATATTCTCTTCAGACAAAGTGTATAACAGAAGATTACAGGCTGTCAACATTTTGAAGAGCTGGCTAGCAGTACCAGTAATCGCCTTCTGATAGTGTATTCTTTAAAACGTATCATCAATACCATGTTAATCTACACATGCGATCAATTTAACTTATGTGAAGTATCACCAATCACATATCGGAGAAATACGCTACAACATAAAATCAAAACAAATCTGAGATACTCCGGATATAAACATCAATAGTCCTATTTACAGCAGTCAAATCTCTAATAATGATCAGATTCAACTGTAAGCAAAACCCAAATACTCAAAAAGTAAGACACTGCCTAAATATTAACATCATCACAGCCAACTCTGATAAATATAACAGTGCAATTACAGGTGGTAAATACCTTCCTCCTTAAAATCACCATCCTCACCATTATCGTTGTTCTCCTGATCACCATTGAGAACAAGTTCATTATTAAACAGTTGCTCCTGTTCATTTTCACAGACAGCCCCACAAAGTCTGAAAGACTTTCTGATCATATCCTTGTCCAGTCTGTCCCGAGTGACGACCACCCAGTTAGAGCTGCTGCTGTTACCACGGTAACCCAATCACTTCACACTCAGGCTTGACATAAAGAAAGATGTGCCGATTGCCGTGCTAAGACATTTAGAGAAATAAGACATAAAGACAGAGGCTATAGAGCGTATTGGTCCAAATATAAGAAAATACATCTGAAAAAGTGGGATCATTTTATATTTAGGGTCTAGACAATTATAGGTTCACAACATCAGATCAATCTTTTTGAATGGATAAGTACTGGTGTAAAACTGACTCCTACATGGAATGTTGCATTATGGGTTGTTTACAGCTGTAATGTTGCTAGGCTAGTGAGTCTGTTTATAGTGAGTGTGTTAGAGTCAGTTTGCCCTAAAAGTGTCTCATTAGTCCAGTTTAACCTGCAGGAGTTTCTCTGAAGGCTTGTGTAACATGTTTTTCTGCCACTGAGGAAATAAATTCATAACGATTGAAAAAAAGCGTCTTCTGATGTCTCTGCTGCAGAAACAGAATATGTCAAGCTGCCAAACACCACTGTCACAGATGACGAGGAGCTCAAAAAGACTAAACAGGCAGTCGTATCGGGGGGCTTGGATATATTTAGTTCAGCCTCCTGGGATCACGGCTGTTGTGATGTTGTAGCTGCATTTCAGTTCAACTTTGGTGGCGGCACTGATGCAGCAGCGGTATCCTGCGGAGTCCCACACCAAGAGCTGCAGGATGAAGGACTGTAGTCAATCTGCAGTGAGAGTAACATTTTCATCCAGCCGTTCACAGATGTGGTGATCACTGAGCTGCAGATCTGCTGCTGCATTGCCTTCACTTCATGAACATCTCCTTTGAAGACGATATAAGGCTCGAGTTTGGTGGCCTTGGCAGTGAGGTGGTGCAACTTTGAAGTGAGAGGTTGTGTCGCTGTAGAAACCTTTGTAGCCAACCCCTACTAGCCACAAACATCTTGCCTCCATCACTCACTGAAGGGTAGATCTCCAACGCTTTATTTTTGATCATTTTTCTTGATACTCGGTTATGTTTGGCCTGCATTGTGTAAATCCATTCTGAAAGCCTTCTCTCTAGCTCCAAGCTAACTTTCTTCCTCCCGCCTCCAGCTAGCCGTGCTCTCCTCTTGTCGGCTAACAGCAGCTCGTTCTTCTGCTTTTTCCAGTACCTGATTCTTTTAGAGTCGATGTCAAAGTGCCTTGCAGCTTTCTCTCCTGAATGTTCCTCCGCATACTGCAAAACTCTCTCTTTGAATTTGACATCAAATTTCCGTCTGAGCGCCATGCTGCAACCGAACGGTTTCTCCCCCGTGTGCGTTCTCATGTGGCTCGTCAGATGGTCCCTGCGGCAAAATGTTCTCCCACATTCAGAGCAGCTAAATGACTCCTTGTCAGTATTACATTGCACATCACTTTCATCGTCATTTTCCAGAGAGTTTACACCTGCCTGAGGTTCACTGATCTCCTTCCAGTCATCACTGTTATCAGCCTCAGCTTCTAAAGCTTTATCATAAGTAACTGGTTTTAAATGACTATCTGGATCCATGTTGCTGGCTGGTTCTGATCCTGTATGAATGTTATTGTCAGTCATGTCTCTGACGTTACTGCTGGTTGTTTTCTTTCCTGTGTGGATTCTCATGTGTCTGCTAACATCTCTGCTATATCTGAACGTTTTTTTACAAACTGTGCAACTGAACGGTTTTTCTCCCGTGTGAAGTCTCGTGTGACTAATTAAGTTTCCCTTTTCAGAAAATCTTTTGCCACAAAAGGAGCAGCTAAATGGTTTCTCTCCCGTGTGCATTCTCATTTGTGCGTTCAGATGTGGCTTGCGGACACGTCTTTGACCACATTCAGAGTTTAATCGTGATCGAGGTTTCCTGCTCTCTGCCCAATCATCATCGCTGACGTCAGTCTCAGAAGAGTCTGAAGTCTTGTCATCAGTGTCAGGTTGTAAATGTCTATCTGGATGCGAGTTCCTGGCAGGTTCTGATCCTCCACAGTCCTCTCCATCAGCTTCTGTTTTCATCTGTTCAGTTTGTCTTTGATGAAGCTGTGAGGACTGAGGTTTCTCTTCACCATCTTTACTCATCACAGGAACAAGAGTGAGTGTAAACGTAGTGATATCAGCCTCCTCCAGCCCTTGAAGCTGCTCTCCGTCCTGATTGGTCCAGAGTTCCTCCTGTTCCTCTTTAATGTGTGGGGGCTCTGGGTCCTTCTGGTCCAGACTGGAGCTCCACTCCTGCTGCTCAGGTGGGACCTCTTCTATACTCTCCAACAGCTGCTGGACGTCTGCAGGACACTCTGGAATACAGACAAAGATATTATGGAAAAACTTTATGTTCAAGCCAAGCTGGATAATTCTGGATCATTACTCCATGAGCTTCTCTGTAGCAGCAGGTGACTGTTACACCAAATAACCTCTATGTCATTGCCTGGGAAACTCTTGGTAGCATAGCTCCTTTTTAAGGAATAGGGCAGTGCCTAATGTGTATGCATAGCGAGTGAGTGAGTGGTTGAGTAAGAGAGGGTTGAAAAGGTTAGCAATGAACCGTCAATCTTTAAATGTACAGTGCAGACTACAGTGTTTCAGTTAATAAATGCTGCAGCTTCTCAAGACCATTGTTATCGGAAAAATGAAATTACCTTTATTAGTATAACTTGTTTTACATTTACGCGATAACATTATGGGTTATTTATCATTGACAGTTGCAGCAATTTTGATGTTAATTAAATGTTAGATTATGTCCAACACATCTAGTCTGATCTAATTATGTCCCTTTGCTGTGTTTAATACTTTGGATTTTGTCTGACAAGTTGTTGAACAGACGGCGACAGACCAGAGTGGTTTTAAGTTATTTATCATTCAAGTGACTTGATGTTTACTTTATCTGTTCTTTGACCTAATTACTAATGTAGCCTACTCTGATTTTGCGTTGAACAAAGATTATATCAATGATTAACATGGTTTTATAATACAAAGCTGCATATTTCATAAAATGTTTATGATTAACCGAAAATCTATTGTTAACACGGCCGACTATCAATAAAAGAAAGTGCTTAAAATTTGCATCCCGAGCTGGAATCATTTCACATTTTTGTAAAAAAAAAACAAAAACAAAAAAAAAAAAAACACGACCAAAACTGAATGAATCGATTGTCAGAACAGTCTCCAATTAATTTCCTGTCAATCGACTAATCGTTGGAGCTCTGAAGTTTAATAACAGCTGATATTACACTGAAATGTACTGTGTACTCTCCCATAAATATACTATGTTCATTTCAACGTCTTCTAGTAAAGTTCTATTTATCAGCTTTACAGTTGTGCAACATAAAATGACTATATTAAACCTAAAAGTACAAACCCCGCTGCATGCTGTAGTATCGGCTCAGGTTAAACTGAGTGTGATCAGAGTGAGAATAAGATGTAAAGGGAACAAACCTGCTCTGTGTAGCTGAAGTTGAGGGTTGAAAGCAGCGTCCAGTAGTTTGCGTTGTCGCTCGTTCTCCTCTTTGGATCGAGAAAGTTCCTCCTCGTACTCTGCTATCGATCTTTCAAACAGCACAAATATCTCTTCAGCAGCCGCAGTTAGTCGCTGCGTCACCGACGCTCTCAGCATTTGGACTTTAGACATTTTAACACGATAACAGAAACTTTTTCTCCGTCAGAAACTCAGTTTGGTCTCCGTCAGACTGTCAGTCTGCTGCTGAGCTCCATCAGTTTATTTACAGCTAACATGCTAAGCTAACTTCAATGTCCTTGTGGGCTACCGGGAGATAAATCAGAGGTGAAACATCGTGAACAGCACAGGCAGGTTTATCCAGACATGATGGTTCATTCAGACACTTTCTGAAGAAGAAATAGAGCAGGACTCTGCTAACACGCAACACTACCTAGACGCAATATTGCTAAAGAAAATCACTTCCGGGTTTCAATTCTTCTTCTTTGTGTTTATTGGCGGATTGCGAACCAGCTTCAAAGCTGCAAACCGCCACCTGCTGTATCGATGTGTGTAAATTCAAGACATTACATCGACTGAATACTGATTGGTGTATAGAAATATGAAGAAAATATAAAGTATTAAGAAAATACCATTTAAAAGATAAATAAATAAAAATCACACCCTATTTCCCTGCCTGCATTATTCAGCCTATCACCCCCTTCTGATTTCCCTGAAGTGAAGTCTTGACCTGAACTCAGTAATGATTTTAAACTCTATTCCTGTCCTGCCTCATTAGGGATGTTAAAATGAAAGGTTCAAAGTGTGTAGGAATGTGGATGGAGGCGAGATCATTTAGCAAATGGAGAGGCAAAGGGGGACACTGAGACCGAGAATGGTGGACACTCATGAGCTCAGACCAGAATGATTGATTGTATGGGCAGAGCCAGAATGCATGAATATGGTCATCAATGGAGTCTGGGCGGTGAGAACCTTTTTCATGATTGGTGAATCTCATAAGGTGAAGCTGTATTATATTTCAAGAGCATCATAATGTGTTCTACATCTTCCAGAATGTTAAACCACTGACAAAGATTTGATTGACTTTTTTTTATAATGTGGAGCGAAAACATGCATGTCTGAACCTTAAAGGTATAATATGTAATTATTCCACATTAAAAAGTCTAAAAACAACTAGACCTATGTTATATATGTTGTTGAGTTGTGTACTTACATTATCCCAAATGTTTCCAACAATTTTCAAACCCAGAGAAATCTGTAATTTAATCAAAGTAACGGACCGTTTCATTTGGTCGCCTGTCGATGACGTCATACCTCCTCTACCAAAGAGTAAACACGCACAAGATGCATACGGCGGCGCTGTGTTTGTCCGCTACAATGGCGTCTACCAAAGAGTAACTTACACACATACAAGATAATACATCGGCGTTGTGGTTGTTCCACACAAACTATATACTATATTATAACTATATATATAATATATAACTATATTATAAATTGACTTTTATTCAGTTTTAAGCCACATTTTTATGATAAATTTAGGTGGTTTTTAACTATATCTTTTAGCCGGAAGAAGGATTTTAGTCATTGGACGTCTGGATCTTAAGTTATCAGAGAAATAAACTGGACAAACGTTAGCAGCAGCTCGGCTAACAGCCCCTCCAGGAAGTCCGGTGGTCACCAAACATCGTCAGAGAAATATTGATTTTTTAGGTGAAACAGCTTTAATTAGTATTTTAACAATTTTAATCTGCGTGTACGTTTGTTTCTGGAGAGGAGGAGACCTCTGCGGGTAAAAACATCTCGAATGATGAACACTGGAGTAATCCTATCCCGGTGAAGCTGGTTATTTAACAATGAAGACGACAACTCCCATGATCCCTTGCTACTTCACACCGTCATCACACTCTGTCTTTTGTTATTGTTTTGATTGAGACCCCTAGCGGCTGAAATTACATATTGTGCGTTTAAAGGTTCAGAAATAAACAAAATACCTTGATGACTTAAAAAATAGTTTCTTACTTTTGTATACAACATGTTGATTGTTCCGTAAGATGCGTGTAAAGTGGGAACGTGTTATATGGTGTAAGATGTCATGTATTGTGATTTATATCTTATAAACATATTGACACCTTTTAGCAGTCACAGTATTTAGATCAGTTCTTCTACTTTAATGTTACTTAAGATCTGAAAGCTCTTTTCATGGACATGGACCTATTTTTGTGCAACAAGCTGATTATTAAAACTAATATAACTGACAATTATTGATAAATTAACATAAAGGTGAATATCTCTAATTATAGTAAATTACTAATAAAGTCCTTTGTAATAATCAGACCAACACAGCAAAAAGATTATCAGATCAGATCATTAAGGCTCACTCACACTTTATTTTCTGTTACTGATACACAATACTATTCACTTTACTCAGTTCATTTTATTTCAGGATCATAGTTCATAACAAAAACATGACAGATCATAGAAGCCAACAGTATAAAACTGTTTCCAAAATTTAAAAAAAAACAGCATCTATATTACACACAACTGTAATCATCACTGTCACTATCAACTCCTGATATGAAAACCTTTATATTTGGATGAATTCATTCATATACTTGAACATTAAAATACTGAACAATTTATTAAACACATTATTTTAACCACCATGACTACATACATCTCCTTATTACTGCTTTCAGTTAAAAGTAATTTCTTCCTGTTTCTCGTCTGTATTTAGAAACAGTCAAGTCAGTTTGACTTGTTTCCTTTAACATTATTGTTGACCAATTTGTGTTGGTGGTCATTTCAATTTCCTTGAGCACTTACTGCTAATAATACCACAAACACACAGCACTATTAATAGTGAAACTCAGGCTATTGAAAACATTAAAGGTAGTGATTCTAATCCAACACACTTTTTGTCAAATGCAGCGAGTATCAGTCCGCTAGCTGTCCGTTCTGTTTGTGTGTGTTCATACACAGCCCCGGCTCCGTAAAGGTGAAACAAAAAAGTGTCTCAGAGCGAGCCATACGACACCGCTCTGGCCACCCAGCAGGGGGCGTTGGTGCTCGTGCACAGGTCAAAGGGAGTTCATCAGAGCAGCTGTCTGTGTGAGGACATGACGAACCAGAAAGACAAAAGGTTGTGGCAAAGTTCACATAGAAAGTGTTTTCTCCCGGAGCAGACACACTTCCATTTTATTAAACGTATCAATCCACCAGACAGTCCCCATGTTTATTAATGCTCCGAGTCTGTTTCTGTCATGTCAAGCGAAACATTATCTGCTGTTTAAAGTCACACAAATATCCCACTGCATGTGTTTTATTATCTGTATCAATGAATCAATAAATACAAAACACTGTGGATTTCCCCATGAAACCAACATGCAAACTATTTTGGTTCAGTAAATGTCTGCTGTCAGTCTCTCCGGGAGCTGCAGCTGACGGACGGCTGCTTCTCTGGACATGAGACGCTGAGCGCGGGTCGAATGAGAACTGGGGAGGCCACAGAGAGGCGGAAAGTGTGGAAGGACAATTTTGCTGCTTGTGATAAAGCGTGAGAGGAACAGAAGTGACTCTACAGCTGACACGTCACTCTGGATTCCTCCACAGTCCTCTCCATCAGCTTCTGTTTCCATCTGGACTCATCAACACACTTTTGAACTGTGTAGACCGACTGAATCTCAGGTAACAAACACTGCAATTAAAACAGTTTCTCCCCTTTGTGGACAGCCAGGTAGCTTGACGATGTACCTTCTGTATAAATCCTTTTAGCACAAACTGAGCAGCTAAATGGTTTCTCTTGAATGGATTCTCATGTGTCTCTTCAGATTTGCCTTTTTGTTAAATCTAAAAGAACAAAAGGAGCAGCTAAATGGCTTCTCTCCTGTGTGGATTCTCATGTGTCTCTGCAGATATCTTTTGAAGCCAAATTGTTTACCACATTCAGTGCAACTAAACGTCTCCTCTCCTGTGTGGATTCTCATGTGTAGCTGCAACGTCACCTCCTGGTTGAACCTTTCACCACAAAGTGAGCAACTAAAGGGTTTAGTGTGAGTTTTCAGGTGGTAGCGCAGACCTGACTGAGTAAAAGATTTACCACAAAGTGAGCAACTAAAGGGTTTCTTTCCTGTGTGAATTATCATATGTCTCCTGAGAGAGCCCTCGCATGAAAACCTTCTACCACAAACTGAGCAACTGAAAGGTTTCTCTCCTGTGTGAATTCTTCGGTGTATGATCAGGTTTCCCTTATGGCTAAATTTTTTACCACACTCGGAGCAGCTGAATGATTTCTTGCTAGTATTACAACTAATATGAGACTTTAAACCTGACTGAGGTTCACTGGTCTCCTTCCATTCATCACTGTCTTCAGTGTCGGTTGCAGAAGAATTTAAAGTCTTGTCATCAGTATCAGGTTGTAAATGTTTGTCTGGATGTGAGTTCCTGGCTGAGTCCTCTCCATCAGCTTCTGTTTTTATCTGTTCAGTTGAGCTGCTGGCTGGAGGCTGAGCTTCTCTGTTCTCCTCAGTTTGGCTTTGATGAGTCCGTGAGGCCTTTCGAACACATTTGTGGTTTTTGACCTGTGAACGCCAGGTGAATCTTTTGTGACAAAGACGACAGCTGAATCGTTTCTCCACCGAGTGGACAGCCATGTGCTGTGTCACATGTCCCTTATGTGTAAATTCTTTTCCACATAACAAGCAACTGAACGGTTTCTCTCCTGTGTGAGTTCTCATGTGTCTCTCCAGTAGGTAACTGTAGTGATATGATTTACCGCACTCAGAGCAACCAAAGACACGAAACATATTTTTCCCAGCATTGTGTCTATTTCCTTGAAGGACCAAAGTCCTGGCAGGTTCTGATCCTCCACAGTCCTCTCCATCAGCTTCTGTTTCCATCTGTTCAGTTTGTCTTTGATGAAGCTGTGAGGACTGAGGTTTCTCTTCATCATCTTCAGTCTTCACAGGGACAGGAGTGAATGTGAACTTGGTGATATCAGCCACTTCCAGTCCTTGAAGCTGCTCTCCCTCCTGATTGGTCCAGAGTTCCTCCTGTTCCTCTTTAATGTGTGGGGGCTCTGGGTCCTCCTGGTCCAGACTGGAGCTCCTCTCCTGCTGCTCTTCTTCACCAACAATCACTTTTCGCACATCTAAAGGTAAAGCTGAAACACAGACAGACAGCTATTAATGTAAACACATGAACTTTTGTTCAATCAACGTGATAACCATATTTTATGTTAAAGTTACTCTGTGGAGTTTCCAAACACTGGTAGCACTATAGGGTGATATTTTTATGCATAGATGAATTTAAATCAAGTAGATATTTTCCGAAGTTACAGTCTTCTTTAAACAAGAGTGCTTTTGGAGTTTCTATCAGTGTTCGAAATTAACTATTTCTTCCACCAGTCAAAGTGGCTGGTGGATTCTATTTTTTTCATTTTGTAAAAACAAACAAACAAACAAACACACACACACACACACACACACACACTGCAGCTGTTTTCTCCAGAGATGACTTTCCTTGTATGATGCAGATCACATCATCCTTGTGGCATTTGGAAGCTTCTATCTTTTAAATAACACTAAGCTACGTTTTCTGTACTGGATCAAGCGAAAGGTAGAGAAAAACATTTTATTTCTCTGTATGGTCCTTTCTATAATGTTATCAGACACTTATAATAACAATCTGAGCCTGTCAGTAGCAAAAACAAGCACTTTTAGTGGGCGAACATTGAAGGGGTGCTATTGCACTAAAGCACTCTCACTCAGTTAAAAAGAAAAATGTAAAATTAGATACAGTAAGTTACAGTATTTTTTTAAAGTGGTTGCTTATGACATGCTCTCTCTCGTATGGGTAAGGTCGCCTACTTTGTGCTTTTTTTGTTTTGTTTTGTCATTTCTTTAGAGCTTGTGTCCACAGACCTGGAGCCTTGTTTCTCTCGCAGGATCTGGCAACACTGCTGCTACTAAGTTACTTAGGAAACATTGAAGCACTTTAAAAAAAACGCAGCGATGCAACCTGGTTACTACGTTTTTATACAACCCTGCGTTTTTTAAAATCTTTGTATGAGTCTATCTATACATTGTGTTTTTAGGAAACTCCTGCTTAGTATGCCTTTATTGCCTCTCAATATCTGCAGTTGTTAGTTGTTGGTTCGTATCTTTCGGCCTTTAACATGAGCTAACTGCGGCTAACAGCCTGTACGGAGGGTTTAGCTGCTAGCGTTAGCTTAGCACTGACTCCCGGCCACATTAACAGAGTATTAACACGTTTCCAGCAACATAAAGACAACAAACCTGCTTTTCGCAGCTTTTTATCGGGTTTTAAAACCTCGTCCAGCAGCCTGCGGTGTCGGCGGTGGATCTCCTCTTCATACTCGGTTATTGTTTTCTCAAAATGTCCAAATATCTCCTCCACAGCCGCAGTTAGCCGCTGCTGGACGAAAACCTTCAGACCCTGAAGGCTGCACATTTTACACACAGCTCAGAAAATACTAATACTGGCGCTTTTCTGCTGTTATTAGGAGGTGTGTAAACCAAACTCTGTTCCCACTGCAACGCCTGATCAATACAAACGACAACTTCCGTGTCACATTTCAAAATTAAAGTTGATGAGAGACCGGATGGCCCACTCATATCAAAATAAAACATCTTTTGATTTAGGAGAGTCTAAAAAACCCAAACAAATAAATAAATATACTACAAGTCTTCAGTGGTGGAAGAAGTACTCAGATCCTTTTCCTGCGGTAAAAGTACCAAAACAGCAATGTAAAAATACTCCATTACAAGTAAAAGTCCTGCATGAAAATTCCACTATAGTAAAGGGTCATAAGTATTATGAGCTTGATGTAGTTAAAGTATTGCAGTAAAAGTACATAAGTATTATGAGCTTGATGTAGTTAAAGTATTGCAGTAAAAGTACATAAGTATTATGAGCTTGATGTAGTTAAAGTATTGCAGTAAAAGTACATAAGTATTATGAGCTTGATGTAGTTAAAGTATTGCAGTAAAAGTACATAAGTATTATGAGCTTGATGTAGTTAAAGTATTGCAGTAAAAGTACATAAGTATTATGAGCTTGATGTAGTTAAAGTATTGCAGTAAAAGTAGTGGTTTGGTCCCTCTGACTGATATATTATTATATATGACATCATTAGATTATTAATAGTGAAGCATCAGTGTTAGAGCAGCATGTTATTGTTGTAGCTGCTGGAGGTGGAGCTAGTTTACACTACTTTATATACAGTTAGCTAGTTTAGTCCAGTGGTTCCCAACCTAGGGGTCGGGGCCCCTCCAAAGGGTCAGCAGATAAATCTGAGGGGTGGTGAGATGATTAATGGGAGAGGAAAGAAGAAAAAACAAAGTTCTGATACACAAATCTGTTTTCAGTTTTTGGACTTTTTCTCTAATCTTTGTAACTAACCAGTAACTAAAGCTGTTGTAGTTGGGGATCATGTTTCTTCTCAGAACCACATTAATTAACCACATTAAAACGTTAGTAACCAGTGTTTATCTGATGAGATCTTCCCCTTTATCTTTTAGTTTTAAACAGAATATAAGATAACTTTTGGACCAAGACCAATGTGTCGTCACACTGGAGAGACTGAACAGATAATGGGACATTTTTACTTGATAAAAGACCTAAATGATTTGTCGCTTATCAAAATTGTTGGAAATTGAGTCACTGTCAGTCAACTAATTAATTAATCGACTAATCATTTCAGCCAGTGTTTTCCCATCATCATCATCATCCCCATAATAAATACCAAACAGACTGTAATGTCAAACACAAATCAACTCATTTTATATTCTTGTTAACTGTATCATTTCACACTGACCATCAGTTTATCAGGTTTATGTGTTTCACCATTAACATTGCCCTGGGCTGGATATTGTTTCAATGATTTTGATATCGGTGCTGACATGATACCAGAGTTCCAGTTCTGGTACAATAAATTAAAGACAACATCTCAGTGTGTCAGTGTTTAATATTGTCTGAACACAAGTCACCTCCTGGTTGAATCTTTTACCACAAACTGAGCAACTAAAGGGTTTCTCTCCTGTGTGAATTATCTTATGTCTCCTAAGAGACCCCTTGCATACAAATCTTTACCACAAACTGAGCAACTAAAGGGTTTCTCTCCTGTGTGAGTTTTCAGGTGTATGATCAGGTTTCCCTTATGGCTAAATTCTTTACCACACTAAGCAGCTAAATGATTTCTTGCCAGTATTACAACTCTTATGAAACTTTAAACCTGACTGAGAATCACTGGTTTCCTTCCATTCATCACTGTCTTTGGTCTCAGTCTCAGAAGAGTTTGAAGTCTTGTCATCAGTATCTGGTTGTAAATGTCTGTCTGGATGTGAGTTTCTGGCTGGTTCTGGTCCTCCACAGTCCTCTCGGTCAACCTCTGTTTTCATTTGTTCAGTTGAGCGGCTGGCTCTCTGTTCTCCTCAGTTTGGTTTTGGTGAAGCTATGAGGACTGACCACCACACTTTGGTGGTTTTTGAGTTGACTCAGCCAAACACTGAAGCTGAATCTTTTGTCCCCTGTGTAGACTGCCCTGTGGTCTGTCAGTTGTACCTTTTGTATAAATCTTATACCACAAACTGAGCAACTAAAGGGTTTCTCTCCTGTGTGAATTATTATGTGTCTCCTAAGAGACACCTTGTGTACAAAACTTTTACCACAAACTGAGCAACTAAAGGGTTTCTCTCCTGTGTGAGTTTTTAGGTGGTACTCCAGACCTGACTAAGTAAACGATTTACCGTACATGAAGCAGCTGAAAGGTTTCTCTCCAGTGTGCCTCTTCAGATGTCTCCTGCTATCAAATTGTTTACTACATTCAGAGCAGCTAGTATTGCCAGTATTACATCTCATAGGGACAACTTTACTGAGGCTCCCTGATCTCCTTTCAATCATCATAACTTATTTTAGTGAAGAGTCTGAAGTCTTGTTATCAGTATGTGGTTGTAAATGTCTATCTAGATGAGTTCCTGGCTGGTTCTGGTCCTCCACAGTCCTCTCCATCAGCTTCTGTTTCCATCTGATCAGTTTGTCTTTGATGAAGCTGTGAGGACTGAGGTTTCTCAGATTCATCATCTTCAGTCTTCACAGGGACAGGACTGAATGTGAACTTGGTGATATTAGCCTCCTCCAGTCCTTGAAGCTGCTCTCCCTCCTGACTGGTCCAGAGTTCCTCCTGTTCCTCTTTAATGTGTGGGGGTTCTGGGTCCTCCTGGTCCAGGCTGGAGCTCCACTCCTGATGCTCAGGGGGAACCTCTTCTTTACTCTCCAACAGCTGCTGGATGTCTGCAGGAAACACAAACACACAAACATACATTTAGGGAAACCATGAGTTTATGTTTAAGCCATGCTTGACACGGCAACATTGGATTTTTACATGATCTATGTCATGAAGTTCCTTCATTTGTCAGATAGTATTATTTCCATGAGGAGTTTCTAACCTGAATTTCTATTAATCGTAATCTATTATGACCTTATATCTGCTAAGACATACTAAATATGTCCAAATTTAATCAGAAGTTGCTTTGCTGACCCAGCCACCACTCAAAATGCTACCCTACCACCCTTTTTGCTGACACTGAAGTGATGTACTGCAGATGGAGTAATGATACAGAGAAGAGTTGCTGTTACTTCTCAAATAGAGGAGGGTGAAAACAATAGATTCACATAAGAATCATGATTCTTATCTTCTACAATTCTGAATTGATTCACAAATGTCAAGATGATTTTCTAAATGTTACTAAGCCCGTACCGGACATCCGGTGGTCGCCGTACATCGTCGGAGAAACACTGATTTTTTAGGTGAAACAGCTTTATTCAGTGTTTTTACCTGTAATCTCCGGGTCCGTTTGTTCTGGAGAGGAGGAGACCTCTGCGGATAAAAACATCCTGAACGAGTAACACTGGAGTAATCCTATCCCGGTGAAGCTGGTTATTTAACGACGAAGACAACAACTCCCATGATCCCTTGCTAATTTATTAATTTATAATTCCCGTGTATCTTTTATCTCCACTGAGTTGAACAGAGAGATTTCCGCACACCAAATAGCTCCGTTTAAAGGACTTTTATTTTCTGCTTCTTCAGCAATAACTCTCATGTATCTCACTTCATGTTATGGTCACATGGTTTCGTAATTAATGTTAAATTACAGCGTTTGCACTACAGTGTGTTTCATGGATAAAACATGAGATGCTACTTTTAAAAGAGAAAGTTGGAAAAGAGGCTGTGATGAGCCCTGTAAACCCAACGTGTCCTTCATAAAAATCATCATCGAGTTCTGCACACAAGCACTGTTGTAATACTGTATCATTGATGCAGATTGATCATGAAACCATATAAAGTTGGGCAAGACAATGGGTTGATTTGTCATCTGTACAACTTTAGTAGTGCTAATATTGACTGTAGAAACACTGCGATGTTAGGATAGCAAACGATGCTCTATGAACCAAATGTGTCCACATCTTTATTCTTGAAAACTTGAAAACAAGCAGCTGTAGCCTACTTTTGATGATCATCCTTTTCTATGTTGTTTATCCAAATAAAATACTGTTGCACATCAATCAATATTGACTCAGTGTGTTTCTGTAGAAAATAAATGCTTATGTCTCAACTACGCATCAAGAACTTAATTTGTTTGGTTATATATTGTTTATCAAGATTTATTGAAAGTGACAGTATAGTATATAAAAGTAAAGTCAAGAAGGTACTTCACAGAAAAAGTATTTATTATAAAAAGGTACAGTGTATAAAAAAATCCATTTACAAATTCAGTCACTGAAAAGATTGCAGGACTAGAGGTATAATTCTTGCAAACAAAGGACATGTCTGAGAGAATGTTTATGTGGGTGCATGTTGGTCTAATGAATGAGTCCCAAGGCAAACTGACGTGGTGTTCGCAGCACCTCGTTGATGCGGTTGATCAGCATTTTCTCATCTCTTCCTGACATCGGGGAAAATTTCTGACGCATAGTGTTGACGAGAAACTCCTTCAGGTTTCCGGGGAGCTCCCACTTTCCTCTGGATCCGTCCCAGTTTGTTGTGACACACCAAGCCCGGTATTTCTCTTCTGGTGTGACGAATCTGAACAGCAAGCAGCCGTAACGATCCGCGCGGCCCTGGCTCATACGGAGGAGAGTCGTGTGGTCCTCCGGTTTCACCTCACGTATTTTAATGTCTGGATGCTGCCGGCAAAGTCGATGAAAATGACTGCTGTCGGCCGGGATGATGGAGAAACCCGAAGGAGAACAGGAAGCCGAAGACGTCGATGTTGGTTTTGAGGAGAGTCTGGGGCTCAATAGCGGTTTCTCTGGCGAATTAACAGAGACATCTTGCTGCGTTGTCTGCACGTCCAGAGCTGCCCGCAGTTCACTGATCTGTTTTTCCAGTTCTTCCTTCTGTCTCTGACTCTGCTCTCTCAAGGCTGTCATCTCCTCTCGCAAGTCTGTCATCTCAACCTTCAACGCCTCCGCTCGGCCTTTCTCTGCGTCAAGTTCCCTCGTTCTGCGCGTAAGCAGCACAGACAGACTCTCCTCTGCGTCGCGGTCCACGAGGTGCTGGAAAGATTTCTCAACATTAGTCTGTAATTTTAGTAGATATAAGTCATCAGCCCACATTGCCAATGTTCCTTTACTAAAAACGGAACTGAATGAAATACAGAAGCAGAAATAGTTTTTGAACATTATGGTATCTTACCGCTTTTTTGGCCACAAAACGCTTGGCTGGTATCGTGCTGTCTGACTGTGGCCCCGCAGTCCGTTTACCAGCAGTAGTGCTGCTCTGTAAATACAGATACAAAGAGATTACAGCCCATGTATGAATGTATGATGTCAAATAGATATATTAATAGATTGCAAGGCATACTGTAAGCTGCTAACCGCTTTATCTGCCATCGCCACACGCCTGGCTGGAGGTGCGTTTTCATGCGCAACAACGTGCACTGGAAAAACAGATTACACTCAAACAGATTAAACTCAAGTGTATCACTCCTTCATTCCTCACCCACCCACTCTGTTTGGGACTTAAACGCACAATATGTAATTTCAGCCGCTAGGGGTCTCAATCAAAACAATAACAAAAGACGGAGTGTGATGACAGTGTGAAGTAGCAAGGGATCATGGGAGTTGTTGTCTTCGTCGTTAAATAACCAGCTTCAGCGGGATAGGATTACTCCAGTGTTCATCATTCAGGATGTTTTTACCCGCAGAGGTCTCCTCCTCTCCAGAAACAAACGGACCCGGAGATTACAGGTAAAAACACTGAATAAAGCTGTTTCACCTAAAAAATCAGTGTTTCTCTGACGATGTTTGGTGACCACCGGACTTCCTGGAGGGGCTGTTAGCCGAGCTGCTGCTAACGTTTGTCCAGTTTATTTCTCTGATAACTTAAGATCCAGACGTCCAATGACGAAATCCTTCTTCCAGCTAAAAGATAAAGTTAAAAACCACCCAAATTTATCATGAAAATGTGGCTTAAAACTGAATAAAAGTCAATTTATGACAGTTTGTGTGGAACAACCACAACGCCGATGTATTATCTTGTATGTGTGTAAGTTACTCTTTGGTAGACGCCATTGTAGCGGACAAACACAGCGCCGCCGTATGCATCTGGTGCGTGTGTTTATTTTATACCAGATGAAACTAGATTCAAACACTCTGCTGCTAGCTAGCATCTACAGTTCCCCCCCATTTACCACCGTGACAATGCCATGGTAACGTGGTAGGAAGTGAGTCAATTGAATGTAGTGACATCTGTAAGATTGTGACTGATATTGATAATGTAGGCCCGCCCTCTGTGTGGATCCAACATCAGCACCGACCCCCACTTTGTTATTCAGGTGGGAAGAAGCAGCGGGTCTGACGGGCGGCGGCGGCTGAGTGTAGTGCAGCCTGCAGAGGAAGGACCGGGACCGTCGGGGTGAAACAATCCACGGAGGGAAGCACAGCCAGGCGGCGGAGGAGACGGCGAATCAGCCAGTCATATCAGCAGAAATGTTCATTTCAGGCTGATTCCGATGTTTCATTTTAAAGCCTTTATTGACCGATACCGATGATGTGCCGATATTATCGTACAACCCTATATTTTATTTTATTTCCCAGTGATTCACTCAAAACTTTGGGGTTGGCGTCTGTGTATCTTTTGGGGCGGATTACATTAATAGATTACTCTTGTTGGCTTTTTACTCACAAAGCTTTTTATTGTACTTACAGTAACATAACGAGTGTAACATTAGCTGTCGTCAACTCAAGTGAAACGTTATCTTCACTTCACCTGGTTTTCTGTCTCTCTGCTCCGATCTGTGTGTGTGCTGATGAAACACAGAGAGCAGAGGAGACAAACTAGCGGGACTATAAATGACAGCAAAACGCAGTAGAAGCAGGAGCCCAAATGAACAGTTAAACATGTTTTTCTTGCTGTATGAGGGACAAAATCATGGGAGGTAAGTTTTAAAAAAAAGAAGATAGAATTAATGTAGTTTTTTGTTTTTTTCCATATGTTTGTCAGGTAAGAAAAGACCCAAAAATGAACACTGTGAGCGGACTACTTGATTATTATAAGCAAATGATCTAAACAGCATTTGTATAGGAATAACTCATGAATGTCCCAAGTTTTTTGATCCATATAAACTGTTGATCAGCTCGTGATAGCAGATTAATAAACGTGTTTCCATCAGTAGAAAGAAAACAAACCTGCTCTTTGCTGCTTAATGTCATGGTTTAAAACCAAGCCCAGTAGTTTCCGTTTGTGATCGATCTCCTTTTCGATTCCAGATATCGATCTCTCGAAATGTCCAAACAGATCACCGCGAGCCGCATTTATCAGCCGCTGTTTGTATAAATCTTTAAGTTCCTGAAATCTGGACATTTTCCACAGATCGAAGAGTCAAAGAACAGAGAACTCAACTCTGAGGCTTTTTTCTGTTATTTACATGTTTCTAACGTGTTCATCACATCCAAACATGCTCCGTCAAAGTGCGCCGTAGACCCGGAAACAAAAACACAACTTCCGGCAAATTCTACTGGCCTTCAGAATAAATGCGTGGGTACCCCTCTCAATTAGAAAATATATGTATAGCCTGAACTAAAAAAATAAGTAAAAATGTAAATAAATGAATGATGTTAGGGCGAAAAAGAACAGAAAGATGTTCTCCCTGATTTTTTTTTTGAGACAAAGGTGGCAAAGGCTGGAGAACGTGCGTGGTGCAACATACTCAGTGTCGTGCACTTAAGTGAAAAAAAATCACACTTTGACAGAAGAACGTGCTTATAGGGAGTTAAACTTTATACCAAGGTAGAACAAAAAGATGAAAAATAAAGGTTGTGACAAATGACAGTGTTTATTTTGCTGTTCCATATTCTTATCTCCCGATTCGATACTATCGTCATACTTGGGTGCCGATTTGATTCAGAGACGATTCTTAATTGAATGAATAGAAAAGGGGGCACAATTTTCAGTCTCTTGTTCCAGGACACTGTGTGTCAACCATTCACTGTTGTACTCAGTCCACTGAAATACAATATGAAATATAACTGGCAGATAAGAAAAATGGTTTGCAGCCTTTTTATTTTAACAAGGTAACTGCATTAATTAATTAATTAATTTGAGAGCATCTTAGAGTCTCTTGCCTGTGTGAGAATTAAAAAAAATGCTCCCCTGTGTTATTAACGTTGTATCTCCAGCAGTGGAGCAGCCTCTCTGCTGAACTGATTGTTGTCTAAGATGCTGAGTGGCTGCAGGGTTTTTGAGGTGAAACAGACTGAGCACCGAGTTATTTTCTTCACCTTGGAGTTGGTTTAAGTCGTTTAATGCTGCGGTGTGTGTTGGTCAGCTGGTCTCGTTTGTTACTGCTGGAATTTGCTGCTCTGCTCTACTATCATTACTGTGTGTTCAGACCACCAGCCACAAAGCAATAGGCTATAAGTCATTTTCAATGGAAGCCAGTGACATGAAGCTACAAACTTTTTTTTAAAACAATTTTTTTAAGACAACAGCTTATAGAAAAACAACAACACACTACCCAGGAATACAGACAAAAATCCAAGGGCAAGAATGCCCTTCATTCAAAAGTCTGAATCATAGCACCAACTTCAGTCAAAGATGCTCCAACATCAGTCCTGCAGGGTCACAAAGTGGTGTATAATAGCACAGTCCTTACAGTTATAGAGTTCTTTGAATATTTTTCTGGTATCCACATATTCAGAGTTTGTTCAGGAAAGAAGCAGCCATCTTCTGTTTTCATCTGTTCAGTTTGTCTTTGATGAAGCTGTGAGGACTCACCAACACACTCTTGTCTTTTGAGTTGAGTCGGCCAAGTGAATCTTTTGTCACAAAAACTATAGATGAATCTTTTGTCCTCTGTGTGGACTGCCCTGTGGTCTGTCAGGTGTAGCTTTTCTATAAATCTTTTACCACAAACTGAGGAACTAAAGGGTTTCTCTCCTATGTGAATTCTCTGATGTATGATGAGGTGTCCCTTTTGGCAATTTTTTTTTTTTACCATACTTGGAGCAGCTAAAAGATTTCTTGCTAGTATTACTACTCATATGAGACTTTAAACCTGACTGAGGTTCACTGGTCTCCTTCCATTCATCACTGTCTTCTGTATCAGTCTCAGAAGAGTCTGAAGTATTGTCTTCACTAACAGGTAGTAAATGTCTATCTGGATGTGAGTTCCTGGCTGGTTCTGATCCTCCACAGTCCTCTCCATCATCTTCTGTTTTCATCTGTTCAGTTTGTCTTTGATGAAGCTGTGAGGACTGAGGTTTCTCTTCATCATCTTCATTCTTCACAGGGACAGGAGTGAATGTGAACTTGGTGATATCAGCCTCCTCCAACCCTTGAAGCTTCTCTCCCTCCTGGCTGGTCCAGAGTTCCTCCTGTTCCTCTTTAATGCGTGGGGGCTCTGGTTCCTCCTGGTCCAGACTGGACTGGACCACTCCTGCTGCTGCTCATGGGAGACATCTTCTTTACTCTCAGAAAGCTGCTGGACATCTGCAGGGAACAATAAACTCATGGGGATATTAACTGCTCCCACCTGTAATGTAATGTGTAGATGAACTGTGATTGGCCCCTCTGAGTTATTTCTCTTGTTGTATATGTATAATGTGAGAATAGAGCGCCACCATCTGGCCGTCATGGATGTTGTTACCATGGTAAATTTCCAGACTGAGGCTCCATTCCTGCTGCTCAGAGGGCAAGTCTGCTTCACTGACTGACAGCTGCTGGACGAAACACAGACAGACATTCAGATAAAATACTGGAGTTTTTATAATTACAGCTCTGAGTACATGTTGTCTGTCAAATGATTTAGTCAAACATTTAGTCATAAAGGCACAGTATATGATCGAAATGTGAATGAAAATTCAATCCACAGCATTGGAATCTGGTTTAAGGAGTGATAATAATCAGTCATGAAGACGTTGAAGTTCATGACATGTTGTCTGAATATTGTGAATAATCAGAATATTATTATTATTATTCATATCCAAACACATGTAACAGTTATGACAGAAGCTCCACAGTTATCTCTCTATATCAAAAATATATCGTTTGTAATAAGTCTGACGTGAATAAAATCTTCAAATCAATCTCGATTTTGGAAAATATGATAAACATTGAGAATTCATCAGAAAGAAATCATTCAAAATAATATGTACAGCGGACCCGGGATGCTTCTACGTGACTCGATTTAATAACTTAGTTGTATTGCACCTCTCAGCTCCTGAATGTGTTGTAACTTTAATACTGTATGATTGATCCCATACATTTTTCAACGTAATATGAAATAAAGGGGTTAGTGATAATTTAGCAGTATATACAGGGGAACTGTCAGCTGTTGGACTTGCTCTAAACTGGACAGAAAAAGCCAAACCAATCAAAGATTTAATAGGTTCTGATTACAGCAGTGCACTGACAAGTATTAAATGCATGCAGTCAGATACAAGGCAAGACATAGTACTTGACACAACTCAAACAATATTCAGAATTAAGGGGGTAGGAATAGAGATTAAATCCATGTGAATTCCTGCACATATTGGTGTGGATGAATGAGCTGATAAATATGCCAAAGCAGCAACAAGAGAAGGAGAAATAAGTGTGGTCATAAAATATAGAAAGGCTGAGGTTAAAAGTATAATCAAATCGGAAATTAAAAATAAATGGCAGGAAGAGTGGGATGGAGGAAATAAGGGTTGGTACTACGACAGCATTCAAAGCAAAGTAGATAGAGAAATAAGAGGAAGCAGTAGGAATAGAAAGGTAGAAAGGGATAGTAAGTCAAGGACGAGGTTTGGTCACACCGGTTTGAGGTACATTAAACATCATGAATAAGCATGCTACAGGAAGATACGAACGTTTTGGACTACAGGAAACGGTGGTGCATGTAATTTTACACTGTACTAGATATAAACAAGAGAGACAGACACTTAAAATTACATTCCAAAGGTATCACATGACACTAGGTATTAGATAAAATTTTACAGAGGAGTTCTGGTGATGTAGGTTACAGGGCTATTTACAGATTTTTAGAAAACACGGGACTTAATAGGAGAATTTAATGTAATGGTAACCATTTGGATCCACATTCCAATAAAGACCGTGGCAGTAATGCACCTAAAAGCTGTTTGCCAACCGCCAAAAGCAGCAGCAGAAGAAGAAGCATTTCCGGTTTAACTAAATTGCAGTCCTCCATTATTCCGCATTCATCTCAACCTTTAACTGTTTTTTTTGGCTGTATCTGTTTTCATTCCAGTCAGAATTTAATTCTGAATATTATAAAAAATCCAACAGGCCGCCGTAGAGGCTTTCATTTTGAAACCATTTTCCCGGAAGTCGTATTATCCGACTTTAATGATGCGAGCAGTGAGCGGAGTGAATCCGCTGCCTGGCTGTAAATAACCGCAGGAAAACGGCTGTATTCAGTATAGTAAGGGGAGGAGAGATGGACCGACACCGTGAAGTGCTGGATGTCCTTTCAAACCCTGAAACGAAGCTGCGAACAGAAGGTTTGTGCGGATTTTACTCCTGAAAACACGCTAACGCTGCAGGGAGAGCTAAGCTAACGTTAGCCGCAGCTCGCTCCTGCTGTGAGGTTTTATTTTGTCTTTCTGCATGTTGTGTCTTAGTTTGTAATGTGTTAGCTGTGTGATTCACTGCGGGATCTTTCATTTAGTCATCATGGCAGTAAAACAGATCTAAACTTACAAGCTCACAGTAAAATCTCTAATTGATTGTCAGGCTGCAGGTACAGAAAGTTGCTCTGATGGTTTATAAACTAATAACAGCTTCTCCTGAAATAGCAAAAAGAAATTTAAAGTTTAAAACTGTGGACAAAGCTGCAAAACTTTTTTTTTTTTAAAGATTCACTCATCTAGAGCTGCAACTATTATTTGATGAGTTGCCAACTACTGAATTAATTGCCAACTATTTTGATAATTATTTATCGTTTGGAGTCATTTTTAAGAGAAAGATGTAAATTCTCTGATTCCAGCTTCTGGTTGTGGACAAAACAAGACATTTGAGGGCCTAATTGATCAAGAAAACAAACAACAGATTAAACAATAATGAAAATAATTGTTAGTTGCAGTTCTATATTCATCCTTTGAATCGTATCTATAAATGCTACCGATGGAAAGTGAAGCGATGCAATAATGTTGTGATCAAATTTTAAAATTCAAGTAGAACGGAAACAATCAATCAATATAAAATTAATCTGCAATTATTTAAGTGGTAAAGAAATGAAGGAGTTCCAGTTTCTGTTCTTCTTGTTTGATATTAAACTCAATGTATTTCTGTTTTTTGGCGACTGGTTGTGAATATTTTGAAATTTGATCTATAATTTTACAGACCAAATGATTATCAATTGACAGATTAAGACGATGTCCACGCTAAACTGGATTAATTGGTAAACTGGATCATCTTATCTCCGTTTTTGCCGTCTGTCGAGACTAAAATGGTATTTTTCTCTCTTGAAAATAGAACTTTTCCGAAGTGTGTGAATGTAAAAACACAAGCTTGGCGTTGTAGTGTGTATGGGGGGAAAACTGAGCTTTGTAGAAACTTTGTCATATTGCTGATAAAACACATGGTGACCTCCCTTTTCCCAATGGACACAGCTTCTTTCAGCTTACCCCAGAACGTCTTCCCATGGGTTTAACCCCAGCAGCAACCTCCGAGGCTGTAAAATGAAGCCAAAAACTGTAGTTCCTTGAACGACCACTTGAGGCTCCAAAAGTGACTCAATCCCCATAGACCCCCATGTTAAAATGTCCAACTTTACAGCAGAAATAAACATGTTTACAGCCTGGTACAAACAACGGTTTTGGTCTCTGTAGCTAATTTCTCCTTTCATGACAACTGTACGGGGGGTGAATTTTTTTATAACTCACCCGTTTAAATTTTATTAAGCCGTAAAGTTCTGCATAATGAAGGACATGGCTGCTTTGAGTGACAGGTCCGCCAGCCGCTAGGTGGCTTGTTTCAGCCATTCGGCCCCGCCTCTTTCCTATTTTTAATTGGCTGGGAGTTAGACAGCGTTACGCACTGCCAAGATGGCGACGGCCGGAGCGGCTTGCTTCAAAATCGCTCTTCAGAAACCAACGAGTGACGTCACGGTAACGACGTCCATATTTTTATACAGTCTATGGTTTAACCTCACTGTGGGTCTAATCTGTGCTTATCTGTGTTGGACACAAACCGGAGCTGCCTTGGGGGGGGGGACACCCGTAGTGGTGCTGTAGGAGTTAAAAAACACACACCACAGTCTTTTTGCTCAAACGTACCAACCACAAATACATTTTAAAAGAAGTACAGTAGTGCATAAGTGTGAAGCAGACTAAGAGAAAAGGTAGTTAAAGCCTAAAGTGAGATAAGTTTTTATCTTTCTTTTAAAAATCTCTAGCAAGCTGCTTCTCTGATATCAATCAGTATTGTGTTCCATAACTTTTAGGTGTCATTGACAAAGGCTGCATCCCCAGTTTTCTTTTGGCTGTTGCTGGGAATCTCCAATAAACCAGCAGCAGACGATCGCAGTGTTAGCAATGTAGCTTGGTCCAAACCCATTAAGGGCTCTGTATGTAAAGAGGAGGAACCCAGTGCAGAACAGCTTTAACTGGACTAATGTGTTCTCTTCTCTTTGTTCTGGTTGTTCTGGCTGCAGCATTTTGAATGAGCGAAGTCTCTCAGTGTGTTTTTTTTTCAGGAGGCCAGTAAAAAGTACTTTACAGTAATCAAGTTGGCTTGAAATGAAGGCATGAATTAGTTTTTCAGCATCTTTTTGATTTATAAATGGTCAGACTTTGGCTGTGTTTCTTCAGTGGAAAAAGTGAAATAATTGTTGGTTCACTCCTGGAAAATTCTTTTGTTGTGTTGCCATTCCTGCACCGCAGCCAAGCATGGAAACAAACTGAAATCTGATTAATTGGTCCATAAAATTGCAGAAAATGGTGAAAAATGTCCATCACTGTTTCCCGAAGCCCAAAGTGACGTCCTCAAATGTCTTTTTTTTTGTCCCAACCAACAGTCCACAACCCAAATATTCAGTTTACTGTCATAGAGGACTAAAGAAACCAGGAAATATTCACATTTAAGAAGCTGGAATAAGAGAATTTGGACTTTTTTTTCTTAAGAAATGACTCAAAATGATTATTTGATTATCAAAATTTAATAGTTGGCAACTAATTGATTAATTGACTTTTTGTTGCAGCTCCACACGTAACTTTGGAAAATATCCACTTGATTTGATTTACTCTTGTTTTGTCACCCGCTCATAAAAATACTGCTACTAGTGTTTGAAAACTCCACAGGATACCTTAAACATAAACTATCGTTATCAAGCTTGCTGGAACTTGATGGATTAATATCTGTCTGTCTGTGTTTCAGCTTTACCTTTCGATGTGCGAAAAGTGATTGTTGGTGAAGAAGAGCAGCAGGAGTGGAGCTCCAGTCTGGGCCAGGAGGACCAGGAGGAACCAGAGCCCCCACACATTAAAGAGGAACAGGAGGAACTCTGGACCAATCAGGAGGGAGAGCAGCTTCAACAGCTGCAGGAGGCTGATATCACCAAGTTCACATTCACTCCTGTCCCTGTGAAGACTGAAGATGATGAAGAGAAACCTCAGTCCTCACAGCTTCATCAAAGACAAACTGAACAGATGAAAACAGAAGCTGATGGAGAGGACTGTGGAGGATCAGAACCAGCCAGGAACTCACATCCAGATAGACATTTACAACCTGATACTGATGACAAGACTTCAGACTCTTCTGAGACTGATGTCAGTGATGATGACTGGGCACAGACAAGGAAACCTCAATCACGATTAAACACTCTGAAAAATAATGACGACCCTTTAAGTGACATAAGTTGTAACGCTGCTCAGAGATCATTTAGCTGCTCTGAATGTGGTCAAAGATTTGGTCGGAAGCCACATCTGAACGCACACATGAGAATTCACACGGGAGAGAAACCATTTAGCTGCTCCTTCTGTGGCAAAAGATTTTCTCAAAAGGGAAACTCAATCAGTCACATGAGACTTCACACGGGAGAAAAACCGTTCAGTTGCACAGTTTGTAAGAAAACATTCAGATATAGTGGAGATGTTAGCAGACACATGAGAATCCACACAGGAAAGAAAACAACCAGCAGTAACGTCAGAGACATGACTGACAATAACATTCATACAGGATCAGAACCAGCCAGCAACATGGATCCAGATAGTCATTTAAAACCAGTTACTTATGATAAAGCTTTAGAAGCTGAGGCTGATAACAGTGATGACTGGAAGGAGATCAGTGAACCTCAGGCAGGTGTAAACTCTCTGGAAAATGACGATGAAAGTGATGTGCAATGTAATACTGACAAGGAGTCATTTAGCTGCTCTGAATGTGGGAGAACATTTTGCCGCAGGGACCATCTGATGAGCCACATGAGAACGCACACGGGGGAGAAACCGTTCAGTTGCTCCGTTTGTCAGAAACGTTTCAGCTGCAGCGGAAACATTTTAGCGCACATGAGAATTCACACCGGAGAGAAACCGTTCGAATGCTCATTCTGCGGCAAAAGCTTCAGCCAGAAAGGAACTCTGCAGCTACACGTGAGAATTCACACGGGAGAGAAACCGTTCAGTTGCCCGTTTTGTGATAAAAGATTTGCCCATAAAAGACGTATGACGCTGCACATGTCGGTCCACACAGAGGAAAAGCGATTCAGCTGCAGCGTTTGTGAGAAAAGATTCACATGGTACACGCAGCTCAAAACACACAAGTGTATCGGTGAGTCTTCACAGATTCGTCAAAGCCAAACTGAGAAAAAAGTTACTGCCAAGGAGTCATTTAGCTGCACTGAGTGTGGTAAAACATTTAGTCTGAAGGGGAATCTGAAAACGCACATGAGGATTCACACAGGAGAGAAACCGTTCAGTTGCTCAGTTTGCGGTAAGAGTTTTAAACAAAACGTTCATCTGACGGAGCACATGACGATTCACACCGGGGAGAAACTCTACAAATGCAGCGTTTGTGGCAAAGGATTCAATAAGAAATTACTTGTCAAAAATCACACGTGTGCTTAATCGTTAGACGGTTTTCACATCTCTTTTAAGCACATTCTGAATTCATGCATTTGTATTTATAAAGACAGTGAGTGGAAAGTATTATTTTGCAGTTAGATAAGATTGTCTCACAAACTATCTGTATGTGCCCAGTACCTGGATTATGTTCAAAGCTGACATTCAGGATCAGCTTTCAGGTTGCCAAATGGATCCATTTTGAGACAAATCTGGCAGCTAAAGAGTCTTGACTGACTGTTTAAACCAGGTGGATAGTAAACAATAGTTAAGATTCTTCCATTTAAACCTAAAGTTCATCACCTGAGCTCTGAAACAGAACATCCAGGTCAGTTCGTCAAAGAGACACGGAATACACAACGAGTTATTGATCACATAAATATTCTAGGATTACTTTATTTAGACTAGAGCTGCAACAATCAGTTGGTTAATGATTAGTCGACCAACAGAAAATTAATCACCAACTATTTTAACCCTTAAAGACCCACCACAGACCCATTTTTGTCCTTTTTAGGGGGGGGCAGGGATGTTTAGGGGGAGATAGCAGGTCAACAGTAGATGCCACATAGAAGTGATTTATGTTATCTGAAAGCTGGGAACCTGAACATTAAGTTGAAATGTTTTTCAAGTCATAAATCTGTAATAAACATTGTGTTTTGGTGACGCACCTATTCAAATTGTGAAAGTTTAGAGTGTAAAAGGGTTTGGAACATTATGATGGTCATTCTCATGCTCCATTATGTCTCATAAGTGTAATTTTTGGGTTGATACCATTTGTTACACAGATTTGGTGCAAAATGTAACCATTTTTAATCACTTCAGAATACCACATGAACCACAAACTTTTGACATTTGGTGATTTCTGCATTTTTCAGAGATTGAATTGCAATCACTTTTATTCTGAAAATTGCTCAGAAACCTCCTTTCCTGTCAGTATACCTTGGAAAGTCATCTGAATGCCCTCGGTCTCTAGTTTGTGGTTGTAAAGTTTCATGAGGCTGCTATTATCCAAGAGGTCACAATAGTTCATTTTATACAATGTGGTCAAGTTTTGTTTTTTAAAAAAAGGTTTCACTACAATGAAACGGCTCCTGTGAGGACTGACGTCATCACATGTGAATGCCAGTGGGCTCACTGAATCCACAAGAGTCTCAGCTTTCCAGTCAAATCACATCTATGCAGTTCCAAGACTGTTTATTCAATTACACCACATTTTTAGAGTAGGTGAGAATAACACATTTATATTGCATGCAAAAAACTGCATGGTTTTTGCAAAAAAAAAACTATGTGTTAAGCATAAAGTGGGCATGTCTGTAAAGGGGAGATTTATGGGTACCCATAGAAGCCATTTTCACTCAGATATCTTGAGTTGAGAGGTCAAGGAACCCCTTTAAAAATGGCCATGCCAGTTTTTCCCTTCTAAATTTAAGTAGTCCAGTATTATGTTGTGTTGCAGCTGACAGTGTAACATCACCGACTGTAGGCTGTAATATTCTCTCCTTTAGTATCTTCGACTGTCACATGAAGGCCTCTCATATGAGTCATGGAGCGCTTTGCTTTAGAAAAACATTTTTTTTTAGCATTTAACTTCATGTCAAAGTATTGTCTCTTTATTTCTGTCACAGTACAGCTGCTGCTCTGATGACACGTCGTCATATTAATACTTTCTAATTGTTTCAGGTCTCCTACTACTGACACTTCTAAATTTATTATGTTTTTGTCTGTTGATTTCTGTAAGCAGGACTTAAAGCTCTGCAGTCTTGTTTTTACACTTTGGGAACATTTTTGTGAAAGAATCTCGCCCAGAAACAGTGGAACATGTGTGGCCTTATATGGACAGTTTTAGGGGCACTGATGATGCTAATGATCAGATATCAGAAATGTGCACCGGTGATCATTCATCAGGCTGAAACCAGAGATTTACAACATGTTTGGGTAGTTCGGAGAGTTTGTTGAATCTGACTCGAAACGCTCGTACGAGTAAACCTTACAGAGAAGCTTAAGACAGTTTTAGGGTAAAGACACAAAAGTATTCTTGTGAGGCCCGTTATGTAGGGAAAGAAATGCATCGTCAGTAAAATAATTAATAGTTGCAGCCATAATTTTTTCAGAAAGAGGCACATTGACAGCAGTATTTGCAGTCTGGTGTGAGAGAGGGTAACGTTTTTCATCATTTATTAGAGAATACTGATTCCTGTCGGTGGGTTTATACGACTGAGCAGAGAACGACAACATAAAGATGATGACGTTTAATTCCTAACAGCTCGCACGCTGTATGTAAAAAGTTTATTTATTTATGGCATGAATTCAAACATATAAGGATGGAGAAAGAATGTCATTATCACAAGTTTTTAAGTTAAATTTTTGGCCTCACACTCTGACAGAAAGTCATCTCTACACTCATCTGACAGAACAGAATCCCTTAACAAACCTCTGAGGTTGGCGAGTCCTGGTAGTCGTTCCTCAATTTTCTGTCTCTCTCCTTTTTTTTCCCCGACATCTCTCAACTGTCACTGTAATAAGACTATATTTTAAAGGGGACTTATGTTTTTCCTTATTTTTATATATAATGTTACAATGTTGGATGTTATTAAACATGGCCAAAAATGTCAACTGATGAGTATAATATATGTAGCGGTGATCCCTGTGCTCTCAACGCTCGCTTTCCAACAGTTCTTTTCTACTTTCAGCCTGAGCTGACATCAGCTTGTTACAGATTTCGTTGTATGGTCATCTGCTCCGCTCTGCTAACATTATGGCATTTTTCCAGTTATGTGGGAGTAGTCACGCCTAGCCATGACTAGCAATGGTAGCTGGCACGCTCTGAGTGTTTTTTTCATTTCACAGCAGTGCAAAGTAAAATAAGTTTTTGACCTGTTGGAGGTGTGCTGGTTGCCTGCAGCTCTTCTCATCAAACAACATCATCACTGTGCTTTTACTCTTCCTCCCTGCGTTATTTCTAACTGATCTGCTGAACAAAGATCTCCAAACATCTCCATATGTTGTGTCATCCGGGTTTTTAGCACCACTAACGAAGCTCTGCTAATTTAGTGAGGAACACGTTTCTTTTCCTATAAATTTCTTCACAATAAAAGTCTCCCACTATTCAGTCGCTTAAAAGCTTGCCCTCGGCAGGCTTCTTCAAAGCTGACCAATCAGAACAGAGTGGGCTCATCGGGAGGCGGGGCCTTAAAGAGACAGGAGCCAAGACTTCCTGTTAAGAGACAGAGGCTGAACTGAGGGGCTGCAGAAAGGTCCAGTATGAGATAAATAAGGAGTTTTTGAACTGTGAATCGTGCCGAGCTGACATGAAGGGGATTATGAAGTCAACACATTGTAAATTTACACGTTTCCTAAAATAAAATCATGTTGAATGAATGTTTAATTCAACCTTCTGTGAATGTAAACTATAACTGGACCTGCTGAGTCGACAGTGGTCATAAAGTTATGTTATATATTCTTTAAATAAATATACACGGACACAGTGAATTTGGAAAATGTGTTTTTTTCTGATTTCTTTGTCTTTCCCCGACACTAAGTCTTGTTTGCAGCTATATTGTTCTGTCCACCTGGTGATGATGTTGCAGACGACAGCGGAGGACTACGGCACAGAGGAAGAAGACGTATCAGGCTTTGAAAGTAGATCTGGGATGTATTCCAGCAGGTTTAGTGAAAGCTCAGAGTTTGTTACAAAGATGTTGAGGCTATGTGCTATCTCGGTGGAGATAAACCAGACGACAAACACTTCTGGTTCAATTTAAGATAAAACAAGACATAATTGATTTTTTATTGGAAATTCAGGTGTTACAGCTGCTGAACGAGAGTCTTAATAGACATATATAGAATATGACTAAAATATAATAAAATGTTGAGTAAAATATAGACTATAATACAAAATAAAATAAACAGAATAGAATTGTTTGTTGACCTTCAAAGTAAAAGCCCTGAGGCTTTTTGAGATTTGTGATGGTGAGGACATACAGGACTGTGGTCACTGGGTTAATTAAAGGGGTCACCAGATGGAAGGACAGGATACAGAAAAAATTGTGATTTTATTTCAAGCTTTTTTTTTTTTTTTTTAAATAATTTTTGCTTTATTTCTTGTGAATTACTGTTTTACCTCAAGCCTCTAAAATGTTTTCAAATTCCTCTCTAGAGCTGCAAGGTTAGTCGATTAATTGATTAGTTGATTGACAGAAGGTTAATCAGCAACGATGTTGATAATTGAATAATTGTTCTGCTCACTTATTAAGCAAAACTGAGACATATAAGCTGATGATTTATTGCTTTTCTTTGTCAAACATGATGATTAACTGAATATCTTTGGGTTTTTGACTGTTGGTCTGACAAAACCAGACATTTGAAAACCTCGGACTGTGGGGAACTTTAATGGATAGGACTATTTTTCACTATTTTCCAGGCAAACCGATGAATCAAGACAATAATCGGTAACTCAACTGGCAGACAATGCAACATGTGACGAGAGGTCCCCAGTAGACTTTACTTTATTGTAAAACATTCAAGGCATGACCAGATGTCAATCACATAAACACATGCAACCAGGCATTACTGTCTGACGTTGTTGGGAACGCGCTAAAAGCAGGTGAATACTGATCCTGGTGGTGTTGCATAACAACCTATAGCGTCACTCTCGTGCACCTTTTAATGTTTGTGATTGCTCTCTGTGTTTATTAATTAAGGTATGTGATGTTAAATTTATACTATACATTATTTATACTATATTAATATACATTATATACTATAAACTATACTATTAGTGAATTATGCTCACTCACTTTCTTGCCAGGTACCACTCATGTCTATAGGATGAGTAAACATCATTTCCAAAATGTCAAAAAGGCCCTTAAAGCTTTTTTTTAATGCCAAAAAATATATATATATAATGTCATTCAAGTAATTTCTTACTGGCAGTTGACATTGGGTATGATCCTCTTGAGGGTCTTGTGCCACCTTTTTATGTAAGATTATAATTGAATGTATATACTTTACATCCCTGTGTTCTCTCCATGATGCAGCTGACAAGAGAGCAGAGAAATGAAATCAGATGAAGACATTATGAAGGCACAGGTTTCCATGTATCAGTTATACACAATGTGTCAGCCAGAGCACAAATTTCAATTAATTGCTCATTCAACTTATACAAATTACGTATTTTGTAAATGCAAATACATTGTTATTTTTATTACTGTTGTTTTTTCATCAATAAATATATGTTTTAATATTTTGTTTTATTTGTATTGAAGGATAATAATTTTCGCTCTGACATCTCATTTTCACGTATAGTTCAGGCTACACATATATTTTCTAATATGAATACATTTTGTTACGACGGTGTCATGTTCTACTGTTCTAACTTATTAAATTACAAATACAGTTCATTGGGGAAAAAAACGCTTTTACGCTGAAGGCTAGTGGAGTGTACCGGAAGCTGTGTTTTTGTTTCCGGGTCTTGGCGCGCTTTGGCGGAACATAGTTAGCATGATTGGGTGTGCTAGCGTAGTTCGAGCTGAGTGAAGATGTTAGGAAAATGTAAATAAGAGAAAAGGCTTCAGAGTTTAGTTCTCTCTTCTTTGACTCTACGATCTGTGGAAAATGTCCAGATTTCAGGAACTTAAAGATTTATTCAAACAGCGGCTGATAAATGCGGCTCGCGGTGATCTGTTTGGACATTTCGAGAGATCGATATCTGGAGTTGAAAAGGAGATCGATCACAAACGGAAACTGTTGGATTTGGTCTTAAACCCCGACATGGAGCTGCAGAGAACAGGTTTGTTTTCTTTCTATTGATGGAAACGCGTCTATTAATCTGCTAGTGCTAATGCTAAACTAACGTTGGTTAAAAGGACGGTTCACAATGTTTTCAGTTTGTCCTCAAACAACAGTCAGGTGTCCATACGAACAGTGAAAGAGGTTTTCCTCGCTGTAATCATTCCTCCTGTTCATACTGGATATTAAAAGATCCTTCAAATGTGCTTTCAATGGAAGTGATGGAGGCCAAAATCCACAGTGTGTCCACACAGTCATTTAAAAGTCTGTGTGAAGCTTCTATTCAGCTTCATCAGTCTGAGTTAGTCATATCAAGTGGATATCTGACACATTTACAGTCTTTTTAGCATCAAATTCCCTCTTTGTGTTTCCTCGGACAGTGTTTCCCTGTTGAGCTGCAGGTGGAAGTATAGTAACAAAAAGAGGAACTTTGGCACTAAAAAGACTGTAACGTTGAAAGATATCTACTTGATTTGACTCATTTAGACACTGAAGCTTCATATTAGCTTCAGATAAACTTTTAAATACATTTTTGCACAGAAGGAGGACTGTGGATGTACTGTTGTTCTATAAAAACGTGAAAAATTGTGAACCTGACCTTTAAAGATCAATACTGCTAGAGCTGCAACGATTAATGACCAATAGAAAATTAATCGCCAACTGTTTTGATAATCAATTAATCGCATTCTTTACATTTTTTACAAAAAAAATCCAAATTCTCTGATTCCAGCCTCTTAAATGTGAATATATTTTGGTTTCATTAGTCCTCTATGACAGTAAACTGAATATTTTTGGGTTGTGGACTATTTCAGGTTGTTTTTTAAATCATTTTCTGACATTTTACAGATCGATTGATTGAGAAAGTTATCAATAGATTCATCGATAATGATAATAATCGTTCGTTGCGGTCTTAAATATGGCCTGTTAGCCACATTTAGCTCCTGCTTAAAAGCTTTATTTTTTCCAGTGGACTTCAAGTATGGAAACAAAATAGGGTCATATGTATTGTAGCTGTTTATCACCATATCTGAGTGTATGAATACATTCAGGCTGTCAGTGTTCAGGTATACACTAATTACATATCTTGCCCACTGCCCCTACTGTTGTTCTGTTTTCTTCTTTTATTTAATAGAAATAAAACCCATTAGGTTCATTTTTGCATATCAATGCCCAGATACATCAACTTAGAAAAACTCAATCAATATTTAGGACAACAGACGCTACAATTATAAACTGTAGTGTTTTTGGGTTTTTTTGAAATGCCAAAAATAACTGTCACACTCTGGAAACACGCCCCACTACCTTGAAGCTAACGCTAGCTTACTGGGAACACCGAGCGCTGCTCACTTGGGCCAGTGTTAGCTTCTTTAGCTAAATTGTGCTAACAGGATAGGTATCGTCATCAAGTAACATTAAACTTCACGAAATATTGTGACAATAGTCTGACTCAGTAGTGTGAGTCCTGGAGCTCGGGGGAGCAGCAGGGGAGCCAACTGTCAATCACAGCTGTCAATCACAGCTGTCAATCAACGCCCACACGCAGACATCAAAGTTACTATAAGTCCTCAGATCTTAACGTAGCAATAATTTCCACAATGACCACCAGCGCACTTATTAGAGGGCCTGAATTTAGAGATTGAGACCAGTTGAGACAGTTGGAGCATCTAACGGCTGTTGGTGGCACTTTGAGATGCTTCAGCCTCAAGATGTGATGGTTTGTGTTGACCAGCTGGAGCAGAGTTATTGTCATTGAGTAGTGAGAGTACGGCAGTGTCATTGGAGTATTTAAAGTATGTGGTCTTGGATGAAGGGCTGATACAGTCATTTGTGTCAAGGCTGTGAAGAAGAGACTGATCAATGATGATGGTTGATGTTATTGTGCCTATTCCCACAGCCTGTGGTCTGTTGCCGAGGACGTTGTGAATGAGGAGTAGAGGGATGTTGAGGTGATGAAGTTTCTTAATCTGAAAAACATCTGGTAGTTTTGAAATGGTTGAAGGCGCAGCTGAAGTCAAGAAAGAGAACTGAAGTAAAGTTGCCAGATGATTCTGGTTAGTGGAGGAGACATGCCCCAGCATCCTTTGTCCATCATTTGGCTCTGTGAGCAAACTGGTGGGGGTCCATCTGTGGTCTGACATCTGTTTACTTCTCCAGGTCAGTAGTGGTTTAATTGTGGTAAGAAAGATAAATATCGACCAATATCGCTCTTTCAGATTTTTAAAAGCTGTCTAATATTATATTTAGAAATAGGTATCTAGTATTGCTGTTCTTGATGTAGTTATAACAGAAATCAGTTCAAAAAATAGGGGCAGGAATCTTTGGGAATCTTAGGATTCGATTCTGATTCTTTATGTCCAATTTGATTCAGAATCGATTCTCAATTGAATTAATAGAAAAGCAGGCACAATGTTTAGTCTCTTTCACCAGTGCACTGTGTGCCAAAACAATTCACTGGTGTCCTGAAATGCAGTATGAAACATAACTGGCAGATAAGATAAATGTTCTGCAGTTGTGTTTGATCTGGAGTACGGAGAGGGGAGCAGTGCTCTGCTGTGTTATTAACGTTATGTTTCCAGCCACTCTGCTGCACCGTTAGCTCTGGGGAAAGCCATTGTTGCTGAATGGGTGCAGGGGTTTTTGAGGTGAAACAGACTGCGCACCAAAGTTGGTTTAAGTAGTTGAAGTGCTGCATTGTTTGTTGGTCAGCCGGTCTTGTTTATCACTGCTGGAGATTGCTGCTCCACTCCGCTAACGTTAGTTTCTGGGTGATGGCGTAGAAAGTATTCACAATATACTTCACATTCATCTCACAAAGTAATTATTTAGTCATTAAATCAAAAAATCTGCCCAAACGCTGCCTATTTTTGAAGATGAACTACATGATAACTCCAGCTTATGTGCACTGAAGACTGTGTTGGTCTGCACTGCCCTCATAGTTGCTTTTTATCAACATCAGTTTTTTTAGTAACATTTAGAAAATCATCTTGACATTTGTGAATCAATTCAGAATTGTAGAAGTTAAGAAATATGATTCTTATGTGAATCTATTGTTTTCACCCTCCTCTATTTGAGAAGTAACAGCAACTCTTCTCTGTATCATTACTCCATCTGCAGTACATCACTTCAGTGTCAGCAAAAAGGGTGGTAGGGTAGCATTTTGAGTGGTGGCTGGGTCAGCAAAGCAACTTCTGATTAAATTTGGACATATTTAGTATGTCTTAGCAGATATAAGGTCATAATAGATTACGATTAATAGAAATTCAGGTAAGAAACTCCTCATGGAAATAATACTATCTGACAAATGAAGGAACTTCATGACATAGATCATGTAAAAATCCAATGTTGCCGTGTCAAGCATGGCTTAAACATAAACTCATGGTTTCCCTAAATGTATGTTTGTGTGTTTGTGTTTCCTGCAGACATCCAGCAGCTGTTGGAGAGTAAAGAAGAGGTTCCCCCTGAGCAGCAGGAGAGGAGCTCCAGTCTGGACCAGGAGGACCCAGAGCCCCCACACATTAAAGAGGAACAGGAGGAACTCTGGACCAGTCAGGAGGGAGAGCAGCTTCAAGGACTGGAGGAGGCTGATATCACCAAGTTCACATTCAGTCCTGTCCCTGTGAAGACTGAAGATGATGAAGAGAAACCTCAGTCCTCACAGCTTCATCAAAGACAAACTGAACAGATGAAAACACAAGCTGATGGAGAGGACTGTGGAAGATCAGAACCAGCCAGGAACTCACATCCAGATGGACATTTACAACCAGACACCGATGACAAGGATTCTAACCTTTCTGGAACTGAGAGTGATGACTGTGATAAATACTGGAAGGATCCCGACAGCCGATCATTTCACTGCTCTGTGTGTGGTAAAACATTTGCAATGAGGGGACATTTGAACGTACACATGAGAACTCATACAGGGAAAAAGCCCTATAGTTGCTCCGTGTGTGGTAAATGTTTTGTACAAAAATCAGGTCTGGACTACCACCTGAAAATTCATACAGGAGAGAAACCATTCAGTTGCTCAGTTTGTGGTAAATCTTTTACTCAGAAATCAGGTCTGGACTACCACCTGAAAACACACACAGGAGAGAAACCATTCAGTTGCTCAGTTTGTGGTAAAAAGTTTGCACACAAAGGAACTCTAAACTACCACATGGCAACTCATACGGGGGAGAAACAATTCAGTTGCAGCGTTTGTAATAAAAGATTCAGAGCAAAGACACACCTCAAAATCCACAAGTGTGTCGGTGAGTTTTCACAACGTTACCTTGAGAAACACAAGAAACCACTGAACTGTTCTGAGTGTGATGAAACATTTCCTAACAATTACCTCCTGAAAACCCACATGAGAATGCATAAAGGAAAGAAACTATTTCCTTGCTCGGTTTGTGGTCAAAAATGGCAGTTTAGGTCTCACTTGGAGGTGCACATGAGAACCCACACAGGAGAGAAACCGTACAGTTGCCCCGTGTGTGGTAAAAAATTTACACAAAAAGGAATTATGGTGCAACACATGGCAGTCCACTCAGAGGTGAAACCGTTCAGCTGCAGTGACTGTGGTAAAAGATTCTCTTGGCATTATCAGATCAAAAAACACAAGTGTTGTCGCAAGTTCTGGCAGCCAGGTCAGATGTACTTCAATGGAAAGGGCTGCGCAGGATCCAAACCAGATACTTACACAAAGACTAAAGTGTCCTTTGAAACCGATGACACTGTTGACATTGATTTTTGGAAAGAGACCAGGCAACATCAGTTAGGCGTCACTTATCAGAGAAATAAAAAAGTATCTGTAAGTGATAAAGGATGTAAAACTGATAAGAAAACATCCAGCAGCTCTGTGTGTAATAACAGATCTGAAGACAGCCGTACAGGTGAGAAACCGTTTTGTTGCTTGTTTTGTGGGAAAGGATTTGCGACAGCAGGATATCTGACAAGACACATATCTATCCATACTGGAGAAAAACTGCACAATTGCATCATTTGTGAGAAAAGATTCACTTCGGAGTCGGAGCTCATAAGCCACGAGTGTGATGGTGAGTCCTCACAGCTTTATCAAAGCCAAACTGAGGAACAGATCACTGCCAGAGGTGAAAGCTTAAGTTACCACATGACATGTCACTCAGAGGAAAAGCCTTCCCGCTGTTCAGTTTGTAACAAAGGTTTTAGCTCGAGTGAGGCGTTAGTCAAACACATGAGAATCCACACCGGACAAACTCAGTTTAGTTGCTTGATTTGTGATAAAAGATTCGCATGGAGAAGGAATCTGACAAAACACATGGAAGTCCACGCAAAGGAGAAAAACTACATTTGCAATGTCTGTGACGAGAGATTCACTTGGCATCATCAGCTCAATGAACATAAGTGTGTCGGTGAGTCCTCACAGCTTCATCATCCAAGTCAGACTGAGTGGAACAGAGAGGCAGAACCTCCGGCCAGCAGCTCAGCTGAACAGATGGAAGCTGATGGACAGAACTGTGGAGGATCAGAACCGGATCCAGATAGACATTTACAACCAGATACTGATGACAGCGCTGACAGTGATTTTTGGAAGGACACCAGGAAACACTGCTCTGATGACAAGGAATCTTTTAAGAGCAACGACTGTGATATTTGGAAAGAGAGTACGCAACAAGAACAACCAAAAAGTCTGAGCCAACACATGTCCGTACATACGGAGGTTCAAAGGGAGGCAAAGCAGGAGGACTCAGAGCCTCCACACATTAAAGAGGAACAAGAGGAATTCTGGACTAATGAGGAGGAAGAGCAGCTTCCTCTGGCCAGCAGATCAGCTGAAGAGAGAGAGATGAAAACAGAAGCTGATGGATCAGAACCAGCCAGGAACTCGCATCCAGATAGACATTTACAACCTGATACTGACGACAGTGCTGACAGTGATTTCTGGAAGGAGACCAGAGAACCACAGTTAAATTCTTTGAAAAATAATGACATCTCTGAAAGTATAATGGGATGTAATCCAGTAAATAAACCATATAGCTGCCCTGAGTGTGGCAAAAGATTTCACCAGAATTGCCATATGAATAACCACAGGAGATCTCATACGGGAGAGGGCTCGTTTACATGCTCAGTTTGTGGTAAAAAATGTCCTTACAAGTCCCATCTGCAGATCCACATGAGGACTCATACAGGAGAGAAACCATTCACTTGCCCAATCTGTGGTCAAAGATATGCACATAAGGGAACTATGCAATCACACATGGCCGTCCACGCTATGGAAAAACAATACAGCTGCAATATTTGTTACAAAAGTTTTGCTTGGTATACAGAGCTGAAATACCATCAGTGTGTGGGTTAGAGTTGCAGAAGAGGAATCTGAAACACATGATTGACACTACAAACAGGAGAAGGCAAAAGATTCAATCAGCAGGTCAGTTGTGTTGAGAGCAGTGGCAGTAAATGAAGCTGTAGAGCTAAACACTTGCAGCAATAAATCTCCAGTCATGTCTTATCTGTTAGTAGTAATGGTTCCACCTTCCTCGGACTTTCAGCATTGTAACATTAACTCGGTGGACCTTGTGGATTACAAATACAGAGGAAGGTTCATGTGATTTCCGGTGGTTCATTTGCAGATGAGAATAAAATTAAAACTCGAAAAGTTGTATCTTGTCATTTTTAAAGCTTATTCTTAGAAAACATCCTGTCTGTTAAATGCTTTATCTTGTTCTTTGTAACCGCTATCATACAAGATCAGTCCGTGCATGAAGTATAATTCATCTCAGCCCGCCCTTCTCTCTCTCTCAACCCAACCAGTCAAAGCAGACGGCCGCTCACCTACAGCTGGGTTTTTCCTTACTGTTGTCGCCAAGTGCTTCTCAGGGGGGGAATTGTTGGGTCTCTGTAAATTTAAAGAGTATGATCTAAACTTGCTCTGTGAAAAGTGCCCTGAGATGACTTTTGTTGTGATTTGGCGCTATATAAATAAAATTGAATTGAATTCATAAAACTGAAGTTGGGAGGGGTTGTCTCGGTAAAAACAGCTGCACTGTTATTTTGGTCTAACCAAGTTTCAGTTATATAAAGACTGTTGTGTTGGTTGGCTCATCATCAGGACAGAGATGATACTCTGCTGTCAGGTCCAGCTTCTTCTAACTCAGAACCATCTCATCCTACTTCCTGTGGATTTTAACTTGTGTTTAAACCTGTTTATGTGTTTACATGTATGTGTGTCTTTGTGGAGCACTTAGATGCAAAACCTGTTTGATTTTTAAAGTGCTATAAAAATGTATCTTAAAACAACAGTCAGGTGCCTTTTACTGTTACTCTGAAGGCCAGTGGAGTGTACCGGAAGTTGTGTTTTTGTTTCCGGGTCTTGGCGCGCTTTGGCGGAACGCAGTTAGCATTTTTAGCATGTTTGGATGTGTTAACGTGCTACGATCTGAGTGAAGATGTTAGGAAAATGTAAATAACAGAAAAGGCTTCAGAGTTTAGTTCTCTGTTCTTTGACTCTACGATCTGTGGAAAATGTCCAGATTTCAGGAACTTAAAGATTTATTCAAACAGCGGCTGATAAATGCGGCTCGCGGTGATCTGTTTGGACATTTCGAGAGATCGATATCTGGAGTTGAAAAGGAGATCGATCACAAACGGAAACTGCTGGATTTGGTTTTAAACCCCGACATGAAGCTGCAGAGAGCAGGTTTGTTTTCTTCCTGCTGCTAACTGATGATCTCTGATTGATTATTCTCTGTGAGGAGCTTTTTGTTTTTTGTAAAGTACAAACTCCAGTGATGGAAGAAGTATTCAGATCCTTTACATACGTAAAAGTACTAAATACTCCATTACAAATTAATGTCCTGCATGAAAAATCCTACTACAGTAAAAGTACATAAGTATTATGAGCTTGATGTAGTTAAAGTATTGCAGTAAAAGTACATAAGTATTATGAGCTTGATGTAGTTAAAGTATTGCAGTAAAAGTAGTGGTTTGGTCCCTCTGACTGATATATTATTATATATGACATCATTAGATTATTAATAGTGAAGCATCAGTGTTAGAGCAGCATGTTACTGTTGTAGCTGCTGGAGGTGGAGCTAGTTTACACTACTTTATATACAGTTAGCTAGTTTAGTCCAGTGGTTCCCAACCTAGGGGTCGGGCCCCTCCAAAGGGTCAGCAGATAAATCTGAGGGGTGGTGAGATGATTAATGGGAGAGGAAAGAAGAAAAAACAAAGTTCTGATACACAAATCTGTTTTCAGTTTTTGGACTTTTTCTCTAATCTTTGATTTTTGCTGAAATATTGGATCATTTGAACATTTATTGAAATGAAAGCATGTGAGAAGTTTAGAGGGAAAAATCACTATTTGGTGGAGCTGTTAACAACTCATAGACATGTGAAATGTGACCCCGACTACACACTGCTTTTTGTAAGACGTCAAAAGACAAAAAGGTTGGAAACCACTGGTTTCATCTTTAACAATGTGTTGTATTTTAAAAGCTTGTTATATTATCCATTGTGTCAAATCTTCATCTGAAAAGTAACTAAAGCTTCTCGGCTGTTTTAGTGCTCCTCCAGGTACTGCATTTGCCGTTGTGGCTGAAAGTAGTAGCCTACTTTTTCTTCTTCACTGACTCAGTCAGTCTCTCCATATTTGCACTCTTCCTGTCTGCACTTTCATCATCAGTGCACATGTACGTAGTGTACAAGCACACTGATGAAATGTGCAAAACAATTAATTTAGCTGTTTTTCCCAAAGATAAAGCAATCTATAGCTAATTATTTAAAAAAAAAAACAAAATGAAGAGAAAAAGAAGAGGCTGGCTGGTGGAGAAGATGATGAGGGTGCAGGTGCAGACAGGGAGAGACACATTGAACCAGTGAAGAAGAAAAAGTACATCTTTGATCTCCCCTCAGTTGAGAGACGTTATGCGCATTTACACACGAGACACAGCAGCATAACTTCACTGATTATTTAAATCTCTGACAGGATCGGTCAGGATCTAACGTTAATGAATGTTCTGTGTTCTTCTTCACATCCAACAGGTCAGCTGTTACACACACAGTCCAGGTTCATACAGTCAACCGTCCTCCTGATAAAACCTGTAATTGGTGTGTTTGCTGTCTCATATACACAAATTAACTTTGGGTTGTGGACTGTTGGTTGGGACAAAATAAGACGTTCCAGAACTTCATCTAGGGTTTTGGGAAACAATGAACATTTTACACCATTTTCTGACATTTTATAGACTGAACAACTACTTGAGAAAATAATCGTTAAAGCTATAATATGTCATTATTCCACATTAAAATGTCTAAAAACAACTAGACCTATGTTATATATGTTGTTGAGTTGTGTACTTACATTATCCCAAATGTTTCCAACAGTTTTCAAACTCAGAGAAATCTGTAATTTAATCAAAGTAACGGACCGTTTCATTTGGTCGCCTGTCGATGGCGTCATACCTCCTCTACCATAGAGTAAACACGCACCAGATGCATACGGCGGCACTGTGTTTGTCCGCTACAATGGCGTCTACCAAAGAGTAACTTACACACATACAAGATAATACATCGGCGTTGTGGTTGTTCCACACAAACTGTTATAAATGGACTTTTATTCAGTTTTAAGCCACATTTTCATGATAAATTTAGGTGGTTTTTAACTATATCTTTTAGCCGGAAGAAGGATTTTAGTCATTGGACGTCTGGATCTTAAGTTATCAGAGAAATAAACTGGACAAACGTTAGCAGCAGCTCGGCTAACAGCCCCTCCAGGAAGTCCGGTGGTCACCAAACATCATCGGAGAAACACTGATTTTTTTTTTTAGGTGAAACAGCTTTAATTAGTATTTTAACGATTTTAATCTGCGTGTACGTTTGTTTCTGGAGAGGAGGAGACCTCTGCGGGTAAAAACATCCTGAATGATGAACACTGGAGTAATCCTATCCCGGTGAAGCTGGTTATTTAACGACGAAGACAACAACTCCCATGATCCCTTGCTACTTCACACCGTCATCACACTCCGTCTGTTGTTATTGTTTTAATTGAGACCCCTAGCGGCTGAAATTACATATTCTGCGTTTAATTAGAAGCCTAAACTAGATTTTAATCAAAATCCCTGAATGGAGAACCTTTCATAGTTGATACTGTGCTTCATATTTATAATAAATCATGTGGAGGAAACCTGAGGCCTCTGAACAGTTTCCTGTTCTGCCTGGTTGTTCATCCAGTCTTGGTGAGGAGCTGCTGTTTCCAGACGCCTTGTTCTCCGTCCTAACTCTTGTAATAATCTATGTTTGATCCACAATAATCTTCAAAATAATGTGACCACACTTCAGCTTTATTGTCTGACCGTCTGTTTGAATGGGTTTGGTAAATACTACAATACCTACGGCCCTCAGGTCTATAGTTTCCTTACGCACACAGAGTGATTATATACGTTTATGTGAATGAGTCACTATTACTGCTCTATTTATATTTTAACAACATTTTAATGTTGCGTCTGGTCAAGCTGGAGCTAATGTGAGTAACTGTTGGGTTGGTAAAACACTGTATAACAATAATGCAAGGTATTTATAAGGATAAAAAAAAAACCTCTTGCATAATTTAATACTACAGTATTAATATGAGAAAAGGGCACAACTGGACTGAACTCTACTGTCAACTGTAGCAGACCTAACAACCATTGTTCCAAATGTAAGTTCTCTTTTCATTCTACGTGATAAATATAGTTCAATAACTTTGTTTCAGTAACTCGCATCACTTCATCGACTCACTCTGGTCCGTCCTCGCACTTATATCTGAATAAGATTTCATTATTATTTATTGGTTGAGTTACTGTTTCTTGTTTATTTCTAACTGTTTGATCAATTAATGCATCACTGCAAACCTGTTCCTTATTGAAATACTGTGATGGATATTTACGTACGTCCACTTTGCACGTATCTCATAGTGAACACTCAGTTGGATCACGTTCAACACCGTCAGTCTCAATAAACCACCTCTCCGAGAAAGGGTACGCTTTCTGCTCCGTAGTCTGCAGAATCTTCTGTAGCGTATCATAGACGCCACCAGCTGATCAACATTTCTGGGCAAAATGTCCATTCTGTTTGCATCTGCAACATTCTGCATTTGGCGGCTCAGTCAGTCCTTCCTCCGCTGCTTTCTTGTATCCCGTGGCTCCGTGTTTATTTTCTGGTTTGACTTGTTAAACTGTATTTTTGTTCTTTTTGTGCCTCTCTGGGTCTGACTGCCTCTCATTTAAGCTGTCACACAATATTAGCCGCTGCTGCTTCTTTATTTCCTCTCTATGACGCAGTCTGGATATAGATTTGATTAATGTGAGTTGAGGATCCAACTGCAATGATCTCCAAATGCACAATGCTCAGCGAGGCTATGGACAGCAGTAATAAACGCTCACACGGTGTTTCTCAAAAGCCTGTTTCACATCTTCATAAAAATGTTTATGATCATCATTTAAGAGCAATACATTCAATTTGTCCCGTAGAGTGTACATCCATGTATTTACTTGATATTCTTGTGTCTGATTAATCAGGAAATGGCCAATTTGGGCATTCACTTGCATTAATAAAATCAAACTTGCCTGGTGGGGTCAGTTGCACATTGCTAGCTGCCTCATTCATTTAGTTATCTGTCAGTTTGCTTATTTCCATTTGTCTGACTCATCCACAGCCTCTCACACCTGTTTATATATATTTATTATTCCATAATGCATAAAAGTAATAACTTCATTTGTAATGTTAAGTTTCTCCCAGACACCATATCTTTGTGTCCCAGGTGCTGTTTTTATTGTCCCTGGGACAACAGCTGCAATGACTAGCTGTGATCATTTTCATTATTAATTAATCTGTCGCTTCTTTTCTTGATTAATTGATTAGTTTGGTCTGTAAAATATCTTACAATAACAGAAGGGTACATTATTATCCGCTAATGCATCAGCTCATAATTATTATTATTATAGAAGTCTTGAGCTCGTCAATTTAGAAACTCCAGGAGATATAATTCAAAATGCTGGTGCAGAACCAGTGAAATGCCACAGCAAGTCTGAGGAAACCACATTGTTATTGAGGCATCGTAAATCACTGATTAACATAAAATAATTGTATCAAGCTTAGATTAAAAAGAAACTCATGGTTTCCCATAATGTGTTTGTATTTCAGAGCGTCCTGCAGACGTCCAGCAGCCGTTGGAGAGTAAAGAAGAGGTTCCCCCTGAGCAGCAGGAGTGGAGCTCCAGTCTGGACCAGGAGAACCCAGAGCCCCCACACATTAAAGAGGAACAGGAGGAACTCTGGACCAGTCAGGAGGGAGAGCAGCTTCAAGGACTGGAGGAGGCTGATAACACCAAGTTTACATTCACTCCTGTCCCTATGAAGAGTGAAGATGATGAAGAGAAACCTCAGTCCTCACAGCTTCATCAAAGACAAACTGAACAAACAGAAGCTGATGGAGAGGACTGTGGAGGATCAGAACCAGATCCAGATAGACATTTACAACCTGATACTGATGACAAGACTTTAGACTTTTCTGCGACTGATACTGACGACAGTGATGAATGGAAGGAGACAAGCGAGCCTCAGCCAGGTTTAAAGTCTCCTACGAGTTGTAACACTAGCAAGAAATCATATAGCTGCTCTGAGTGTGGTAAACAATTTAGCAAAAAGGGAAACCTGATCATACACCGGAGAATCCACACCGGGGAGAAACCTTTCAGTTGCTCAGTTTGTGGTAAATCTTTTACTCAAAAATCAGTTCTGGACTACCACCTGGACACTCACACAGGAGAGAAATCATTCAGTTGCTCAGTGTGCAGTAAACGTTTTATTCAAAAAGCAAAGCTGTTGTACCACATGAAAACTCACACAGGAGAGAAACCGTTTAGTTGCTCAGTTTGTGGTAAAACATTTATACAAAGAGGATATCTAACATACCACATGAAAACTCACACAGGAGAGAAACCGTTTAGTTGTTCAGTCTGTGGAAAAAAATTTATATACAGGGCATCTATAACATATCACATGACAACCCACACAAGGGAGAAACAGTTCAGTTGCTCAGTTTGTGGTAAAAGATTTGTATTCAAGGAGTCTGTTAGGACACATATGAGAATTCACACAGGAGAGAAACCCTTCAGTTGCTCAGTCTGTGGTAAAAGATTTGTATGCAAGGGGTCTCTTACGGCACATATGAGAATTCACACGGAAGAGAAACCCTTTAGTTGCTCAGTTTGTGGTAAATCCTTTACTCAAAAATCAGGCCTGGGCATGCACCTCAAAACTCACACTGGAGAGAAACCATTCAGTTGATCACTTTGTGGTACAAAAAGTACAATTTAGCTGTAGAGTAAAGTCAGGGTAAAGTCACAGCTCCATCACCAAAGCCTCCCCATGAGAGAAGAAGAAACCACTGATTTCCTGCCTTTTACCCTCTGAAGGCCCCACATGTATAAGGATAATGTATGACAACATTTAGTAGCTCTGATCGCCAAAATTGAACCCAGTACTGGGTGTCCAGATGGTCACACCCTGCAGATGGACATGAACACACATTTAGTTGCTTATTTTTGTGGGGAAGGATTTGCAACACAAGGAGATCTTATATGACGCATATCCGTCCATACAGAAGATACAGTGAGCATTTTACAGAAAGAGGAAGTCTGAGCCAACACATGGCATCACATTCAGAGACACATGCCAGAAAAATAGACTGTCAGTAGTGCAGCAAACCATATATAGTTGCTAGTGTGGCAAGTGTGATCATACACTGGAGAATTCACACAAGGGAGAAACCTCTCAGTTGCTCAGTTTGTGGTAAAAGGTTTGTTTGCCAGGCGTCTCCTGGGAAACATAATAGAATACACACAAGAGAAAAAAAACCCTTTAGTTGCTTAGTTTTTAGTAAATCTTTTACTCAAAAATCAGGTCTGGACATCCACCTGAAAACTCACACTGGAGAGAAACCATTCAGTTGTTTAATATTGTAGTTTAAGAGGAATTATGCAACAGATGGTATTCCACTCAGGGATAAAACCATTCAGCTGCAGTGACTGTGACAAAACATTCTCTCGGCCGCAGGAAAGTAAAACTGGCTTTAATGGAAAGGACTATGGAGGATCAAAACAAGCCAAGACATTGGATCCAGATAGACCTTCAAAACCAGATACTGATGACAAGACCTCAGACTGATCTGAACCCAACACTGATGACAGTAGTTTATGGACGCAGATGAGAAAAAGTCAGATTTAAACTCTATGAAAAGTGACATTGAAAGTGACGCTGACAAGGCTTCAGAGTCTTTTAACCTTCAAAGTGATGACGGTCTTCACTGATTTTTGGAAGGACTCTAAAAAATAATGGGGAATGAAACAACTTGGAAACCTCACTTTGAGTTTCTTACTATTACTTGAACTAGATATGTAAACATTTCTGTTTGATTCAACCCAAATTGGGCTTTTATTTTGTTGTAATAAAGGAAGAATGTTATTCATTTTTATCTGTTTTGGATTGGATGGTGACTCCGTGGATATACATACATTATACTCACTGATGTTGAAACGGGATCCTGCCTACCATTCATCTTATTTTGAATGTTGTATCACATGTTCATCACTGTGATCTGTACAGGTTAACACAGTGGACCTCACTAAAACATCGGGGAAGATTCATCTGATTTCTGGTGGTTCCTCTGCAGAGGACAATAAAACTAAAACTTGAAACTTTTACCCTTTTCATCTTTAGAGCCATTCTTGGTAAACTTCCTGTCTAGATAGATAGTTTTCCAACATTTAAAGGAGCTGATATTTATTGCATTTGACTTAAAGGTATAATATGTAATTATTCCACATTAAAATGTCTAAAAACAACTAGACCTATGTTATATATGTTGTTGAGTTGTGTACTTACATTATCCCAAATGTTTCCAACAGTTTTCAAACCCAGAGAAATCTGTAATTTAATCAAAGTAACGGACCGTTTCATTTGGTCGCCTGTCGATGGCGTCATACCTCCTCTACCAAAGAGTAAACACGCACCAGATGCATACGGCGGCGCTGTGTTTGTCCGCTACAATGGCGTCTACCAAAGAGTAACTTACACACATACAAGATAATACATCGGCGTTGTGGTTGTTCCACACAAACTGTAAATTGACTTTTATTCAGTTTTAAGCCACATTTTCATGATAAATTTAGGTTGTTTTTAACTATATCTTTTAGGATTTTAGTCATTGGACGTCTGGATCTTCAGTTATCAGAGAAATAAACTGGACAAACGTTAGCAGCAGCTCGGCTAACAGCCCCTCCAGGAAGTCCGGTGGTCGCCAAACATCGTCAGAGAAATATTGATTTTTTTAGGTAAAACAGCTTTAATTAGTATTTTAACAATTTTAATCTGCGTGTACGTTTGTTTTTGGAGAGGAGGAGACCTCTGCGGATAATTTGGCTCCCGGGAGAAACCGGCCGAATGTCTGGATCTAAAGTTATAAGAGAAATAAACCGAACAAGTGTTAGCAGCAGCTCAGCTAACAGCCCATACTGGACGTCTGGTTGTTGTCGTACATCATTAGAGAAACACTGATTTTTTTAGGTGAAACAGCTTTATTCAGTATTTTTACCTGTAATCTCCGGGTCCGCATCCCCATCTGTACAGTTTTGCTGAATTTGGTCACCATGGAATATTGAATTTGAGAGATATTTAAGTTAATAAGTAGTATGGTGGTGTTTCACTAATGGCCACAAGGTGGAGCTATTGGCACCATGTTTCACTATGTCGTGCACATTGACATGGAGAACTTGTGTACCAAGTTTCATTTCACTGAAGATAACAGAACTTTAGAAATATCATATTACAGTAGCGCCCCCTGTTGGTAGAATTGTATCAAATTTTAGATATTGGTGCACTGTCATTATGTGTACAAGATTCTCAAATTTGGTGTCGATTCGAATCAGCATTGAAGAGTTATGGCTCGTTAAATGCATTGGGCCACGCCTTAATAGTTTGGCAACCAATTAAAGACAAACAGTAAGTCATACCAAAAAATGAAGATAAAAGCTCTGTTCAGGATCATCTAAATATGGCGTGTTTGTTTGGTGAAGAATGGATGAAAAATGTGTCAAAAGAAGCAAAAAATGTGTTTTTGAAAAAAATTCAAAAAATATTTAATATATTTTATCTTTTTTTTTTTAAATTTAGTATTTGACTTGCTTAAACCCATCTCTAGGTAGACGTGCCTGTGAAATGTAACACATTTTTATGGATTAATTTGATTCATATTTTCATAAAATAAAAATCTAATCTCCACATCTCTACTAGCATCTGTGTTTCTATGGGTATCATTGCAAATAAAGAACTCTGCAGCTGTCACAAACATTTTGTCTTAAAACAACAGTCAGGTGCTTTTTACTTTTACTCTGAAGGCCAGTGGAGTGTACCGGAAGTTATGTTGTTGTTTCCGGGTTTTGGCGCACTGAACACAGTTATTATTTTAGATGTGTACTGTGGTACGAGCTGGCAGAACATATTAGAAAAATGTAAACAACAGAAAAGGCTTCAGAGTTTAGTTCTCTGTTCTTTGACTCTACGATCTGTGGAAAATGTCCAGATTTCAGGAACTTAAAGATTTATTCAAACAGCGGCTGATAAATGCGGCTCGCGGTGATCTGTTTGGACATTTCGAGAGATCGATATCTGGAGTTGAAAAGGAGATCGATCACAAACGGAAACTGCTGGATATGGTTTTGAACCCCGACATGAAGCTGCAGAGAGCAGGTTTGTTTTCTTCCTGCTGCTAACTGATGATCCCTCTGGACTTTATTACTGCCTGTTATATATTGATTATTCTCAGTATGGGGCTTTTGTTGGCGCTTCTCGTTTTTGTAAAGTACAAACTCCAGTGGTGGAAGAAGAATTCAGATCCTTTACTTCAGTAAAAGTACCAAATACTCCATTACAAGTAAAAGTCCTGCATGAAAGAATCCTACTACAATAAAAGTACAGTCTGTAAAATATATTTTTTAAAAAGATTCGCAATCAGAGCCCGCAGTGACAGACCAAAACCTACATTTTTTTGTTAATGTACCATTACATAAGACAAAAGTAGAAAATGTCCGCGCTTGTGAAGTTGAAATGAGAGAATACTTGGTATTTTTGCTTTAAACATGACAGAAATGATTATTTGAGAATCAAATGCTGATTAATTTTCTTTGAATCAATTAATTGACTAATCATTGCAGCCATAGATTAATCAATTGACAGAAAATTAGTTGGCAACAATATTGATAATTGGTTAATTGTTTAAGTCATTTTTTTAAAACAAAAAAAGCCAAAAATTCTCTGGTAGCAGCTTCTCAAATATGAATATTTGCTAGTTTTCCAGTTTTCCATGATAGTAAACTCAACATGGCAATGAAAATAAATAAGTGTGTGTGTGTTTTCTCAAGTGTGTGTGTGTGTGTGAGTGTGTGTAACTCTACTATTTCGTTCACATTTACTGTACAGTGTTTGTATTGCAAAGCATAGCACATAACAGTGTTAAATTATGATTAAAAAATAACATGACATTTACAATATTAATCAATTGAATAAATAAAAATAACCATATGTACAATAGACTATGTCAAGATAATTATTTGTCACATTCAGTGCTGTTTTAATTATGAGTCCCTCAGTTTGCTGCATGTTTCTCTCCTAGTAGAATCTGATGCTTTTTACTGTCGTCTAGTTTTGTGAAGTTTGGGATTAACATATCAAATTTCTTAAAGTATTCCAATCTGATATTATTATATTCATCACATTTTAAAAGGAAGTGCATCTCTGTCTCTACCTCGCCTGTCGTGCAGTGACCACAGACTCTGTTCTCTGTCGGCAGCCATGACTTCTTGTGTGGTCCCGTCTCTATGGCTGACTGTGGTCACTCAGTCTGTATTTGGTCAGGATCTGTCTCTGTTTTGTATCTCTGACAGTAAAGAGATACTCTGACAATTTATTTTCATGGTTTAGGGCCATCGTCCAATGTTCTAGATAGGCATCTTTTGTTAGTTTAATAAATTGGTTCATTAGTGAATGGAAAGCAGTGCTAGCCTGAGGTTGAACAGTATTTGGTGTTATTTGATCAGTAAGTCTCAGGATCAGCTGACAGAAAGGACTCTTTTGGAGGTTCGGTTCCTAGGTTTGTAACGCCTGGAATCTCAGTGTAACCCAAGGGCGGACAGTTCTGATCATGAAGGACCCCCAGAAGGGTGCGATTCCATCCAACTACCGGCCAATAACCTGCCTCTGTATAACATGGAAGCTCCTGTCAGGCATCATAGCGGATAAGATGAATAGGCACATGGCTCAATACATGAGCAGGGCCCAGAAAGGAATCAGTAGTAATACCAGGGGGGCCAAGCACCAGCTACTGGTCCAGACTGACAAACTGGTGATCGCTAACCAACTGGACATCGTGTTAATCGACAAACAACAGAAGAAGGCAGTGGTGATAGACGTAGCGATCCCAAGCGAGAGCAACATCAAGAAGAAGGAACACGAGAAGATCGAAAAATATCAAGGGTTGAAATAGGAGCTAGAAAAGATGTGGGGAGTGAAGGCAACAGTGGTGCCAGTGGTAATTGGAGCACTGGGGGCTGTGACCCACAAACTGGGAGAGTGGCTCCAGCAGATTCCAGGTACAACATCTGAGGTCTCTGTCCAGAGGAGCGCAGTCCTAGGAACAGCTAAGATACTGCACAGAAACCTCAAACTCCCAGGCCTCTGGTAGAGGACCCGAGCTTGAGGAAGACACACCACCAGGGGAGGGGGGTAAGAAGGGGATTTTTTTAAATATATATATACATATATATATGTGTATGTATCCATGTATGCATAGGCCCTTAGGCAAGGTCCTTAATGCTGCTAGCCTTGCTCATGATGAGTGAAACTGCAAATTTGAGAGTCATACCTGCTTGGACGTCGCCCCGGTCAACAAGATCTGCATTAGGTGTTGGGGAACCAGGGCAACCTGATGAGAAATGGGCTACTGGAAAAGACATAAATGGAGTAGGGCAGAGAATAAGGATCTGTTGGAATGCTACTATACAAGCAACCCCAGTGAGAGGGGCTACATGCAGAGATTGTGGGATATATGGATGCTTCAAAACACACGTTTATGGGAATGAGTCACTATTTCTGCTGAATTTATATTTTAACAACATTTTAATGTTGTGTCTGGTCAAGGTGGAGCTAATTTAAGTATAATTTGACTGTTGGGTAGTTAAAATACTGTATAACCACAATGCAAGGTATTTTATAAGGATATAATACTCCTGTGTAATTTTATATTACAGTATAGATATTGTATGAATATGGTGAATGCAGATATGTACTTTACATCACTGATTAACATAAAATAAGTGTATCAAGCTTGGCTTAAAAATTAACTCATGGTTTCCCATAATGTCTATGTATTTCAGAGTGTCCTGCAGACGTCCAGCAGCTATTGGAGAGTAAAGAAGAGGTTCCCCCTGAGCAGCAGGTGTGGAGCTCCAGTCTGCACCAGGAGGACCCAGAGTCCCCACACATTAAAGAGCAACAGGAGGAACTCTGGACCTGTAAGGAGGGAGAGCAGCTTCAAGGGCTGGAGAAGGTTGATATCACCACGTTCACATTCACTCCTGTCCCTGTGAAGACTGAAGATGATGAAGAGAAACTTCAGTCCTCACAGCTTCATCAAAGACAAGCTGAACAGATGAAAACAGAAGCTGATGGAGAGGACTGTGGAGGATCAGAACCAGCCAGGAACTCACATCCAGATAGACATTTACAATCTGATACTGATGACAAGACTTCAGACTCTTATGAACCCGACACTGATGACAGTGAGAGTGAGACCAAAGACACTGATGAATGGAAAGAGACCAATGATCCTCAGTTAGGTTTAAAGTCTCATATGAGTTGTAATACTAGGAAGAAAGCACTTAGCTGCTCGGAGTGTGGTAAAGAATTTGGTTATAAAGGACATCTGATGATACACCAGAGAATGCACACAGGGGAGAGACCTTTCAGTTGCCCAGTTTGTAGTAAAAGATTTGCCTCCAAGGGGTCTCTCATAAGACATAAGAGAATTCACACAGGAGAGAAACCCTTTAGTTGCTCTGTTTGTGGCAAATCTTTTAATAATTCAGGTCTGTACTACCACATGAAGACCCACACAGGAGAGAAACCATTCAATTGCACAGTATGCAGTAAACGTTTTATTGAAAAAACAGGGCTGTTGTACCACATGAGAATTCACACAGGAGAGAAACCATTTAGTTGCTCAGTTTGTGCTAAAAAATATGCACACAAAGTAAATCTAAAGTACCACATGACAATCCACACAGGGGAGAAACCATTTAGCTGCAGTGCTTGTAACAAAAGATTCAGAGCAAAGTCACAGCTCCAAAGCCACAAGTGTGCTGATGAGTCATCACCAAAGCATCTCCATGAGAAACGCAAGAAACCACTTAGCTTTTGTGAATGTGCCAAGTGCGGAAAAACATTTACCCAAAGGGGAAATCTGATTATACACCAGAGAAGCCACACAGGGGAGAAACCTTTCAGTTGCTCAATTTGTGGTAAAAGATTTGTAAGGAAGGGGTCTCTTGGGAGACATAAGATAAGTCACACAGGAGAGAAACCCTTCAGTTGCTCAATTTGTGGTAAATCTTTCAATCAGGCAGGTCTGCGCTACCACCTGAAAACACACACAGGAGAGAAACCATTCAGTTGCTCAGTTTGTGGTAAATCTTTTATTGAAAAATCAAGTCTGGGCGTCCATCTGAAAACTCACACTGGAGAGAAACCATTCAGTTGCTCAGTGTGTGGGAAAAAATATGCACGCAAAGTAATTCTAAAGTACCACATGACAATCCACACAGGGGAGAAACCATTTTGCTGCAATGCTTGTAACAAAAGATTCAGAAGAAAGTCACAGCTCCAAAAACACAAGTGTGCTGATGAGTCATCACGAAAGCGTCCCCGTCGGTCACGCAAGGAACCAATGAACTGTTCTGAATGTGATGCAACATTTCCTGCCTTTTACCTTCTGAAGGCCCACATGAGAACACATAAGGGACTGAAAGTATATACTTGTTCAGTTTGTGGTCTAGTGTTGGGGTTTAAAAGTCATCTCGAGAGACATATGAGAATCCATACAGGAGAGAAACCATACAGCTGCTCTGTTTGTGGTGAGACATTTAAAAACAGCCGTGGTCTTGTACAACACATGAAACTCCATGTAGAGGAGAACCGATTCCACTGCAGTGACTGTGGCGAAGGATATCGTTGGCAGTATCAGCTGAAAATACATGACTGTCCTGCTAAGTCGTCTCAGCAAAGCAAAACAGGCTTTAATGAAAACGACTGTAGAGGATTGAAACGATCCAGAACCTTAGATCCAGACAGACATTTACAACCAGATACTGATAAAAAGCCCAAAGTGTCCTTTCAAACTGATGACAGTGCTGACATTCAGTCAGATTTCACTAATCAAAGAACTAAAGACATATCTGTAAGTGATAAAGAATGTAACACTGACATCAAAGCGTTTAGCAGCTCTGATGATAAGGCCAAAATCGTACACAAGACTGGCGACATTGTTCACAGTGATTTTTACAAACAGACTAGACAACGTCAGTCAGATTTAAATGATCTAGAAAATGAGAAAGGCTCTGTAAGTGCAAACAGATGCTCAGTTTTTGGTAAAAAATTTACACAAAGAGGAGTTATGCAACACATGGTAGTCCACTCAGGGAAGAAACCAGTCCGCTGCAGCGACTGTAATGAAACATTCTTTGGCCATTTTCAGATCAAGACACACAAGTGCCGTGGTGGGTCACTGCAGGGAAACAAAGCTGGCTTTAATAGAGATGATCACAGAGGATCAGAACAAGTTAAGAAGTTGAATCCAGATAGACATTCAAAACAAGATACTGATAAAAAGACTCTGGTATCTTTTGAAACTAATGGCAGCGCTGACATTGCTTTTTGGAAAGAGACCAGGCAACATCAGTCAGGTGCCACTTATCAGAGAAATAAAGATATCTCTCTAAGTGATGAAGGATGCAAAGTTGACAAGAAGCCATTTAGTGGCTCTGACGACAATGTTGACAGTGAGTTTTGCAAACAGACCAGACAACGTAATACATATTTAAATGATCCAAAAAAGAGAGAAGTCTCTGTAAATAATGTAGAATCTAGTACTGACAAAAAACCATCCAGCTTTGAGTCTCATAAAAGGTTTGATGACTCTCAAAATATACAGACACACATTGTGTGTCATACTGGAGAGACGCTACTCAGCTGCATTGTTTGTGGGAGAAGATTCACTTTGGATTCAGAACTGAGAAGCCATGAGTGTGATGGTGAGTCCTCACAGCTTCATCAAAGCCAAACTAAGGACCAGATCACTGCCAGAGGTGAAAGTTTTACAGGGGAAGAGACTTTCTGCTGTTCAGTTTGTAATAAAGGTTTTAGTGAGAGCAAGTCATTAGTCAAACACATGAGAGTCCATACTGACCAGAAACCATTTAGTTGCTCGATTTGTGATAAAGGATTTACATGGAGAAGATATCTGACAAAACACATGGAAGTCCACGCAAACCAATCTTATTGCTGCTTTCAGTGTGGTAGAGTATTTGGCAGTAATCAACAACTGCATCTACACATGAGAATGCACACAAGAGAAAAACCATTTAGCTGCTCAGTGTGTGGTGAAAAATTCGCCGAGTGTGAAAAATTAAGGATTCACATGAGAAGTCACACAGGGGAAGAGCTGAAGGAGGCTGATATCACCAAGTTCCCATCTACTCCTGTCGCAGTGAAGAGTGAAGATGATGAAGAGAAACCTCAGTCCTCACAGCTTCATCAAAGACAAACTGAACAGATGAAAACAGAAGCTGATGGAGAGGACTGTGGAGGATCAGAACCAGACAGAAACTCACATCCAGATAAACATTTACAACCTGATACTGATGACAAGACCTCAGACTGCTCTGAACCCGACACTGATGACAGTGATTTTTGGAAAGAGACGAGTCAACATCCGTCAGTCTCTGACAAACATGTGAGGTGTAATACTGACAGGAAACGATTAAGCTGCTCTGAGTGTGATAAACCTTTTACAGAAAGAGAAAGTTTGAGCCAACACATGGCATTGCATACAGAGGTACAGAGGGAGGCAAAGCAGGAGGACCCAGAGCCCCCAAACATTAAAGAGGAACTGGAGGAACTCTGGACCAGTCAGGAGGGAGAGCAGCTTCAAGGGCTGGAGGACACTGATGTCATCAAGGTCAAACTCACTCCGGTCCCTGTGAAGAGTGAAGATGATGAAGAGAAACCTCAGTCCTCACAGCTTCATCAAAGACAAACTGAACAGATGAGAACAGAAGCTGATGGAGAGGACTGTGGAGGATCAGAACCAGCCAGGAACTCACATCCAGATAGACATTTACAACCTGATAGCGATGAGAAGACTTCAGACTCTTCTGAACCCGACACTGATGACAGTGATTTCTGGACACAGACGAGGCAAAGTCAGTCAGATTTAAACTCTATGAAAAATAAAGGGTCTGAAAATGACATTGAACGTGACGCTGACATGGCCTCAGAGTCTTTTAACCCTCACAGTGATGACAGTGTTGACAGTGATTTTTGGAAGGACACCAGGGGCCTGTTTCAGAAAGCAGGTTCAGCAAACTGAGTCTAACCCTGAACTCTGAGATGGAAAACTCAGAGTTTTCGGTTTCAGAACAGCTGATCAAAGTCTGAGTATGTTCACTCTGAGTTAAGCGCGTGCACAATGAATGAAAAAAGCCATCATCAATGGAGCTCCGATTCGAGCTACGATTCACCATGGCAATGGGTAAATAAAATGCAGAGCCTCCATTTTAATCCAGTGGACATAGAGATATGAATGTGTGTGTGTGTGTGGACATTGCACATTTATCTTTAAAAAAAGAGCCTATGTCAGAGTTTTCATCAAACCCGCTTTCTGAAACAGGCCCCAGAGAACGTCTGTCAGGTTTGAACTCTGAAAAATAATGAGGAATGAAACAACTTGGAAACTTCACTTTGAGTTTCTTACTATTACTTGATACCAGATATGTAAAAATATCTGTTTGATTCAACCCAAACTGGGCTTTTATTTTTTGTAATAAATGCTTTCACTTTGCACTCAAGCAAAAAACTGCAGCGTATAGTTAAAAAAGCATCCAAGATTATTGGCAAACCCCTCCCATCAGTTTAATATAATTTAATATATCAAACGTATTATCAAAAAAGGTAAATAAAATCATCTCTGACCCCTCTTACCCTGCTCACCACCTGTTCCAACTGATGCCCCACAGGGGGCACAATAGATCCCCATCCACCAAAACATCCCCTTTCAATCACAGCTTCTTCGCCACTGCCACAAGAACCCTGAACACTTTACAGTAATCCCTGCCAGATGCACTTGCACTTTAAACTGTCATGTCAATGTATACTGTCTGTGATTATTGTTGAGTAAATTTGTGTACATTGTCTGTTGTGCCGGTCCTGTGTAAAGCTGTTATCTGTTATATGTCTGACCTCGGTCGTGTGGTTATTAAACGATTGATTGATTGATTGATTGATTGATTGATACTTGCATTGTACTCAGTGATGTGTAAAGAGGATCCAGCCTACCATGCATCAGTTTATTTTATTTTGAATGTTGTATCGGTGGACCTGCAGATGAAAATAAAACCGAAACTTTAAACTTTTACCCTTTTACATCTTTAGAGCCGTTCTTAGTAAACTTCTTGTCTTGGTGGTGTCACGTCCTACCGGGACTTTTTCGTTTTTTTGGACTCTTTGTGTTTTTGATCTTTTGACTTCCTTGGTTTTTGTTGTTCTCCTTCTGATGCCCTCAGACTTCTTCTGTTTTTAGTTGGACTTTTTGAGGGACTCTTTCATTTGTGTTGCATTTGTTTCCTGGTTTTGGTTTTCTCTGTTTCCCTTGTGTGTGTTCCTCCCTGTGTTTTTTTGTGTCACCTGTTTGTTTACTTTAGTTCCTGTTTTATTTTGAAATATTTCCTCCTTGTGTCTGGTCACTTTACTTCCTGTGTTTGATTATTTCATGTGTCTCACCTGTGTTTCATTTGCAATCACTCCCTGTGTATTTATAGTCCAGTTTTCAGTTCGGTTTTTGTCGAGTTGTCTTCTTTTGTTCTGCCTTCGCGCTGTGTTGGCTCCAAGTTTTATTTTTCCTGCGTTTATGGTCTTTTTTTCCTGTTCCCAGTGTCTCTTGTGATTTTTGAGTTCTTTCATTAAATATTCAGCATCATATCCAACCTGCCTGCCGTCTCTGCATTCGGGTCCACCTGCTCCATTCACTCACCTGTGTGACAGGTAGATAGTTTTCCAACATTTGAAGGAGCTTATCTTCATCAGTAATTTACTTTAATGATGCATGTCATTTGTCATTGACTTTGTCTTAAATATACAGCAAAACTAGCTTTTTGTGTTTGCAATGAGAGGAGTGAAATGGAGAGGAGAAAGAGAAGGAAGTCTCAGCTGTGACATTTGTAGTCAAATCCTTTCCCCCAGATTGAGGAAGGCAAAAAAAGGTTTATTTGTAGAACACCTTTTATCAACAAGGCAATTTAAAGTGCTTACATAAGACATAAAGACCTCATTTACACTATTTATACCTTGGATTAAAGGATTAAACTGGCAATGTTCAACATTTTTCTGTCAACAAATCAAATGTTTGGATCCAAAGCAACAATGAAATGATCTCCTAACAAGTATTGTGTGGGTGTAACCGAAGCTTAATGCATTTTATTCCTCTGTGTCATACTTGACCACAAACTATTAAAAACACATTAGTCAGTCACACTGCTGCACTGGTTGTTCTTGCGTCCCTGAAGAGTGGTCACGTTCCAGTTCTGACCCTGAGCTTAAATTAGCTCTTCTGTCTGAAACTGAAAACCGAGTTTCTCTCATCTCAGGGTGAACAAACTAAGAGTTTTCACTGTTCCTGCTTTCTGAAACAGGGCCGACGTCCTCAAATGTCTTGTTTTCTCCACAACCCAAAGATATTCTGTTTACTGTCAGAGGACTAAAGAAATCAGATAAATATTCACTTTTGAGAAGCTGGATTTCTTTTTCTTAAAGGATGACTCCAAACAATTAATTGATTATCAAAACAATTGATGATGTAAGAGGACAGCTTGCTTGTTTTTGAATATTTCTGAACTAATATTTTTATTCCTAAGAGAGGAAGACAGACTTGTTTCCTATTTCAGGGACAAACTTTTCTTTAATTCCACAGACTCATAGGTTGAGGTCTCACAACGATACACTGATCAGTATCAAACACTGTGTCAAAACTCTTGGAAAAGCCAGAAGGCTAACTAAATCATCCCCTGAACTAAAAGCTTAAATGACCTTTGGGGTCATTTGAACCAGAGAAAGTACCAGATAACTCCACACAAACAGGACCACTGGACTGTTAAGACTCATTTTAAAATATTATTTTTCATTATTTTTCCTTCAAGTTGAAGGTTTAATGTATATTCATATATAAACTTAGTCTTCTTAATAGTCTCACAGTACCTTGATATCTACAGTTTTGACATGAAGGTGGGCCATAGTGACACTTGAAGTGTGATTATGTGAGTAAACCCTAAATTAAATTCCCTGAGCATAAGGATTAATAAATCATAACTCCGCCGTTTCAGTAACAACATTTTTCCTTCACACACTTAGAGGCACTATTTCTCAGTGATTTAAAGGCCTTATTATTCTTTTTTTTTATTAGTCTCTTTTTTTATGTCCCAACAAGAACTCTCAGATCTTCCACAGCTGTTCTTTTAGAAGTTCCTAAAGTGTCCCACAAGAAATCTGGTGAGGCTGCTTTCTGTTTAAAACACCCACCCGTCAGGTCTTAGGACAGCAAACTCCATTGGAATTTAAAAAAATAAATAAAGAAAGAAAGACCTGTCCTTTTAATTTGGCTTTTCATTTGGGTTATCTTTACTGGTATCATTGTTAATGTTTTACTGTATCGTGATCAAAATGTTTGTTTTACTCTTGTTTTGTTAAGCATTTTGGGCTGTATCTTTCCATGAAAGGTGCTATACAAATAATGTTATAATAATATGAAGAAGAAGTAGAAGAATAATGAATAAAAATCTAATCTCAGCATCTGTATCAGCATTTGTGTTTCTTAGGTATCATTGCTAATAAAGATATTTTGGATCGGTTCACAATTTTTCAAGTGTCTTAAAACAAGATCAGGTGCCTTTTACTTTTACTCTGAAGGCCAGCGGAGTCTACCGGAAGTTTTGTTTTTGTTTCCGGATTTTTGCGCGCTTTACGGAACACAGTTAGCATGTTTGGATGCGTTAGCGCGGTACGAGCTGAGTGAGCATGTTAGAAAAAGGCTTCAGAGTTTAGTTCTCTGTTCTTTGACTCTACGATCTGTGGAAAATGTCCAGATTTCAGGAACTTAAAGATTTATTCAAACAGCGGCTGATAAATGCGGCTCGCGGTGATCTGTTTGGACATTTCGAGAGATCGATATCTGGAGTTGAAAAGGAGATCGATCACAAACGGAAACTGCTGGATATGGTTTTAAACCCCGACATGAAGCTGCAGAGAGCAGGTTTGCAGGTCTTAGGACAGCAAACTCCATTGGAATTTAAAAAAATAAATAAAGAAAGAAAGACCTGTCCTTTTAATTTGGCTTTTCATTTGGGTTATCTTTACTGGTATCATTGTTAATGTTTTACTGTATCGTGATCAAAATGTTTGTTTTACTCTTGTTTTGTTAAGCATTTTGGGCTGTATCTTTCCATGAAAGGTGCTATACAAATAATGTTATAATAATATGAAGAAGAAGTAGAAGAATAATGAATAAAAATCTAATCTCAGCATCTGTATCAGCATTTGTGTTTCTTAGGTATCATTGCTAATAAAGATATTTTGGATCGGTTCACAATTTTTCAAGTGTCTTAAAACAAGATCAGGTGCCTTTTACTTTTACTCTGAAGGCCAGCGGAGTCTACCGGAAGTTTTGTTTTTGTTTCCGGATTTTTGCGCGCTTTACGGAACACAGTTAGCATGTTTGGATGCGTTAGCGCGGTACGAGCTGAGTGAGCATGTTAGAAAAAGGCTTCAGAGTTTAGTTCTCTGTTCTTTGACTCTACGATCTGTGGAAAATGTCCAGATTTCAGGAACTTAAAGATTTATTCAAACAGCGGCTGATAAATGCGGCTCGCGGTGATCTGTTTGGACATTTCGAGAGATCGATATCTGGAGTTGAAAAGGAGATCGATCACAAACGGAAACTGCTGGATATGGTTTTAAACCCCGACATGAAGCTGCAGAGAGCAGGTTTGTTTTCTTTCTGCTGCTTCTGGACTTTATTACTGTCTGTTATATATTGATTATTCTCTGTAAGGGTCGTTTTGTTTGCTTCTCGTTTTTTGTTAAAGCACAAACTCCAGTGGTGGAAGAAGTATTCAGATCCTTTACTTCAGTAAAAGTACCAAATACTAACTAATAAGTATTATGAGCTTGATGTAGTTAAAGTATTGCAGTAAAAGTACATAAGTATTATGAGCTTGATGTAGTTAAAGTATTGCAGTAAAAGTACATAAGTATTATGAGCTTGATGTAGTTAAAGTATTGCAGTAAAAGTACATAAGTATTATGAGCTTGATGTAGTTAAAGTATTGCAGTAAAAGTAGTGGTTTGGTCCCTCTGACTGATATATTATTATATATGACATCATTAGATTATTAATAGTAAAGCATCAGTGTTAGAGCAGCATGTTACTGTTGTAGCTGCTGGAGGTGGAGCATGGGGATATTCATCCTATATCCATATTAGAAACAGTACATTCACAATCAATAATCACATTTAAATTCATTTCCTTTCTGTAGATATAGAGATTATTGTCAATTGTGTGTGTTAAAGAGTGTGAATGGAGTGGTACAGTGTGTGTGTGTGGGGGGGGGGGGGGACCTAAAGAGTTAAAACAGCCTTTCTTTAATTTCAAACTGAGACACGGAGAATGTCGCATCACTCCAGCCAGCAGAACTGACCTTTAATGCTCTGAGTGGGAGTTTATGTCAGTGATGCTAAACAGGCTCAGAGAAATCTCTTAAAGAGACCATTTTAGACCAGTTATCTGAATTATGGCCTGAACTAAAAGCATAAAACTGACCCTGAGGCCACATGGACCGGAGAAAGACTAAACATCCCCCAACTTAAATGGGACACAGACTCTATTATCTTATTGGACGAAAGCCATAAATTCTAACTCACATTCCTGAAGCCTCTCTGATAATCTAAATTAAATGTCTTATTATTATGCTTGTGCATATAAAAACTTGTTTTTTCTACATGTGACCCTACTGACCTTGTATATTTGTACTTTAAATCACTTAAGTGTTTAACTTTTGATCTATCAACCTCATAGATAATCATATTTTAGTAGTTAAATTAGATAAGTAATTGTATTGAAAGAGTGGATTCTCTGAAGTAAAAGGAGTTTCCTTCATTTGTCTTTGTGTAGCTTTACAACAAATGAGCTCAACATTAATAAAAAATAACAAATGTCTTGAAACTAGATTATAGCTGCGATGATTGATCCAGGGCCCTGTGAAATCTGTTTTAATTTTTTCCCCAAATTCAGTGTTTTCCATTTTAATTTTTCTGAATTCTGTGTTTTATGATTGTAAGTACGTCTTGTTATCTGAAAGAGAGTGTGGGATGAGTCAAATTTCAACAATTCAGAAAGAAAGCGAATGAGATGAGTGTATATCAATGAATTTAAAAATGATGCAACACAACATTGCACTATTTTTTTAATCAAAGAAAGCGCTTCAATACACAGTACACTCAGACGTTAGCATGAAGGAGTGAAAGTAATCCTTACTTATTAATAATCAATAAATAACATTGGTAAAATGCAGCTTACAGTAAAGAGACATGAACATTGATTTGCTCAGGACCTCCAAAGGTCAAGGTTAAGCCACTAGCCAGCAGTGGGGATGGGTATCGTTAGGCTTTTATCTTTATCTTATCCAGTTTATACTTACTGGTTCTTTTTCATTACTAAGGAAGACCAAAGGATTGTCTTAACATTTTAATGTGCAGAGATGTGTAAGGATGATCAGATTACCTTTCTCCTTTGCTAATGTGTTTAAATGTACCTTAGGAGGCCGACACTCCTCTCTTTCCATCTCGGCTTGGGCCCAAATAAGGTGCCATTCTGTGTCTTGGAGTAAACAGGACATGTTAAGGGGCTTGAGGCTGTTCCTTGATTTGTGTCTTTTGGTGATGTGGCTCTTAGTAAACATACATGTGCATGTAAATGTAGCTCGTGGCTGTGTGCCATTGGCTGTGATCCATAAGTTTGTTTGATTTGACCGATCACAGATTATTTCTTTGTTCCTTTTGTCACTATAATATAATAGGGTTTGCTTATTGCTCGCTGAGACAAACTGATGCAACTCTTTGTGTGTTCTGTCTCCTTATTGTACAATAATATATTTTTAAGAAGTTAAACACAGCAAATAGGGTGATTGTGAATTTGAAATTGTCACTAGAAGATGTTCAGCTAATTTGAAAAGATGATGCCAATGTAGGCCTTGACCTATAGCAGCCTAACCATAACCAAAACGACATCTGTTGGGTCTGGGGGTAATACAACTGATATGTTTGAGATTACATTTAATGGTATGATGATGATTACAACATAAGACAGATAGGCTGAATATAAACATAGTTACTGAAACAGTGGAAGGGTGCAAACACATCCCTATAGGTCTACATGGTGGACAATATAGTTGCACTGTAGCAAGGTTTCCGCCGGTGGAGTTGACCCCCGGGGTGAGTACTTGCTGTCCTATGTTTGTACTTTTTAAATAGAAAACACACGTTTTATATTGTGATATTTAGATGTTTCTTGACTGGAAATGACATTCTTGCAACCAGTGAGGACATTCTGATAGAAAACAAAGCAATCAAACTGATTTTGTTACTAACGCTCGCATCGCATTCAGTTAGCAAGCAGTTTATTTATATAGCACCTTTCACAGACACCAGTCAAAGAAATAAAATCAAATACAATCAAATCAAAATAAATTTTAAAAAGTTAGGACACGCAGTAAGAGTTCTGAAGTCTCTTCTAACGATTCTTTTTACAAGGTCTCAGACCTTATTCAGCTGGTTATACCTGGGGGCATGTCAACAATTAGCATGAGGAAATGTTAAAGCTTTACAAATACTCTGACTTTTCAAATCTTGTGTGAACACCCAGCAACCATGGGTTCCTCTAAGCAGCTGTGAAAAACTCTGAAAATGAAAGTTATTGATGCCTCACAATGCAGGGGAAGAAGATAGCAACAAGATAGCTACAAGAAGATAGCAACAAGATAGCTACAAGAAGATAGTAACAAAATAGCAACAAGATAGCTACAAGATAGCAACAAGAAGATAGCAACAAGATAGCTACAAGAAGATAGCATCAAGATAGCTACAAGAAGATAGCAAAAAGATAGATACAAGAAGATAGCAACAAGATAGATACAAGAAGATAGCAACAAGATAGCTACAAGAAGATAGCTTGAAGATAGCTACAAGAAGATAGCAACAAGATAGATACAAGAAGATAGCAACAAGATAGCTACAAGAAGATAGCAACAAGATAGATACAAGAAGATAGCAACAAGATAGCTACAAGAAGATAGCAACAAGATAGCTACAAGAAGATAGCTACAAGAAGATAGCCACAAGATAGCTACAAGAAGATAGAAACAAGATAGCTACAAGAAGATAGCTACAAGAAGATAGCCACAAGATAGCTACAAGAAGATAGCTACAAGATGGCTACAAGAAGATAGAAACAAGATAGCTACAAGAAGATAGCAACAAGATGGCTTCAAGAAGATAGCTACAAGATGGCTACAAGAAGATAGCTACAAGAAGATAGCAACAAGATGGCTTCAAGAAGATAGCTACAAGATGGCTACAAGAAGATAGAAACAAGATAGCTACAAGAAGATAGCTACAAGAAGATAGCCACAAGATAGCTACAAGAAGATAGCTACAAGATGGCTACAAGAAGATAGAAACAAGATAGCTACAAGAAGATAGCAACAAGATGGCTTCAAGAAGATAGCTACAAGATGGCTACAAGAAGATAGCTACAAGAAGATAGCAACAAGATGGCTACAAGATGGCTACAAGAAGATAGCTACAAGAAGATAGCAACAAGATGGCTACAAGAAGATAGAAACAAGATAGCTACAAGAAGATAGCAACAAGATGGCTTCAAGAAGATAGCTACAAGATGGCTACAAGAAGATAGCTACAAGAAGATAGAAACAAGATAGCTACAAGAAGATAGCTACAAGATGGCCACAAGAAGATAGCTACAAGATGGCTACAAGAAGATAGCTACAAGAAGATAGCAACAAGATGGCTTCAAGAAGATAGCTACAAGATGGCTACAAGAAGATAGCAACAAGATAGCTACAAGAAGATAGCAACAAGATAGCTACAAGAAGATAGAAACAAGATAGCTACAAGAAGATAGCAACAAGATTTTTTGTTACTCACCCGTTTAAATTTTATTAAGCCGTAAAGTTATGCATAATGAAGGACATGGCTGCTTTGAGTGACAGGTCCGCCAGCCGCGAGGTGGCTTGTTTCAGCCATTCGGCCCGCCTCTTTGCTTGTTTTTGATTGGCTGGGAGTTAGGCAGCGTCACGCACTGCCAAGATGGAGACGGCCGGAGCGGCTCACTTTGAGCTTCAAAACTGCTGTTCAGAAACCAACGGGTGACGTCACGGTAACTACGTCCAAATATGGACGTAGTTACCGTTGGAGGAGTTGGAGGATGGAGAACCTTTTATAGTTGAAACTGTACTTCAGTGCCTCAAATTTATAAGAAATGATGTGGAGGAAACCTGAGGCTGAGGTCTGGAGCCTCTGGGCAGTTTCCTGCTGTTTCCAGACGCCTTGTTCTCCATCCTAAATTCAAAGTTTTCTTGTAATAATCTATTTGATCCACAGTAGTCTTTGGGATAATGTGACCAGACTTCAGGTTTATTTTCTGACTATGGGTTTGAATTATTTCAACTTTGTTTCTGAGAAATCCATTTTTTTCTGTCCGTTTGGTACGGTAGATACTACAGTACCCACGGGCCTCAGCTGCTGTTGCTATGGAGATGAATCAAGTCATAGGTGTGAATCACAGGTGTAGTAATATCAGCCAAATCATCCATGCCAAACTGATTTAAACTGCTGAAGGTTTCATTAGTTTTAAACAGGTCTTTAGTTTCCTTACGCACGCAGAGTGATTATATATGTTTATGTGAATGAGTCACTATTACTGCTGAATTTATATTTTAACAACATTTTAATGTTGCCTCTGATCAAGGGGGAGCTAAATTGAGTAAATTTGACTGTTGGGTAGTTAAAATACTGTATAATGACAATGCAAGGTAGCCTAATTTATAAGGATATAATACTCCTGCATATTTTTATATTACAGTATAGATATTGTATGAATATGGTGAATGCAGATATGTACTTTGCGTCACTGATTGACATAAAATAAGTGTATCAAGCTTGGCTTAAAAATTAACTCATGGTTTCCCATAATGTGTATGTATTTCAGAGTGTCCTGCAGACGTCCAGCAGCTGTTGGAGAGTAAAGAAGAGGTTCCCCCTGAGCAGCAGGAGAGGAGCTCCAGTCTGCACCAGGAGAACCCAGAGTCCCCACACATTAAAGAGGAACAAGAGGAACTCTGGACCAGTCAGGAGGGAGAGCAGCTTCAAGGGCTGGAGAAGGCTGATATCACCACGTTCACATTCACTCCTGTCCCTGTGAAGAATGAAGATGATGAAGAGAAACCTCAGTCCTCACAGCTTCATCAAAGACAAGCTGAACAGATGAAAACAGAAGCTGATGGAGAGGACTGTGGAGCATCAGAACCAGCCAGGAACTCACATCCAGATAGACATTTACAATCTGATACTGATGACGAGACTTCAGATTCTTATGAACCCGACACTGATGACAGTGAGACTGAGACCGAAGACACTGATGAATGGAAAGAGACCAGTGATCCTCAGTCAGGTTTAAAGTCTCATATGAGTTGTAATACAGGGAAGAGATCACTTAGCTGCTCGGAGTGTGGTAAAGAATTTTGTCACAGGGCAAACCTGATCATACACCAGAGAATGCACACAGGGGAGAGACCTTTCAGTTGCTCAGTTTGTGGTAAAAGGTTTACCTCCAAGGGGTCTCTTGTGAGACATAAGATAATTCACACAGGAGAGAAACCCTTTAAATGCTCAGTTTGTGGTAAATCTTTCAAACATTCAATTCTGTACTACCACATGAAAACTCACACAGGAGAGAAACCATTCAGTTGCACAGTGTGCAGTAAAAGTTTTATCCAAAAAGCAAGGCTGTTGTACCACATGAGAATTCACACAGGAGACACACCATTTAGTTGCTCAGTTTGTGGTAAAAAATATGCACACAAAGTAAATCTAAAGGACCACATGACAATCCACACAGGGGAGAAACCATTTAGCTGCAGTGCTTGTAACAATAGATTCAGATATAGGTCACAGCTCAAAAACCACAAGTGTTCTAATGAGTCATCACCAAAGCCTCTCTGTGAGAAACGCAAAAAACCATTTAGATTGTACGAATGCTCTGAGTGTGGAAAAAAGTATACACAAAAGGCAAACCTGATCGTACACCAGAGAATCCACACAGGGGAGAAACCTTTCAGTTGCTCAGTTTGTGGTGAAAGATTTAAATGCAAGGGGTCTCTTGGGAGACATAAGATTAGTCACACGGGAGAGAAACCCTTTAGTTGCTCAGTTTGTGGTAAATCTTTTACTCAGTCAGGTCTGGAGTACCACATGAAGGCTCACAAAGGACAGAGACCGTTCAGTTGCTCGGTTTGTGGTAAATCTTTTATTCAAAAATCAAGCCTGAACGTCCACATGAAAATTCACACTGGAGAGAAACCATTTGGTTGCTCATTGTGTGGTAAAAAATATGCATACAAGCTAAATCTAAAATACCACTTGAAAATCCACACAGGGGAGAGACCATTTAACTGCAGTGTTTGTAAGAGAAGATTCATATTAAAGTCAGAGCTTCAAAAGCACAAGTGTGTTGATAGGTCATTACCAAAGCATCCCGATGAGAAATGCAAGAAATCACTGAGCTGCTCTGAATGCGATGCAACATTTCGTTCCCTTTATCTACTAAATGCCCACATGAGAACACATAAAGGACTGAAAGTATATACTTGCTCAGTTTGTGGTCTAGTGTTTGGGACTAAAACCCATCTTGAGACACATATGGGAAGCCATACAGTAGAGAAACCATACAGCTGCTCAGTTTGTGGTAAGACATATAAAAACAGCCGTGGTCTTGCGAAACACATGACACTCCACCCAGAGGAGGACCGATTCCGCTGCAGTGACTGTGGCGAAGGATATCGTTGGCAGTATCAGCTGAAAATACATGACTGTCCTGCTAAGTCGTCTCAGCAAAGCAAAACAGGCTTTAATGAAAACGACTGTAGAGGATTGAAACGATCCAGAACCTTAGATCCAGACAGACATTTACAACCAGATACTGATAAAAAGCCCAAAGTGTCCTTTCAAACTGATGACAGTGCTGACATTCAGTCAGATTTCACTAATCAAAGAACTAAAGACATATCTGTAAGTGATAAAGAATGTAACACTGACATCAAAGCGTTTAGCAGCTCTGATGATAAGGCCAAAATCGAACACAAGACTGGCGACATTGTTCACAGTGATTTTTACAAACAGACTAGACAACGTCAGTCAGATTTAAATGATCTAAAAAATGAGAAAGGCTCTGTAAGTGCAAACAGATGCTCAGTTTTTGGTAAAAAATTTACACAAAGAGGAATTATGCAACACATGGTAGTCCACTCAGGGAAGAAACCAGTCCGCTGCAGCGACTGTAATGAAACATTCTTTGGCCATTTTCAGATCAAGACACACAAGTGCCGTGGTGGGTCACTGCAGGGAAACAAAGCTGGCTTTAATAGAGAGGATCACAGAGGATCAGAACAAGTTAAGAAGTTGGATCCAGATAGACATTCAAAACAAGATACTGATAAAAAGACATTGGAAACTAATGGCAGCGCTGACATTGCTTTTTGGAAAGAGACCAGGCAACATCAGTCAGGTGCCACTTATCAGAGAAATAAAGATATCTCTCTAAGTGATGAAGGATGTAAAACTGACAAAAAGCCATTTAGCTGTTCTGATGGCAATGCCACAATTGAACACAAGAAACTATTCTCCTGCATTGTTTGTGAGAAAAGATTCACTTTGGATTCAGAACTGAGAAGCCATGAGTGTGATGGTGAGTCCTCACCGCTTCATCAAAGCCAAACTAAGGACCAGATCACTGCCAGAGGTGAAGGTTTTACAGGGGAAGAGACTTTCTGCTGTTCAGTTTGTAATAAAGGTTTTAGTGAGAGCAAGTCATTAGTCAAACACATGAGAGTCCATACTGACCAGAAACCATTTAGTTGCTCGATTTGTGGTGAAGGATTTACATGGAGGAGATATCTGACAAAACACATGGAAGTCCACAAAGACAGATGCATTAGCTGCTCTCAGTGTGGTAGAGAGTTTGACAGTGAGAGACAACTGCATCTACACATTGTGATTCACAATAGAGAAAAAACATTTAGCTGCTCAGTGTGTGGTGAAAAATTTGCCAAGTGTGAAAAATTAAGGATTCACATGAGAAGTCACACAGGGGAAGAGCTGAAGGAGGCTGATATCACCAAGTTCCCATCTACTCCTGTCGCTGTGAAGAGTGAAGATGATGAAGAGAAACCTCAGTCCTCACAGCTTCATCGAAGACAAACTGAACAGATGAAAACAGAAGCTGATGGAGAGGACTGTGGAGGATCAGAACCAGACAGAAACTCACATCCAGATAAACATTTACAACCTGATACTGATGACAAGACCTCAGACTGCTCTGAACCCGACACTGATGACAGTGATTTTTGGAAAGAGACGAGTCAACATCCGTCAGTCTCTGACAAACATGTGAGGTGTAATACTGACAGGAAACGATTAAGCTGCTCTGAGTGTGATAAACCTTTTACAGAAAGAGAAAGTTTGAGCCAACACATGGCATTGCATACAGAGGTACAGAGGGAGGCAAAGCAGGAGAACCCAGAGCCCCCAAACATCAAAGAGGAACTGGAGGAACTCTGGACCAGTCAGGAGGGAGAGCAACTTCTAGGACTGGAGGACACTGATGTCATCAAGGTCAAGCTCAATCCGGTCCCTGTGAAGAGTGAAGATGATGAAGAGAAACCTCAGTCCTCACAGCTTCATCAAAGACAAACTGAACAGATGAGAACAGAAGCTGATGGAGAGGACTGTGGAGGATCAGAACCAGCCAGGAACTCACATCCAGATAGACATTTACAACCTGATAGCGATGAGAATACTTCAGACTCTTCTGAACCCGACACTGATGACAGTGATTTTTGGACACAGACGAGGCAAAGTCAGTCAGATTTAAAATCTATGAAAAATAAAGGGTCTGAAAATGACACTGACATGTGACCCTGACAAGGCTTTTAAGTCTTTTAACCCTCACAGTGATGACAGTCTTGACAGTGATTTTTGGAAGGAAACCAGAGAACGTCTGTCAGATTTGAACTCTGACAAATAATGAGGAATGAAACAACTTGGAAACCTCACTTTGAGTTTCTTACTATTACTTGAACCAGATATGTAAACATTTCTGTTTGATTCAACCCAAATTGGGCTTTTATTGTGTTGTAATAAATGCTTTCTATGTTAATGATCAAAACACATTGTGATCAGATCTCAGCAGAGTTTAAGTGTCGTACAGTGTGGCCACCATTTCTGGTGGTTCATTTGAAGATGACAATAAAACTAAAACTTGAAAACTAACCTTGAAACCTTTTTTTATAGGGCTGAGTATTTTCATTATCAAGTCATCTATCAGTGTTTCCCAAAGCCCAATATGACGTCCTCAAATGTCTTGTTTTCTCCACAACCCGAAAATATTCTGTTTACTGTCACAGGACTAAAGAAACCAGAAAATATTCACATTTGAGAAGCTGGAATCATAATAATCATAATAATTTTTTTCTTAAAGGATGACTCCAAACAATCAATTTATTATCAAAATAGTTGATGATATGGGAGGACAGCTTGCTTATATTTGAATATTTCTGAACTAATATTTTTTATTCCCAAGAGAGGAAGACAGACCTTATAACCTTATAACTCTCTTTTTGGGTCCTGCTTATGTACTAATTTCCTACTAACTTCTAATTTTAGAGTACATTCCTGAGTGACTTGACATTGGTAGAGACCTTGTCAGCCTTTTCTTTAAACCAATGCCTGAATTTAATGTGAAGCAAGGACCTGATCCCTACTTGAACCAGATAATGGTGAATAGCCGAAGACTTCAAGAATAATTATATAACTTTGATAGGTGTATGATAATCTATTAATGAGATATTAAAATTCAATATTATCACATTTTTCATCATATGACAACATTGCCTTGTCTTCTTAACACTAAAGAGTACGGGATGTTTCATGAACTGCACTCAAACTTTTGTAATTTTTGTGTTTTGAAGTGAAAGTTATGTGGAATTCATATTTGAAGCCATGTGGTCTGAATGTTTAGTCACTACAAAATGTTATGTTTACAGTCACCTACTCGTTGTTTACTATAATATATTGTTTGACAGTTAAAAGCCCCCTTAGTGTTCAAATCACACTTCGAGGCACAATTTTCCAATGATTTAAAGTTCCTACTCTCATTTTTAAATTCCTTATTCTTATTTTGTTTTATTATTCCATTTATTATGGATTATTAGGATGTTTTGCTATGTTAATAAATGTTTTCATTTATCTTTAGTCATTGTGGTTTCTTTTGAGCGCAGCGGACAGAGGTCACTGTTTTGAAAAGAGCTTACTATTTATTTGAGACTGATCAATTAAACATCCTAACATGAGTTCAATTGAAGAATAAAAGTAGAGATTAAACCATACAATTTTAGTCATTGGACATCTGGATTTGAAACTTTCAGAGATATGAGTTGAGCAAATGGAAAAGCCGGGGCCCAGTGCGCTGGTAGCTTGCCCAATTCCTGTCTTGAAAGGTAACATGGAAAGAATGGTGAATCAATCAATCAATCAATTTTTATTTATATAGCACCAAATCACAACAAAAGTCATCTCAAGGCACTTTTCACATAGAGCAGGTCAAGACCGAACTCTTAAATTTCCAGAGACCCAACAATTCCCCCATGAGCAGCACTTGGCAACAGCAGTAAGGAAAAACTCCCCTTTAATGGGTAGAAACCTCAAGCAGACCCCGGCTCTTGGTGGGTGGCCATCTGCTTTGACCGGTTGGGTTGAGAGAGAGAAAGAAAGAGGGAAAGAGGGGGGGGGGGGCTGAATAACAACAATCATAACAGCAACAGCCAGGGAAGGATGCCAACAGGACTGTGAAGGACCGCAAAGGCTCAGCCCAGAACCCAGGGTTTCCTGAGAGATGAGAAAGCACAAAAAAAATCTGGGAAAGAAGCAAAGTTAGTGACATGCATTGATGTTACATGAATGCATACAGATGGAGAGGAGGAGGAGGAGAGAGGAGCTCAGTGCATCATGGGAAGTCCCCCAGCAGTCTAGGCCTATAGCAGCATAACTAAGGGCTGATCCAAGGTAAGCTTTATCAAAAAGGAAAGTTTTAAGCTTACTCTTAAACATAGAGAGGGTGTCTGCACCCCGGACTGAATCTGGAAGATGGAATTTTGATTCTTTTGAATATGTGGCTCTTCAGTTGAATTCCCCCCCTTGAGCTTTATTTCTAAATATCCACAGGCAACCTAAATACTGTGTTACCTTTTATTTTACCTAGTTATTGTTGGTGATTTTAACATCCATGTTGACAACCCCCAGGACAGAGGGGCTAAAGAACTGTATTATGTTCTTGATAACTATGGACTGATCCAGCATGTGACAGAGCTCACACACAACAAAGGGAAACACTCTGGACTTAATCATCTCCAAGGGTCTGAACATTTCTAAGGTTGTGGTGACTGATGTTCCCTTCCACACTCGCCCTCTCTTGGGTCTCAGTCAGTGATCTTGTAGATAATTTCCGTTCGAAAATTACAAATGTCCTCGATGCCATTGCACCCACTAAGGTGAAGGTTGTCTCTGGTAAGAAAAGATCTCCATGGAGAAACGCCACACCGGTCAGAATAGAGAAAAAGAGGGTGTTGAACAGCTTCTACAGATTGTCAGCACATCTCTTCTCTCAGGTGTCTTCCCACAGGCTCTGAAAACTGCTGTCATCAAACCACTCTTAAAAAGGAACAATCACAAATAATTGACAAAAAGCTACTTTTCAACAGCTGAACAACTTTGTGGCACTAAACGACCATTTTGATGTCTTCCAGTCACCACAGCACTGCGTCTGCTCTTGTTAAGGTCTTCAATGACATACACTTAAACACTGACAGTAGCAGAATTACAGTATTAGTATTACTGGATCTCAGTGCTGCATTTGACACGATCGACCACAACATATCACTAGACAGACTGGAAAACTGGGTGGTGCTTTCTGGCACAGTACTGAACTGGTTTGAATCCTACTTAAAGGACAGGGACTACTTTGGAAACCTCACTTTGAGTTTCTTACTATTACTTGAACCAAATATGTAAACATATCAGTTTGATTCAACCCAAATTGAGCTTTTATTTTGTTGTACTAAATGCTTTCGCTTTGCATTAAGAAAGAATGTTATTCATTGCTATCTGTTTTGGATTATGGTGCATCTGTGGATATACGTGCACTGATGTGCTAACGGGATCCTGTCTACCATTCATCTGTTTATCACATGTTCATCACTGTAATCTGTACAGGTTAACATGGTGGACCTCACTAAAAATATTGAGGAAAATTCATATGATTTCTGGTGGTTCCTCTGCGGATGACAATAAAACTTAAACTTTTACCCGTTTCATCTTTCTTGATAGATAGTTTTCCAACATTTGAACTTACAATTTAAAAGTTTAATGATGCATGTTGTTTGTTACTGACTTTGTCTTAAATACACAACAAAACTAGCTTTTTGTGATTGCAATGAGAGAGGGTGCGAGATGGAGAGGAGAAAGAAAAGAAGTCTCAGCTGTGACACTTGTCGTCAAATCTTTTACCCCAAACTGAGCATGTGCGAGAACGCAGCTTTTCTAGCTTATTGTGCTACATATCACAACCTCTTGACTTTGTACTGAAGTTCTTTGAGAGATTCATAATGTTGTACAAAGCCAAGAGGTTGTGATATGTAGCACAACAAGCTAGCAAAGCTGTAAACACATGTTCAGTGGCGTCTGCCTTACACAGAACTACTCTCTGGAGACTGAAAACGTGATGCTGTTATTAGTCTTTGGAGCCGTTTCTAAACCGACTAACATGACCAAACTTCATTATAAAGAAACATGTCACCCAGTGCAGCAGTGTGACTCATTGACCTGTTTTTAATAGCTTTTGGACAGAGGAATAAGATATATCAGGCTTTGGATAAACACACAGTACTTGTTAAAATCAGTTCATTGTTGGTTTGGGTCCAAACACGAGATTTGTTGACAATACAAAAAATATAGAAAATCACCAAACTTATTCTTTAACATGCCACCTGTATCTGGATATGTTATCTGTATAAAGGATGTTAATGCACTGTGTGAAAGAATGAGTTGTGATCAGATCTCAGCAGAGTTTAAATGCCGTACAGCGTGATTACCTACCTCTGTCTCTTCCTGCTCAAGCTAACCACAGTGCCCGAGGATATAACTGCGATCCACGCATCACTAGCGTACCGTGATTCGGGCAGACAGGTGGAGGACCCAGATGCAGACTCTACGGACTGGCAGGTAAATGAGAAACTTTTAATGAGGAATCAAAAAACACAGGTTTACAGGTCATAATGGGGGCTCGGTCCGATTTCAGGAAAACAAAATCAGGCACGGGGAAGGCAAAGGTGAGGTCCAGGAAAAGCAAAGCAAAACAAAGGAAAACTACACACTAGAAAACAGGCTGGAACACTAGACACAGGTACTAAGACATACTGGCACTGACAGAGGGGAACACACAGACTAAATGCTGAAAAGGGAAGGATAACGAGGGACAGGCAGGAAACAGAAAAGGGCAGGAAGTGAAGTATCTAAAACGAGAGGTGAGTCTATCAAAAATAAAACAGGAAACGATGAATGAATGTCATGAAACAATGAAAAGCATTATCTAGGGAGTAGGTGCAATTACTGAGCGGGAACAGGTGAGCTGGTGGGTGTGGTAAGCAGTAAAGAAAGTCTGGGGGCATCTGGTGGACAGGTGGAGAAATTGCAGTTCTATTCCCGGCTCCTCCAGTCTGCATGTCGAAGTGTCGAAGTGTCCTTGGGCAAGACACTGAACCCCAAATTGCTCCTGATTGCTGTTACATCAGTGTGTAAATGTGTGTGAATGGTTAGTTCCCTCTGATGGGCATGGTAGCCCCTGTACCCATTCAGCGTATGTATGAATGTGTGTGTGAATGCGTGAATGTGGCTCGTAGTGTAAAAGCGCTTCAAGTGGTCGGAAGACTAGAGAGGCGCTATACAAGTATAGTCCATTTACCATTTAAAATACATACAAATAAGCAAAACAAACCCAAAATGTGTATTGGAGCCTCAGCTTTGTCCAAACTCACAGCATTACAGTATTACAGTTCTTCCCATGGTGCTTTCAGAAAGTTTTTGTATTTTAACATAACAGAACTTTCCTGGTTTCCCTTCACAATCATTGTCAACACCATCTTTAATATCAGGTTCAAACATCTGTTCAGTTTGGCGTTGATGAAGCTGTGAGGACTCACCAACACACTTACGGTCTATGACGCTCTTCTTAATCTTCAGTCACAATAACTCCTGTGTGGATGTGGACTGTCATGTGGTATATTGGATACCGGTCCGGGTATCATCGGATAATTCATAATTCATTTGTAATTCAAAAACCAAAGAACGGCAAATCTGTTATTTGTTTCAAAACAAAAAACAAAAAAAACGTTTTAGGTGTCAGAATCAAATAATGAAAGAACAATCAAACGCGGCCCGTTTTCGGTTTCTGCCGAGTCGTTTTATCGTTTTTCCTTTTTGGATTGAATATCCAGCACGTCTGCGGACATCAAGCTAATTCCTTTTTGAGTTTGAAACCAAAAATGGAAGTCACATGGTTTTTCACTTTTTTCATTTTAAACCAAAAACGAAAAATTAAATCACGTGATCTATTCCTTTTTTGTTTCCCAACGAAAATACAGAAAACCAAATTCAAAGGACCGGGCAATTTTGGTTTAGAAATCAAGTATTTTTGTATGATAGCGGAAGCGGCTACATTAGCCTACCCATGATCCTCAGCGACTGTTGCTATGGTGAAGACGCCGGCGACAGCCTTAACATATAGTCAATATAACATTATGTAATACTGCAGATTATTGATTATGATCAGGATCAACGTACTTTACTGAACATTGAACTGTAAAGAAGATAATGTTGCTATGGACAAAGAAACGAAGGTTATGAAATATATGATGGTGACAAGAGAATAAATTAAACATAAATAATTAATAAATAATTACATGATGTAACAGTGGAGGTTGAATAAAATGCACAATCTAAAGTCCAGTTTGATGAGTGTAGGGCTTAAATGAGGGATGTGACATGTAAAGTTCAGTTTTATCCCGTTTACAGACACACGCGCGCGGCTGTCGCTGGCGTCTTCACCATAGCAACGGTCGCTGAGGATCATGGGTAGGCTAATTTGACCGCTTCCGCTATCGTACAAAACTAACAAAAATACTTGATTTCTAAACCAAAATTGCTCGGTCTTTTGAATTTTGTTTTCTGGATTTTCGTTTGGAAACAAAAAGGAATCGATCACGTGATTTTGTGGTTTTTGGTTTAAAATGAAAAAACGAATTAGCTTGATGTCCGCAGACCTGCTCGATATTCAATCCAAAAAGGAAAAACGATAAAACGACTCGGCAGAAACCAAAAACGGGCCGAGTTTGATTGTTTTCCTCTCCATCAGCTTCTGTTTCCATCTGTTCAATTTGTCTTTGATGAAGCTGTGAGGACTGAGGTTTCTCTTGGTCATCTTCACTCTTCACAGGGACAGGAGTGAATGTGAAGTTTTGGTCTTCTTCCTCTTCTTCTTGATATTTTTTTGGCAGTTGGCAAATAAAACGGTTCATTACCACCACCAACTGGAATGGAGACAGGCTCAGGGCTGTAACTACACTGTACCATATTCTACTAATAAGTAAACGAAATTATCATTATGTTATCATTCTCATACTATCAAGTTTGTTCCCCAAAGATAATGAAAAGAAAAACTGAGAACACTGGTTTCTAGAACTTCTCTGTTAAAGATTGTGTAAAACTTTCTATAAATTAGAAATATAACCTCTGTCCAGATTAAAACAACAGATGTTGCTGTTGACTTTGACATCCCCAATAACCCCAGTGTGATCAGCTGTGTTTGTTTCATTAATAAAGGAGAAATAGGAAACTCAACCAAGTTATTTTTCTAAAACAAACTTTACTGACAGCAACTTAAAACTTTAAGATATATAGTAAACTATATAGAACCACACACTGACATTAATGATTATGTTTTATCACCTTTCTTGTTCGTTACAATGTAGATTCAACACATTCAAACATCTGTCAGGCCAACTGATATAATCTTATACAGGAAAAAACAAAATAAGTCACACACTCAACGAATTTAACTGGTAGAGAATTAAAAATATTCACCAAAACGTAGAAAGGTTTGAGAAGTTTCCATACATGAATTGTGAATGTGTCTCTGCAACAATAACTGAAGTATATAACTTAAGGGCTGGGTGATATGATGTTATATACCACCAGACAACAGAAATGTTGTTCACCCTCAGACATTTTTACACTTTATTTTTATACCCTGGTATGTCTGGTGGTTTTGGTCCAGTGTGGCCAAATTAATGTGTATGACTTTTATTGCAGTTTTGGATTTATAGTACTGTTCTATCAGGATGTGTGAAGGATTTGTCTGGCAATTTTCTACATTTTTCTTATCGTCAACAAATCTCACGTTTGAGATTGAAAACACAACAATGAGCAACACCACTTGGTGACACACTCCTTCGTCCCTAAAGAGAACACTTACCGTACTTTGTTTAAAAAATAAGATAGTATTCCTAAAAAGTTATCCTATCACTATTTTTACTCTTTGGAACCATTTCTAAACAAACTAACATGACCAAACTCTTCTGGATGCAAACATGAGATTTGTTGACAGGAAGAAAATTATAGAGAATCACCAGACTTATCCTTTAATTTGTTGTCATCTGGTTATTTTATCTATACATGTCATTTATACCATCCATCTCTACTTTTAAGTGGAAATATGGCAGTGCTATCGGTCAGTTCATCTGCAGAGCAGCCACCCCACACTAACCGCTAACAGGTAACAGCTACATGTCAAGTCTCATGTTTTACCTGTAAAGACTGATCATCAATGTGAAATCATCAGGTTTATACACAGTTAAAGAAATAAGTGTGTATCCTGGTCATAGTTTAGTAACACTGTGGAGCAAAAGCAAAGTGCCGATCCCTGGATTAATTTTGTATGTTAATTAAAACTAAGAAATGTGATATAGCAAACCATCCAACAATAACTGAAACCCAAAAATTTTCTTTTTTTCCTCTAATCACTGATTTTTTTTTTTTTCAGATTGTCTGAAAGTGTGTACCATTTTTAAATTGCAAGCTGAACACAGATACATAATATATGTTACACAGCAGTTAAATTAAAAGAAAGATTCAGCCATAAGGTTCAATGTCTGTAAATGAGATTTTGACAATCGGTTAATATTTTTACATTATTAAAAAAAAAATAAAACAGGCACTGTGGGAACATATTGTATGATCTGTGTGCAAAGAGTAAAAAATTGTGGCACTGAGAGCAGTTGCAATTTACTTGCAATAATCCCCAAACAGTAGAGGGAAAATTTGAAAAGTGAAATATCTCAATAACTGAAACAAATACTTAAAAGAAACAAAATTCTTCCTTAAGAAGGGTTTGGCTTTCTTCCTGAATGTCACAATGTGTCTCTAGCTCATTTCTCTTGTTTCTTCTGTATGATATTTCATGTGATTATTGAAGCTTTGCCTCCAGGTAAAGCTTTTCCCACACACTGAACAACTGAATGGTTTCTCTCCTGTGTGTGTTCTCATGTGCACCTTCAGATGTCCACTTTCAGTAAAACGGTTACCGCACACCGAGCAAACAAAAGGTTTCTCTCCGGTGTGGATTCTCAGGTGTTTTCGTAGCGATCCACTGCATGAAAAATATTTCATACAAACTGAACAGCCGAAAGGTTTTTCTCCTGTATGAATTCTCATGTGTTCCTGCAGATTTTTCTTGCGGCGAAATCTTTTACCACACTCGGAGCAGCTGAATGGTCTCTCGTCAGCGTCACATGTACTTTTGCTTTTGTGGACGTCGTTTTCCTGAAGAGAGTCTGACTGAGGTTTCTTGGTCTCCTTGGAATCATCAGCAGTGACTTCAATCTGAAGTTTAGAGGAGTCTGAAGTTTGTGAGCTGCTGGCTGGCGGCTCTGCCTCTCTGTTCTTCAAGATTTGATTTGGATGGAGCTGGGAAGACTCACCAGCACACTTGTGCTTTTTGAGGTTGTAACGCCAAGCAAATCTTTTGCCGCAAACACAGTACAGGAAACGTTTCTCCTCTGTGTGGACGGACATGTGGTTGCTCAGATATCCCTTCTGTGTAAATCCTTTATCACAAAATGAGCAGCTAAATGGTTTCTCTCCTGCATGAGTTCTCATGTGTATCTTCAGATTTTCTTCACCAAAAAATGTTTTACCACACTCAGGACAAATATATGATTTATTTTCAGTGCTACGTCCCATTTCACTTAATGGAACTTTGTTATTTGTCTGAAAGTTTAAACCTGACTGAGGTTCACTGGTCTCCATCCAATCATCATCTTTGTCTTCAGCCTCAGAGGAGTCTGAAGTCTTGTCATCACTATCTGATTGTAAAGGTCTTTCTGGATGTGAGTTCCTGGCTGGTTCTGATCTTCCACAGTCTTCTCCATCTGCTTTTGTTTTCATCTGTTCAGTAGAGCTGCTGGCTGGAGGCTCTGAACCTCTGTTCCCTTCAGTTTGGCTTTGATGAAGCTGTGAAGACTCACCGACACATTTGTGGTTCTTAAGCTCATGACGGTAAACAAATTTTTTGTCACAAACACAGCACCGGAATCGTATCTTCCCTGTGTGACGTGCCATGTGTTGTATCAGATATCCCCTTTGGGTAAATTTTCTTGCACAAACTGAGCAACTAAAGAGATTCTCTTGTGTATGAGTTCCTGCGTCTGTCTTCAGATGATAACTGTAGCAAAGTCGTTTACCACACTCAGAGAAGTTCAACGAATTTCCACCAGTACTGCATCTCATACCACTTGCAGGTGAACCGATACACTTATGGCATTCGACTCCTGAGTGCCAAACAAATCTCTTGTTACAAACGCCACAACTGTGTCGTTTTTCCCCGATGTGGACCGCCATGTGTTGTATCAGATATCCCTTTTTTGTGTATTTTTTTCCACACACTGAGCAACTGAAGGGTTTCTCTCCAGTGTGGATTCTCATGTGTGTCTCCAGAAATCCATTTTTCGCAAACCTTTTACCACACTCAGAGCAGTTAAACGGTTTGTCAGGAGAATTACATATCATATCGCTTACGGGGGCTTCATTCTTTTCCCTGGTCTCCTCCCAGTCATCACAACTGACTTCAATCTCAGCTACAGACATTTCTGAGGCCTTGTCATCAGTAACTGGTTGTAAATGTCTATCTGGATTTAAGTTCCTGGCTGGTTCCTCTCCATCAGCTTCTGTTTTCATCTCCTCAGCTTGTCTTTGATGAAGCTGTGAGGACTGAGGTTTCTCTTCATCATCTTCACTCTTCACAGGGACAGGAGTGAACGTGAACTTAGTGATATCAGCCTCCTCCAGCCCTTGAAGCTGCTCTCCCTCCTGACTGGTCCAGAGTTCCTCCTGTTCCTCTTTAATGTGTGGGAGCTCTGGGTCCTCCTGGTCCAGACTGAAGCTCCACTCCTGCTGCTCAGGGGGAACCTCTTCTTTACTCTCCAACAGCTGCTGGACGTCTGCAGGACAGAATTAAATACAGACACATTGACATTTGATATGGAAAGCATTGTCACTCAACCGTGAAATCTCCTCCCTCAATCAAGTTGTGTTTATTAGATATCTAACAGATAGCAGGCTGACTACATTATGATCTTCACTCAATATTAGATCAGTAATAGTCTAAAATAGCACAAAACTGACCAACAATTTCTTCAAAATAAATGGGAGTTCAAGCCTATTTGAATATTCTCACATTCATTTTAATGGATTTTCAAAAGAAGAATATGAAACTAGAAGAGTGTGGATCTCTGCCAGGGGTGTACGGTCAAGATGGAGGTGAAGATAACAAAAAACAGGGATTTATTCATCTCATATCAAACTTTAGTGGATTATAACAGGTATGGAATTAACCTGCAGATGCTCCAGTTCAAGATGAGACCTAATGAGACCTTCACCTCTGGATAATAAACTTCAATAACTGAGAAAGTGGACTTTTCTCCAGTGAATTCAAGAAAAGCCCCAGTAGTACAAAGAAACATTTAAAGGATAAGGTTGGTACCATGTGCAGAGCAAAACCAATGATGAACTCCTCCTACTAACAAGCATTGAAATGAAGAACGCAGCACTGACATCTCATCATCAGTATCAGGTTGTAAATATCTATCTGCATCTAAGTTCCTGCCTCTCTGTTCTGTCTTCTACAGCCATGTTAGAGTCGTATGTTCTGAGTTAAGTCAATAGCTTTCCACTAGCAGACTTGTAGCAGAGGTTAACACTGCTAATGTTCCAATAACGACGAGACTTCACAACAAGATATGAACATTTTAAGGGCTTTTTCCCAGCAGAGCAGTTTTGAAATATTGCAGGTAAGAATGGTGAACAGCCAAAGTGAGCTGCTAGATTGAAAACTCCAGGCTCTTACTTACAGCACACCTTCAACACAACAACTAGGTAAACAATGCTTTTAATGTGTTGTTTGGAAAACTTCTTATAAACCAGTACATTTTCTGAGAAAACTGGAGTAGATGTTCAGATGTTTAGAAGAAAGTAAAAGATGGATAGATGAAAGACATTAAGAAACAGTTGAAGCATAATAATAATAATAAGTGATAGTAATATATCTAGATTACTGTACATACTCAGGATTATAGTCTGTATGCATTTCCATTTATCTTATTGTATTATCTATGCTCTTTTCTTTTTCTTCTATCAATTGCACTTTTCCTGGACCTATTTGGCTTTCCTCTCAACTTTATATTTATTATTGTATGATTAGTAAATGCTGGTGTTGTCTCATCTTAAGAATTTCAAAGTACAGTTGACTGCTATAATATTATATGTATATAACAATAAAAAAAAATACTTTGAAACCTTGGTTCTGCTGTCTCATTAGTGTCACCATGCATTAAAAGGAACTAAAACACATCAATGTTCTAAGATAAATTCTATTAAAACCGGCAACCTAAATGATTACACACACAGAACCATAAAACTGACATTCATAATGATGGTTTATCATTTTTATTTTGTTAGTTACACTGAATTCAACACATTCAAACACAGAATCTGATGCAGAAAAAAACTAATCAGATAAAATATATAAAATAAAAGCACTGTTATTCAGAACTGACAAAAAAAACGAAAACTACTTTTGCAAATGCTTTCACACCAGCTGTTGGATCTTGACCAGTTCACATATTTAAGTCATTACATTGATCACATTGATAACTGCTGTCTGATGCAGAATCATGTGACGTTCGACCACCTGACAACAACATGGATCATGAATCCACGGTTTGTATTTATCCCGTGAACGCCGCGGCTGAATGGCGTCTCCGCGTGTGGGTTTTCATGTGTCTCCCGACACCTCCTCTACATCTAAAATGTTTCTTACAAACTGAGCAGCTGAAAGGTTTTTCTCCCGTATGACATCTCATGTGATCCAGTAAGTGCGCACGCTGAGCGAATCCTTTATGACAAACCGAGCAGCTGAACGGTTTCTCTCCCGTGTGAGTTCTCATGTGTACTTGCAGATTTCCTTTTTGAATAAAACCTTTACTGCACACCCAGCAGCTGAACGGTTTCTCTCCTGTGTGGATTTTCATGTGTTTGTGTAAACTGTCACTCCACGAAAAAGCTTTCTCACAAATCGAACAGCTGAAAGTCTTTTCTGCTGCCTGACGTTTTATGTGTTTCACCATTTTACCAAATGTGATGTCGTTAGTAGCAGCTTGTAAATGTCTATCTGGGACTAAGTTTCTAGCTGGTCCTCCACAGTCCTTCCCATCAGCTTCTGTTTCACACTTGTGTCTTTTCACCCCTGAGAGCCAAGTGAAACTTCTGTCACAAACACTGCAATTGAAGGGTTTCTCCCCTGTGTGGCGCCCCATGTGGTAGATCATATTCCACTTCTGTGTAAATCTTTTACCACAATATGAGCAAACAAACGGTTTCTCTCCCGTGTGAGTTCTCATGTGTCTCTTTTGAAGGTAGCTGTAGCTGAATGTTTTACCGCACTCAGAGCAGCTAAATGGTTTCTCACCTGCACTATCAGGAACTTCATCACTCTTGAGAGAGTTTAAACCTGACCGAGGTGTCTCCTTCCATTCATCATCGCTGTCTTCAGTCGCAGTCTCAGAGGAGTACAGAGAACTGTCATCACTAACTGGTTGTAAATGTCTATCTGGATCTGGTTCTGATCCTTCACAGTCCTCTTCATCAGCTTCTGTTTCCATCTGTTCAGTTTGTCTTTGATGAAGCTGTGAGGACTGAGGTTTCTCTTCATCATCTTCACTCTTCACAGGGACAGGAGTGAATGTGAACTTGGTGATATCAGCCTCCTCCAGCCCCTGAAGCTGCTCTCCCTCCTGACTGGTCCAGAGTTCTTTCTGTTCCTCTTTGATGTGTGGGGGCTCTGGGTCCACATTGGAGCTCCAGTCCTGCTGCTCAGGAGGAACCTCTTCTATACTCTCCGACAGCTGCTGGACGTCTGCAGGGGAGAGTAAAGAGGGCTTAAGAAATTTCATTTTGACTGCAGCTTCACAGCAGAAGGCGCCTACACTGACCTGTGATTGCTCTCCGGCTCGCTGTAGCAGCAAATGTGATGGTCTCCTTTCTTAACTAAGCTGCGCTTTGGGCTAAACACTGTTAGCTAAACCATGCTAGTTTGATTAGCTCGTATAATGACTGATAGGGCTGTCACTTTTTCAAAAAGTCAACAAGTAATTTGTTTGAATTAATTGGAACACAACTCATTTACCGTAATGTGTCTGAGATACAATTTACTGTGACTGTCATCAGCATGTACGGCAGCAATGTCTTACCGTTCAATACAGTCTTTATATTTTCCTGTGTGATGTCATACAGCTGCACTATGTGTGTTGAGATTGCACTGTGAGACGAGGTTGTAGAGTTGAAGTTGCTCCTCCGGTTTGACGCCTCCGCTGCCTCACTTGTGTGATAAGCTAGCTGCTGAGTCTTCAGATTTGATGTCACTGTAGAGTAAGGCAGCTGCTTTTTACAAAACAGCCCTATGTTTGCCTCCTAAATACCCTCAAAATATTTCTACACACTACTTCTCAGATACTGCGGTGACGTGATTATCCGATCAGCGCTGCTTTGTTTGCTACGGTCATCCTCTATGTTATTTATTATCTTAGTATACTGATAGGTTAAAGAGCAATAGGTCAAGCTCTGCTGGACTGCAAGGTAAACTGCTTCCAATGGTCTGTATAGTTATAGTCATTATAGTTCAAATATTTAATTTCAAATAAAAGTTTGGTGAACACAAAAGAGAAACCAGAGTTGAAAGAGCTTCTGATGTCTGGGAGAGTGGTAAATGGTAAACCGGTAAGTTAAAGCAACACTGAACGGAGGCTCGGACAGAAACCGTCCACCAATGTCGTTCAGCCAAAGTTGGAAACACAAACATGCTTAAACCATTCGTGAGGGCACAAATCCAACGTGTCCATTACCGGACTCGACGCCTGCTGTAATGTCGCCTCCCCGTGCAGTCAGTCCATCGCGCCTTCCCCCACGTGAATGAGCAGGACTTGCAGTCGTCCGGGAATTATCCAGTACCCGGGCAGCCGCTTGCACCGCTGATGAATGATGGATGAATTGATCTGACGGTCAAAAGCTGAACTTTCCAGTAAACTCCGCTCCTGCAGACTGGTCAAAAAGTCCCCCAGCGGATCATCGTCGTCATTTTTTGTGGTATTTCTGATTCAGTAGTTTTAGTTATGTTCGAGTATTTTTTATCTGTCATCACTGGAGCTGCTTTTACCTTCTTGACGCTGGTCTAGTTTGTGTCTTTCAATTTTATATTTGTTTTCATTATATTTTGCTGCCTTATGAAGCATTTTTGTAAGCTGGGTTTGGAAAACTGCTCACTAAATGAAGTTATATGTTAGACATACTCATCTTCAACTCATGACCAAGTAAGGATATTAAATCCTATTGAAACTGAGCTGTAATAATATGACATTTCAGCTGAATCTGAATGTAAACTGATTATTTATTTGTCTTCACAATTTCAGTACAGGATTGTGGACCAAGTATCTACACAACCCTACTATCATCATTTTTAACCACATTATAACACAATATTTATGAATCAGGAAAGAAAAGAACACAAACTCACAGCTTTTAGAAGCTGGAACAAGCTTATCTTTGGCATATTTTCTTAAATTAAAATTAATTATTGTGAGTTATTATAGTGAGCAGTGGCAGAGAACTTGGTTTTATTTGAAACCCCTGGTGAATGCAAACTCAACACTTCATGTTTACCTGCTGTCTTCATTAATTCAGTAAAACCGGGGCCATGGAGAAAAAATAACTTATTTGTGCTCTTGATTTAATAACTCTAATAACTCCAGTGTACACCCTCACTGTGGATCACTTGGATTTAATAAGGTTTTATTTTGACCTTTGACTAAGATATGTGGATATACTCAAACATATTCTACAGGATTACAGACTTTTTTCACTGTAAGAACTTCCTCTTCCTGCTGATGTCGTCTAGTTCATTAAAACTCAGCTTCAGGGTTCAGGATTGCTCACAAACCTGAAGTTTTACTTTCTCTTCATTCAACAAGCATCACGTCTTCTTTGTTGCTTCCAGCTAACTGAATGTATCTGATTATTACTAATTATTAAATTGAGAGCACAGTTTAGTTTTTTTGTCTCTGTCTTTCAGGTTTTTAGCCATGCAGCGCAGCAACCAGTGCTGCTCATGGTGATGGTGAGCAGAAATCCAATACAGTCAGTTAAAAATGTGGCAAAAATACATAAGGGAAAAGAAAAGAAGCAGGAGGTCATACTTTGCAATCCAGAAAACCGTAGAAAGAGCAAAAAACAATTTTACCTGCATAAGAAAGGATGCAGTTGTAATAACCAGAATGAAGGTTAAGGCATAGTGGGCTCTGATTGGAAAACAGCCAGACGGTAAATGAGAGCGTGAAGGCCGAGAGTCAGGAAGGAACAAGAATTACTGACACCAAGAGGAGGAAACTGGAGAAACTGGTTTTACTCTGGATAACTGGAGTAAGATGGAGAAAGTGCTGGGATTTCTGTGCAGTGTTAAGATTATACAACAAAATATAAAGAACTGTCAAAAAGAAACAACCAATGGCAAACAGTAGAGGGTCATGGGAGTTGTGGCTATTTCCTGTGTAATGGTTTCTGCCTACAGATAACCGATACCTCCACCGACAGACGGCTGTCCTCTAACTCTGACCCAGATATCGAATGTAGTTCCCAAAATCTACAGACGCGTGACCATCCCAGCCTTGCTCAGGGAACCAGATTCAGCCTGGCTTCTATAATCACCAGCTGTCGTTGAACCGCTACCAGCAGGTCTATAGAGTCCAGTATGTCCTGACAGCCTGCGTCACAACGGAGTGTGTTGGTGCAAATAGGTGTTGGAGGTTTGAAAGTCCTCCAAGATGGCCTCCTAACAGGACATCTCTGGAGGAGGTCCACTCTGTCGGTCGAGGGCACTCAGCTTCAGAGCCCTGATCCTAACGATGTAGCCAATTAAACCCCTAATTATAAAACACTCAACCTAATATTATACTGAAATCATACTTCTATCATATGTACAGCAATATATTAACCTCAGTGACTGACCCTGAACTATTATCACTCTATTATTCAATAAACAGTTTTTACCTTTACAAAATTCAATAATTTATAATCTAAACAATTGAAAAACTAATATCAGCCTCTTAAAGGAACAGCAGAGGACCTCAGAGACGAGCACGAGTCAGCAACTTTGGTTGGAGTGTATAAAAATACAAACCAGTTTTATTTGGTTTAACAAAGCAAACAATCTAAGTCTACAAAAAGTTAAATACAAAAATCTTAAGCAAAAAAATGAAAAGTGTAAACAGAGTCTCCAAGAGATCCATCAAAAGGCCCTCAGGAAGAAAGGAACCAACCCGCAGCCTCTCTTAGCTTTACTTTTTATAACTCTACAACTTCCTCTTATTTGTATTACATATCGTCTATCTTCAGGACATCTGACAACTTCATGCTGATGTTACATGACTTTAAAAAAAAGTGAACTTTTCTTTACCTGTCACCTGCATCAGAGTACATGGAACTTTTAAACTTCTTCTTATTCACATTTTGAGACAGTAAGTTAATGAATGGATGTCTGCAAGGTGCAGAAACACAAACACAGCTCCTCTGTTAAGTTTTTGATGTTTGTTAGTTCAGGACACGTTGCACAAATTGCATAAATTCCTCAGAAATGGTGCAAGACATTCAGTTATGTTAATTTGTCTCCAATTAAACTTAAATAAAATAGTTTGAAGTAGGCTTGAATGGAGTTTGTCCCGGTCACATATACACACAGTAATATCTGTTTTATTTACTATTAAAATAATGATGTTTTCACATTTTACTATCCAGAACAGAAGTTTAGAACAGATGATCTCAGATTATTGACAAAAAACTTTCTGGATGTCTGCGGGCCGATGCTAGCTATCGTTAGCATGTCTGATGTCTCCGGTGCTTCCGGTCCGGTGTGTCGGGACTGACCTGCTCTGAGCAGCTTGACTTCGGGCTTCAGCACGGCATCGAGCAGCCTCCTCTGGCGGCAGATCTCCCGCTCTGACCGCTCCACTCTGTCTTCGTACTCCGCCACGGTTTCCTCCAACAGACCGACGATCTCCTCCGCAGCCGCCGTTAGCCGCTCGGTGAGCAGCGCTCTCAGCGGGATTTCTGCCGTTTCTTCTCCTTTTTCCACCTGCAGCAGAAAGTCTTCAGCGGCAGCGCTGATCCGCTCATGTACCGACACCCGCAGCAGCTGCACGGCGCACATTTTCTCCTTTTCTGTGCACTTTCAGCCTTCCAGCGGACAGATAACCGGGAGGCGGTGAACGACAGTAAACAGACTTTACGATGGGTTCCGCGTCGATGACTGTTCGCTTCCTGCAGAGCGAAGCGGAGGAGGCGAACAGCGAACTCTACTGGACTGGAGAAATATGTTTCTGACTTAACTGAAAGATCATATCTGACTCAGATCCATCTAAGTATGCATAGTATATTTTTTCCGTCTTTCCTCTCCCATTAGTCATCTCACCACCCCTCAGATTTATCTGCTGACCCTTTGGAGGGACCCGACCCCTAGGTTGGGAACCACTGGACTAAACTAGCTAACTGTATATAAAGTAGTGTAAACTAGCTCCACCTCCAGCAGCTACAACAGTAACATGCTGCTCTAACACTGATGCTTCACTATTAATAATCTAATGATGTCATATATAATAATATATCAGTCAGAGGAACCAAACCACTACTTTTACTGCAATACTTTCACTACATCAAGCTCATAATACTTATGTACTTTTACTGTAGTACTTTAACTACATCAAGCTCATAATACTTATGTACTTTTACTGCAATACTTTAACTACATCAAGCTCATAATACTTATGTACTTTTACTGCAATACTTTAACTACATCAAGCTCATAATACTTATGTACTTTTACTGCAATACTTTAACTACATCAAGCTCATAATACTTATGTACTTTTACTGCAATACTTTAACTACATCAAGCTCATAATACTTATGTACTTTTACTGCAATACTTTAACTACATCAAGCTCATAATACTTATGTACTTTTACTTCAGTAAAGGATCTCGGATACGCAGAGTGGTGAAAATGTAATATTGTGCGTTATGAAGGGATCTTCAGGGATGATGATGATGATGATGATGATGATGAATACAACAAGAGTTTCACTGTTCATTTAGGCTCCTGACTGTTGTTTTAATACAGATTTGAAACTGTGGGGTTTCTAGGGGTCCTAGAGGTTGTTTCAGGGGTTTTATTTTCCCACCATGCAACACTGAACAGAAATAAAAAACTAGAAGAATATAGAATATCACCAGATTTACTGTATACTTTAATCTGTGGTTAGTTCAAGTGAAGTCGGCTTGTTCAAATAAAAACAGCAGAACAACTTCCTTCCAAACATGTTAACACCCAACAGTCTTTCTTTCCCCAGACATTGTCTTCTCAGGCAGAGAAACATTCAACTTCCAGCCAACTACTTTAAATGCTTTACATCTTTTACATCTTAAAATAAAGCTTCATACACAAAATCTTGAGATCATTTTTTGTTACTTTGTGTAATTACATGTTATGGTTGATGGTGAGGTCTTTAAACGTTTTATTCTTCTGACTTATAATTCTAACAGTTTTTGGCAATATAATGAATCATTTTCACAAAGAAGTTCTTGTCAGTCGTCGACAGTTGATCTTTGGGTTTGAGTCAAAGTAAACTGCTGCTCTTCTTCAAGTCCTCCAGCTGTTTGTTTGACACAGTTTCTTTATCATTTGGACAACTGTATTAACATCATGAGTCAACAGTTCTCCAGAATTTAGGAATGCTGCAAAGATGTCCTGATCTGTTCCCAAAAAAGGCAGACAAATGTGCACAGAGGTGTTGAAATACAGAACCTTTGATATAAAGTCACAAGCTTCCTCAAAGACATTCTTTAGATCAAAACTTAAACTTCATGTGACCACTTTTGTCCGAGATGTAACTGCTCTGTCCACAAATCTGTGTTCAGTCTACAAAATTAATACACATACAGTGATTTTCCATTACTGGGGCTTAAAAGATAAGTCTGGTGATTTTCTATATTTTTCTTATTGTCAACCGATCTCATGTTTGGATCCAAACCAACAATAAACTGATCTACTAACAAGTATTGTGTGTGTATTAAAGCCTGATATGTCTTATTCCTCTATTGTTGTCCAAAAACTGTTAAAAACACGTCAGTGAGTCTCACCGCTGCACTGGGTGACATGTTCCTTCATTATGAAGACTTTGCTCATGTTAGTTTGTTTAGAAATGGCTCCAAAAACTAATAACAGTGACCACATTTTTAGTCTCAGGAGAGTAATTCTGTGTAAAGCAGATGCCACTGAGCATGTGCGAGAACGCAGCTTTGCTAGCTTATTGTGCCACATATCACAACCTCTTGACGTTGTACTGAGGTTCTTTGAGAAATTTATAATGTTGTACAAAGCCGAGAGGTTGTGATATGTAGCACAACAAGCTAGCAAAGCTGTAAGCACATGCTTACACAGAATTACTATCTGGAGACTGAAAACATGATGCTGTTATTAATCTTTGGAGCCGTTTCTAAACAAACATGAACAAACTCTTCATGACATTGACATGTTTTTAATAGTTTTTGGACAACAATGGAGGAATAAGATATATCAGGCTTTGGATACACAAACAATACTTGTTAGTAGGTCAGGTCATTGTTGGTTAAGATCCAAACATGATATTTGTTGACAATAAGACAAACATAGAAAATCACCAGAATCATCCTTTAACGACCTGTAACATAAGTGGAACCTTTGAGAACTTGTTGGACTATGGTGGTCGGGTCAGATCATTGTAATTTGCATACCGGGAAGAATCAGACGACCTCATTCAAAAGACAGCAGCAGGACAAACATCATTTGTCCAAAATGTGTTCTCCATTATTCTTCATATTAAAAAGTTGATGTACACACAGAAGTTGTAGTTGTTGTAGTTGAGATAAAACAACAGAGCCAACAGAGAGTGATAGCTGCTTGGCCAATCAGAGACGAGAGCCCTGGGAGCACATCCCCTCCTACTGCAAGTACCTGCAACTTGTGCTGCTAAAACCCCAACTTGTCGTTGGGGTTTTAGCAGCTACAGAGATACCACATGGAGACAACAAGAGCTGTGATTGGTTAGCTACATTCATCTCATCTTCATGTCTTTGGACTGTGGGAGGAAACACAACCAGCAGCAGGTGGATCTGAATTAGTTATATTTAGTATTCATTAGTATTCATCATCGAAAATGAATTCATTACAACAGCAAGCCCAGCGTAGAGATAATATCTAGAGTTTATATCAGAGCAGTCCTTAAAGGTTACAGCAGTAGAATAATATACTGCTATGTTAGTAATATTTGCACTACGACAGCAGCACATGATCATATTTTATGATTTGGTTGCTATAAATGATCTTCAGCAGTAGGAGTAACCAGTGAATACTGTGTTAAACAAGGCCTTCAATAATTAATCTACTGGTGATACAAATGTGTGCACACCACAACCAAAGCCACTATTCCCATTGGCATGATTCATCGTGTCTCTCTTCTCTCTTCTACACAGTCTTCAAATGTGGCCGTTTAGAACAGTATAAACACCTTTGCCTTCAGATGTGGTGGGACGACACGTCACCTAGATTGTTTAAAGCAAACTGAAACCTCTACAAGTTCGGCTACCTGAACCCAACACACAACTACCTGGAAGAATCTTCTTTATTTGACCAGCATATTTCAGCACAGGGCCACCATGACGAAGGCCCAGCTGTTATTCTGATCTGGCTCTGGATACAAGAGGCACCACCGCAAAACCACAGCACTTTGTCTGGACGTTACACCACATATCTCATATTCTACATTAGCAATTAATGTATTTTGATCACTTAAATCACTGATAGCAGTCTTAATCTAAAACTGTTGGATAATGAACATCCCTAAATGAGGGAGGCCAGGCATGAGTCAGAGAAGCTTGATAAACATGAGCCCTGATGTGGCTGCATCCCTCACCACCTCACTGACTCAAAGGGTTTCATCTTTCCTCCTGAGTGGTGAAACACGTCATGACGTGTTCGCCGGTTCAACAGTCTCAACTTCATGATTTACTTTGGCTGAAATTGTATCCGAGGACTCAGTCACTTGACTGTCTGCTGTGTGCAGCTTCATGTGTCTCTTTAGATGTCCCGTCACAGTAAAACGTTTTCCGCAGACGGAGCAGCTGAACGGTTTCTCTCCTGTGTGGACTCTCATGTGAATCTTCAAGCTCCCCTTTTGAGCACAACTTTTACCGCAAATATTGCAGCTGAACGGCTTCTCTCCCGTGTGGACTCTCATGTGTTTGGTCAAGTCTCCTTTTTCAGCACAGCACTTTCCACAGAACGGACAACTGTACGGTTTCTCTCCAGTATGGACTCTCATGTGTTTCTTTAAGTCTGTTTTCTGAGCACAACCTTTACCACAGACAGAACAACTGAACGGTTTTTCCCCAGTATGATACTTCATGTGTCTGTTAAGGTGTTCTTTCACATGAAAACTTTTACTGCACACCGAGCAGGTGTATGGCTTCTCTCCTGTGTGGATTCTCATGTGTCTGGTCATGTTTCCCCTCCCACTGAAATTCTTCCCGCAGAATAAGCAACTGTACGGCTGCTCTCCGGTGTGACACCTCATGTGAGCCGTTAGTGATCCACTATCTTTAAATGATTTATCACAACCAGAACAAGGGAATGGTCTCTCGCCTGTGTGGTCTCTTATGTGTCTATTCAAATTTCCCTTAAGGCTAAATCTTTTACCACAATATGAGCAAGGAAAGGGTCGCTCCTTCACTGAAGATCCAATGTCACTCTCAGGGGCTTCACTGTTTTTTGGACTCTCAAAACCTGACTGAGCTTCATTTGTTTCTGTCCAATCACAATCACTGTCATCAGTTTCCGTAGAGTCTAGAGAGTTGTCTTCACTAACTGGTTGTAAATGTCTATCTGGATGCGAGTCCCTGTCTGGTTCTGATCCTCCACAGTCCTCTCCATCAGCTTCTGTTTCCATCTGTTCAGTTTGTCTTTGATGAAGCTGTGAGGACTGAGGTTTCTCTTCATCATCTTCACTCTTCACAGGGACAGGAGTGAATGTGATCTTGGTGATATCAGCCTCCTCCAGCCCTTGAAGCTGCTCTCCCTCCTGACTGGTCCAGAGTTCCTCCTGTTCCTCTTTAATGTGTGGGAGCTCTGGGTCCTCCTGGTCCAGACTGGAGCTCCACTCCTGCTGCTCAGGGGGAACCTCTTCTTTACTCTCCAACAGCTGCTGGACATCTGCGGGACACACTGAAATAAAAAATACAGCCACATTATGGAAAATGTAAGTCTGTTATCCAAAGCTACTGTAGATATAATATTTTATCAGGATTTCCCGAAGCCTTTTATAGACTAATCCAGCAAGTGATTTATGTCTTACATTCTAAAATGACATTCATGAGCTGCCAGAGCTCAACTGAACACATTTCCACAGCACTGAAAGCAGTCGGTCACTGGTTGGTCCTTTGTCAGCATGCTGGATTTACTGGATATTTCTGAAAGTCAAACAGATTTCATTGGGGCAGAGGCTTGCGGTCTCAGTTTGTTATTGGAGGACTGATATAGGACTATTATCTTGTGTTTTTGGGTGTTTAGTAATAATAAAAGGTATTTATTTGTATGTATTTGCTTATCGCTATCAAACAACTCGATAATTTTAATGTCATTTTATGAGGGTCTAAAAAAATCATAACAAAACGTATTAAACTTATTATTTTGTTACTTCTGTCTTATTACAGGTTAATGATCAAACAGGTATGTAACAGTAATGAACATTCTGGTCAAGAATCTTCGATCATGTGGGCATGCCCATGATGGGTATGGTACTAGCTAAAAAACCTTTTCTAAAAGACTGGAAGACACCAACTCCACCGTGCTTCAGAAACTGGTTGCATGAACTTGTTTTGGTTGTTCACATGGAGAACCCTAACCCTAACTTAAAATGTCAACAGAAATGGGAAGAATCCTGGGGTCCCTTTTTGCAACATCTGGACTCAATTTGACTGTATCTGTATTCATATATAGATTGGGTTTGTGTTTTTATAATCATATATTTGATGGGTGGCAAGTAACAATCACATGTAGATGATATGTACTGCTATCAGGTTTCGTGTCCTTGATCCATGGTTAAGATGAAATGAAGCTTTGGCATAAGTTCAGTAAGGAAGATCTCTATCTTCACAATGTCTTCAAATATCATGGGTGAACAGTTCTTTCTGTTCTATTTCTCAGTCACTTCCACTTTCCCATCCTTTCATTCTCGATTCTGACGTCACCATATCTGACAAATGATCTTTCTACCCGTGTTCCTTTAGCCAGTCAGAATCTTAGTGCTGCTCTTTAAATATCATTGGGGGCTCAGGAGGTAGAGCGGGTTGTCCACTAATCAGAAGATTGGCAGATTGATTCCCGGTCCAGTCCACATGTCAAAGTGTCCCTGGACAAGATACTGCATCAGCACCCTGCATGGTAGCTTGCTGCCATCGGCGGGTGAATGTAACTTGTTATGTAAAAGCGCTTTGAGCGGTTGGAAGACTAAAAAGGCGCAATATAAGTGCAGTCCATTTACCATATTTCGGACCGACTATTGTGCAATGGTGCTATTGCATCTAAAAGACTCGTCAGCGCGCTCTGTTACCATTTCAGCATACCAATTCAGCTTTTGGTGGATGAGGCGGAGATCAATTAAGAAAATCCTGCTGATACTTTACACATCGTAGGAGGCATCAAGAGACGAGCTCTGCCTTTGCCCCTCTACAACTCTCCGCAAATCCTCCACACCAGCGCTGCCGACATCTAAATCTTGCAAAGCAAGCGATTGGCAAACGCGCTCCGGAAACCACTTCAAGGATTCGTGTTCAGTCAGCCTCTCTGTGCCCCAAACTACTTTACAATTCTCGGCCCGCCGCCCCTCACAGCTCCTTCTCTGGCTTTCCTTTCACTTGTTTGAGCATATAAGGGCTTCAGGTGCGCATGTAAACTACAGAATAATATAATAATACATGTAGCCTTGCACATAAATGTGTATTTAAAAAAAAATGCCAGTGGCAATTCAACCATCTCAGTGGCAAATCGGCATCAAGTCGAATTCTAAATTCTATTTTGTAGTCAGGTTAAACTTTGGACGTAGCCTAGCCCACAGCGGCCCAGCATCCTGGTTCCCAAAGCTTTGGATGCTTTGTTGAACAACTGCCATCCAATCAAAAAATAGGTGAGTAGTTTCTCAGACGAGAAAATGCTTGGTCCCTCTAATCTGGAGTTTCTGGGTAGTTATAAGGGGTGGAAGTATGAAAAATTAATTGATAAATATGGGGGTGATGGGGGTAAACATTGAAGTGAAATGAAAAATAGTGATAAATTATCAAGTGATTTGATGAACTTCAAGCTGATTAAAACAGTTGTGATACGATGAAAATAATATGAGCCATGTCTCATCATTTATCCCAATCTTACATTCATCATTCACAACACAAAATTGTTGTTTATCATTCAAGGAAAGTCTACGTCTACGTCTTGACTGACATTTTATTTGAAACAGTGTTGCTCTGATAATCTACCGGGCTGTGTTCATCATTCACAATACCCAACTGCCATTTATCGTTTACAGCAAACGATTGTTATTACTTCTGCACAAAATGTCTATCAAAAACCCACAACCACTGACTAACTAATGAGTTTGTGGCCCTCAACTTTCAGACATGACCTTCTGGTGAGCTTAGATATAGAAACTATGAGGGGTGCCTAAGCACAAATAGTGGGTTTTTACAAATATTTTTAAAATTACTGTTTTCAGGAAGAAAAAAACATGTCAAATAACAGCATGCAGGTCAGGACTCGGAGCGTAGCGAGGTTACGTTGCTGTCTCCGTCTCTCTCTGTAAATAGCTGCCAGTCTTTCTGTCTGGCGCGGTCGACGTTTGGCTGAGTGGTCAGCGTAGTTGTCCGTAGTCTGGGAGACCTGGGTTCAAAACCTGGTGTGAGGATCCTTGTTCACTAAGTGGTTTATCGAAGAGCACTTATTTCAACACTTTAATATCCTAAAATTATAAGTGTAATAAAAACAAAAACAAGATTGTTACACCTGTGGTCTATTACACTCTCCATTATTCATAGAATGGTTTCTATTCTCCACATGGATTTTTACTTCCTGCATAGATGCATTTCTTGACTGCATACTTTATTGGCCTTTATGGGTTTCTAAGGAGTGGTGATTTTGCAGACTCTTCTAATTCATTTAATCCCGAAATCAATGTTTCATTTTCTGACCTAACCTTTCCTCCTAAGTTCTACTGTTTATTTCCTAAGCATTACAAACATAAAGGTGCTTGATTCATTATCATTGCTCACACTGACTCTCCTTTCTGTCTTCATGTTGACATTTTAAAGCTCAGAAAATCCTGATCATCTCCTCTCTTTTAAATCCTGGTTTATTCCATAGACCGTATAGAAAATAATGGACGCAGCCACTGTGACGTAACCCATTGGTTTGTGGACTCCCGTTTTGAAGCCTCGAGTTTGGCATTTTGACCATCTCCATCTTGGTTTTTTTGGAGTCACAGGTGATGAGAAGTGACCATATTTGGACAAGAGCGTGGAGCTGGAGAGGAGCTCCCCAGGGCCCAACGACAGCACCTCACGCACCGCTGTGGTACATCTTGTCAATCACAGGGTAGCCACGCCCTAAAGTATACCCTGCTTGTTGTCTATTTTCCTCTAAACGGGGCCATAATTTACAAAATGAACATTATGCTGTATTGAAGACTTGAAACTAGCGATTGAGACCATAAACTCATTAGAAAAGTGTTAACTGAGGTAATTAATCAAGTGAGAAGTAGGGTCATTTTCCCATATACTTCTACACAAATGGACTTCTTTTTGGAGCCAGTGGCGTCGCCCCCTGCTGGCCATTAAAGAGAATGCAGGTTTAAGGCACTTCCACATTAGCTTGACTTTTCAACTTTTTTGGTGTATTCATAACTAAGGTAAATGCTTCTTAAATGTGGTTTAAGCCCTCTGCAGTAATCAGGCCACTCCCTCAGGATAAGTGCTGCCACTTCCACAGCTATTCAGGGAATTTCACCCTCTTCTCTCCAACAAATGGGCAGCTGGTCATCTTCAGCGTACTCCACATACATTAGACCTGACTCCGATGTCATCCTCTTTGCTCAAAAATCCCTCAAGCCCTGAGACTCACGGGGTAAGCTGTGTATGTAGCAGGTGGTGGGTGCTCATTTACGATTTCATAATGAACTTCTATCCCTCTCCCCAGGTGTAAGTGCATGTGTGTGTAAGTTTAAGTTTTAAGTCTCCGTCATTGATTTTTGTGTAGTTTGTGTTTCTATATAAAAAAGGAATGTACCAGTACAGGAAACAAGGATAACAGATAAGAACTAGGAGTAATAAACACAACAATATAAGAACTCAAGTAAATGGAGTTCCATATATATACATGTTATAAACATTACAATACTTAGGCTGTATATGTGAGATGATTTGTGGGTTGTAAAAATTTTAAAAAGTTGTGCAAAATATGTGCAGAAGTAAAGGTTCTGGTGGGTGTAGCTGCAGTTATATATGTATGTTATATAGATAAAGTAATGAATGCTAAATATTAATAAAAGATGCATTAATGTTATCTACACAGGTCAGCTATATTTCTACATAATACCACTAATGCTATTTGCACAATATGCCTAACATATGGTTAGTGGTTCAGCATGAAACATAGACTTTTTAACAAAATCAATCTTAAAAAGAAACAATTGACCTGCTGACAGAGAGTAATATGTGTTTTAATTAACTTACTATTAAAATAATCATGTTTTCACTGTCCTGAACAGAAGTTTAGAACAGATGATCTCAGATTATGGAGAGAAAACTTGAGACAATGTTTCTGGATGTCTGCGGGCCGATGCTAGCTATCGTTAGCATGTCTGATTTCTCCGGTGCTTCCGGTCCGGTGTGTCGGGACTGACCTGCTCTGAGCAGCTTGACTTCGGGCTTCAGCACGGCATCGAGCAGCCTCCTCTGGCGGCAGATCTCCCGCTCTGACCGCTCCACTCTGTCTTCGTACTCCGCCACGGTTTCCTCCAACAGACCGACGATCTCCTCCGCAGCCGCCGTTAGCCGCTCGGTGAGCAGCGCTCTCAGCGGGATTTCTGCCGTTTCTTCTCCTTTTTCCACCTGCAGCAGAAAGTCTTCAGCGGCAGCGCTGATCCGCTCATGTACCGACACCCGCAGCAGCTGCACGGCGCACATTTTCTCCTTTTTTGCGCACTTTCAGCCTTCCAGCGAACAGAGAGAGCCGGCGAGGAAGTAAACAGGTAAAAACACCGCGAACAAAGAGAGCCAGCGGGGAGGTAAACAGGTAAACGCACAATGAAAAAAGAGAGCCAGGGAGAAGGTAAACAGGTAAACACACAGCGAACAAAGAGGGCCAGCGAGAAGGTAAACAGGTAAACACACAGCGAACAAAGAGAGCCAGCGGGAGTTCCGCGTCGACGACTGTTCGCTTCCTGCAGAGCGAAGTGGAGAAAGCGAACAGCGATCTCTGCTGGACTGGAGGACGAAGAATATTTTTTTTTTATTTACTGATGATTTGAGCTGTGTTTATTACATTGAACGAAGTAAAACAACAGCCAGATGCCCATATGAACACTGGAAGAGGTTTTCCTCGTTATAATCATTAATTCATACGGGCTATTAAAAGATCCCCTTCAAATGTGCTTTCATAGGGTTAGAGTGGGCCAGGTTGCAACACTTTTTGCTGCGTTTTGCTCTATTACTCTGGGACTACTTACAGTAGACCACCACAATTTTAATATATTGAACCCATAGTTTTTATTTTACATCATTAGTCTGAATATTTGAACTGTTTTAGTATTGAGTATTGTTTTCAACTATGCCAACATGTAGCAGCATTTTGACTGTTTTATAACACAAGGAAGAAAAATAACTTATTGTTCCCTTAAACCAGCATTAATATTTCTTCATCTATAAGGTTAATCAGGATTTAATCTTATTTGTGTTGTTGTTGTGTATCCCTGCTCCCACCAGCCATTTTAAACACAGTATACTAGATTGACACAAAAACCTTGATACATTCAGGAGTCAACAAAACAATGATTAAAATGATATCAAAATAGATTTTGTCATGTAAACAGTCAGGACAGTATAATAAGATAAATAAAAATACTTTCATACCTCCAAAACTTATTTTTGACAATGAGTCCAGAGGAAAAGGTTAGCTGCCCTCCTCCTGCTAGGGAGAAGGACTAACTGAATGAATTTATTGGTTCTAGCACATTCCTGACTGGAGGAACTGGACACTGTTGCAACTGTCCCCATCATATCCTAAGTGATAGGGGCCAAAATCCACAGTGTGTCTACTAGAGATGTGCCAATACACCTTTTTTACGATATGCTGCAGTGAAACGTCCTGACAATATCAATACTGTCAGCCATTTTCATCACCATCATTATTGTCATTTTCAGAGGACACTGTGAACACAGAGCAGCTTTCCTGCCTTCATTACCAGTTTGATGTTGTTTAGCCACAAGGAAGGAGCTTTCTACTGCTTAAACAGATGCAGAATAACCAGAGCACCGATAACCGGGCTCCTGTCTGTCTAGCTCTAGCTGCTCTGGATATGACTCTCTATATTAACATGCGCTGTAAGCCCACTGAGGCGCATTAACTTACAGGTGACAGCAAAACATACAGAAAAACATGATTCACTGTTCACTGTTGTTTTAAGACACACTTGAAACTTTGAACCTGTCCATTAATCCAGTTATTCTAGGGGTCCTAGAGGAGGTTTCAGTGGTTTTATTTTCTCACCATGCAACCAAAAACAGACGCTCACATGGTTTCATTTGAAGGGTTTTGAGGTGGAACTCGGAACATTTGCCTGAAAATTACCATCAGTTTGTAACTGTGATGTTTTTCTCTTTCTTACATGACACAAACTGGAGCTATTTTCCTACATCTTTTTATGTTTTCCCCTCAGGAAACCAGAACAACTTTGTAACATTCTGTTGTAAACTTTAACAGTTATTAACTATTGTACTGTTGTAAAATAAGGTTAGAAACCTGGTGTGTAATTAAAAACGCTAAATGCAGTCTGTTTGGTGTTTAGCTATAATGTTAGCTAACATTATTTTTAACACCAGCTAACTGACAATAAATGTCAAGAAACCGTCTTGTCAGCTTTTAATAAACTTTAAACTGCTTTAACTTTCGAATATAAACCGTGTCTCTGGGTGTTATCGTTTTTTTAAACAAAGTTTAAATCGTATCCTGTTGCTAGGATACAGTCAATACTTCCGCGTTCACAGCGTTGCTAGGATACGACAAACTGCACCGCGGTGTGTAAAAGTTTACTGAGTCCGTTCCTAACGGTCACTCGGACGGTTTCCGGTGTTTAAACGGTTACCGGCAGCAGGATGGAGATCGTTCATGTTTACACGAAGCTCCGCGGTGAGTTTGGCCGACAGTGTCTGTTCTCTGACCGGCCTGCCGAGCTGCTGGTGGACGTCCCTCCGGACCCCAGCCTGGCTCTGCAGTTCATCCCGAAAAACCCCCGAGACCAGGCGCTGCAGAGCTGCCGGGACATGTCGGAGCACCAGGTGAGCTGTTCCCTGCAGCTGCCTTACTTTACATAATATTCAGCTATGTCACATATTATGTTAACTACACGGTTTATATACAGCTACATCCAAGGTACATTACATTATTACGTTTACTTTCAGCTTCATTAGTACATCAGGTTAGTATACGTTTACCTAAGATAATAATACATGTGCACTACTTTAATCTGCATACAATGCGTGACTTGACATTAAATACATGTAGTTTACCTTAAACTACTGTACAAACATAAAACATGTACTTGTGTTTCTCTCATGTCGATCTCTGAGGTTACAGTGACGTCTTTTTGTTTAATTAGATGACTGGTTTCAGTCAGGTCACGTGATGTTTTAATTAGTGGTTAACCTATGACAGCGCCGTGATGTCACACCTGTATTAATGTCATAGCAGAAGTTTTCAGGAAACAGTCACCATGCATAAAGATATTATATTATATAAACAACTACGCATCTAATAAATTTGTTTTTTAAATCAATCTTTATTGGAAACTCAGATATGTACAATGACAGAAACAGAGAGTATCAAGTCAGGAAACTAAACTAAATTACAGTTATACAAGTAAACAACAAAATAAAGTAAAGCCAGGGGGTATTTAAATAAAAACACCAGTAGGACATTTATCAGTAAGAATGTATCTTTCATTCTGTATTTCTGCAGTGGAGCTGCAACAATTAGTCGATTTATCGATTAGTCGTCAACTATTAAATTACTCGTCAACTATTTTGATAATCAATTAATCGTTTTGAGTCGTTTTTTAAGAAAAAAAATCTCTGATACCAGCTTCTTAAGTGTGATTTTTTTCTGGTTTCTTTAGTCTCTATGACAGTAAACTGAATATCTTTAAGTTGTGGACAAAACAAGACATTTGACATCTTGGTCTTTGGGAAACACTGATCAACATTTTTCACCATTTTCTGACGTGTGAAGCAAACAATTAATCGATTAATCAAGAGAAGAAGTGACAGATTAATTCATAATAAAAATAACTGTTAGTTGGAGCCATATTCTGCAGGTAAATTAACTAAAGTGCTTTTTATATTTCTCCCTCTAACCTTCAGAATTGTCCAGGAGCATGTTAACAAGATGAAGCTGTGATGTGTCTCTGTAAGCTCAGGTGTTTGTGTCAGTAGGTGAACACGGTGCGATTTGAGTCGGAGAGCCGTGGGATAAACCACGTGGAGGGGGGATGGCCCAAAGACGTCAACCCCCATGAGATGGAACAGACCATCCGCTTCAGGAAGAAGGTGGAGAAAGACGAGAGCTACATCAACAGCATCCTGCAGCTGGGCAGCGTAAGATCCACTTTACCTCCGTCACATTCCGGTTCCTGATAAAGTGGTAAATAAATCCAATAAGCTGTTATGATCAGTGGGGTGTGTCTGCGTCGTGGCCACGCCCCTCAGCTGTGAGGTGACCTGGTACTCTGTGATGTCATCTGTCTGTCTGTGGTCTAGGTCATGGAGCACTGCATCAGACAGAACAACGCCGTGGACATCTACCAGGAGTACTTTGAGGACGAGGAGGAGGTGGAGGAGAGTCAGGAACCACCGTCTGCCAAGACCATCAACGTGTTCAGGTACCTGACAACAAACAACAAACATGACAACATACAACAACAATCCCCTATTGTGTGAGTGTAAGTGTGTGTGTTGTGACTCTGCAGAGATCCTAACCAGGTGAAGCGCACCGTCACCTGTCTGTCGTGGCATCCTGATGGCGGCAGGAAGCTGGCGGCCGCCTACTCGTGCCTGCAGTTCCAGAAAACCTCCAAAGACATGAGCCTCGACTCCTACATCTGGGACATCGGTGGGTGAGACAGACAGAGAGACGGACAGATAGGTATGAAGACAGACAGGACGTGCTCAGAGGTGGATGTTTGTTTTGTTGCAGAGAACCCCAACAGACCAGAGATGACTCTGAAGCCAACGTCTCCACTCGTCTGTCTGGACTACAACCCCAAAGACTCTCACACGCTGGTGGGAGGAAGCTACAACGGACAGATCGGTGGGTTCAGACAGACAGACAGAGACATATACTACCCACAGGTTACAACTACCAAAAACGGCTTTGAAAACATGACTAATAACATCCTCCGTATCTGCTGGGTGAAATACAGCGATGTGTAAACACAGCAGCAAGATTTGTGAGCTGTTGTGACCAGAAAAGGGCGTCCAATGGAAAATAACCACCATGAAGACTGTCCGTGTATTCCTGCACTGACCATTAACACTGTGCTGATCTCTGTACATAGACATACTTACTGTACATACAGGACAGAAATCTTTAAAAACATTCATTAAAAATGTTGCAGTGTTTATATACAGTAGTTCTCAGACAGACAGGTGACCTCCTGTGTGTGATTAATTAAATTGTGTGTTTGTTTCAGCGTACTGGGACACCCGGAGAGGCAGCCAGCCGGTGGAGGTTTCCTCAGTGGAGCAGAGTCACAGAGACCCAGTCTACAAGATCATCTGGCTGCAGTCCAAGACTGGGACAGATGCCTTCTCTGCCTCCACTGACGGACAGGTAGACCTGATGATGTCATAGTGATGATGTCATAGTGACATCATCAGGCCACAGAAGACTTTTTCACCTTCGGGAACTTCAGGTGGAAAGACCCTTTAAAATAATGTTTTAACTCTTGTCTCAGGTTCTGTGGTGGGACGTCCGCAGGCTGAGTGAACCCACAGAGCGTCTGGTTCTGGACCCAGGTCGGGAGGGGAACCTGGACCGAGCGTTAGGAGCCATCTCTCTGGAGTTTGAGCCCACCATGGTGAGTGGGTTACAGGACTGGGAGTTAGTGCTGCTGATCAAAACCCAAACACAACAGCCTGTAAAACAGCAAAATGTCATTTTTACGCTTTTGTTCAGATCAAACAAAGGAGATATAACGTGTTGATCAGTGAGCTTTAGCTACTGGGAGATGGATTTTATTACCTTTTGACAGAGCCAAGCTAGCTGTTTCCTTCTGTTTCCAGTCTTTATGCTAAGCTAAGCTAGCTGTTTATGCTATGATAAGCTAGCTTTTTCTCCCTGCTTCCAGTCTTTATGCGAGGCTAAGCTAGTTTTTTTCCACCTGTTTCAAGCCTTTATGCTCAACTAGGCTAGCTGTTTATGCTAATCAAAGTTAGATATTCCCCCCCGTTTCCAGTTTTTATGCGAAGCTAAGCTAATCAGCTGCAGGTTGAAGCTTCATATTTAGTGTACAGACATGAGAGAGGAATCAGTCTGAACATCTTAACTCCTAGAGAGAAAGAGAACAGTTTCCCAGAATGATGAACTGTTCCTTTAAGAGTCGTCCTCTTTTCTTTCTACATGCTAAGCTAGACTAATTGTTTCCAGTCTTTATGCTAAGCTAGGCTAACTGTAGTGGAACAGAATGTGGGACTGTCCCTTTAAGAGTCGTCCTGTGTCTGCAGCCAACTAAGTTCATGGTGGGGACGGAGCAGGGCGTCGTTGTGTCCTGTAACAGGAAGGCGAAGACTCCGACAGAGAAGATCGTGTGTACGTACGACGGTCACCACGGACCCGTGTACGCCCTGCAAAGGAACCCCTTCTTCCCCAAAAACTTCCTCACCGTGGGCGACTGGACGGCTCGCATCTGGTCTGAAGACATCAAGGAGTCGTCCATCATGTGGACCAGGTGAGGACCAGATTGGTTGATCCACGTCAATATTAAAGATAAAATCGTCTGTTGCAACTTGTTTCATCTCATTTCAATCTTGTTTCATCTAGTTGTTGTTTTGGTATTTTTCAGATACCAGATGTCGTACCTGACGGACGCTTGCTGGAGTCCGGTCAGACCGTCTGTCTTCTTCACTGTAAAGATGGACGGCGTGCTGGACGTCTGGGACATCCTGTTCAAACAGAACGACCCCACGCTGAGCCTCAAGGTGCCCTGACGTCATCTTAAACCTGTTTCAGTCACATTTCCATGGAGATGCAAACATCTGCAGAGTTTCTGTTCCTGTGTGTGTGTGTGTTGTGTTCAGGTGTGTGATGAGGCTCTGTACAGCCTCCGGGTTCAGGATCATGGCCGCCTGGTGGCGTGCGGCTCTCAGCAGGGTGGAGCCACGCTGCTGGAGATCTGCTCCGGACTGTCAAGCCTCCAGAAGAACGAGAAGAGTCTGCTGGCTGCTGTGAGACCCACAAAAACTCAGACATTAACAGTAGAAATTACTGAGAGAGGAGATCATAAAACCATTAAATATAGTTCATCTCATTAAAGATGAAGAAGTTGACATTTAGAGTAAAGAAGGAGAAAAAGAAGTGAAATCCTGCTACTATAGTTTGTTTATGTAGCCTCCAGAGCCTTAGGAAGCTTCCTGAAAGCTGACCAATCAGAACAGAGTGGGCTCATCAGGAGTCTCAAACACACAATATGTCATTTCTGCCACTAGGGGTCTCTCAATAGAAACTATAACAAAATACGGAGTTTGATGACATTGTGAAGTAGCGTGGGATCATGGGAGTTGTCTGAAGTGTTAAACCAGGTTCTCCTGGTTAGGATTCCTTCAGGATGTTTTTACTGGGAGCCGAATTATCCACAGAGGTCTCCTCCTCTCCAGAACAAACATACATGATGATTAAAACTGGTAAAAACACTCAATAAAGCAGTTTCGCATAAAAAAATCAGTGTTTCTCCGACACTGTTCGAGCTGCTGCTAATGATTGCTCAGCTTGTTTCTCTTAACATCCAGACGTCCAACATCCTTCATATGGTTTAAAGATACAGTTAAAAACAACCACAACGCCGATGTATTATCTTGTATGCGTGTAGTCTTGGGTAGAGGAGGCATGACGCAATTGGCAGGCGACCAAATTAAATGGACCGTTATCTTAATTAAAATTACGGGTTTCTCTGGGGTTGAAAATTGTTGGAAACATTTGGATAATGGTAAGTACACAACTCAACAACATATAGAGCGTAGGTCTAATCGTTTTTAGACATTTCAAAGCAGAATAGTTACATATTATAGCTTTAAAGAGACAGGAGCTAAAACGACCTGTTTCAGACAGAGGCTGAACTGAGGGGCTGCATAAAGGACCAGTAGAAGATAAATAAGGAGTTTTTAACTGGAAATCATGCAAAGATATTCCAGTAGAGCCCCAGAATATAAATATAGAGCTGGAAATGTGCAGAATATGTGTCCTTTAAAGCCCTTTTCAGACCTGCATGTTTGGTTTAACAAATCATTCTCATGTCTGAATAAATACTTGAGTCACTTTAGCATAAAAGTCACAAGTGGATCTTCCTCAGTGGGAGCTGAAAAACTCTGACAGCAGCACAAAGTCAAACATTTTTCACTGTAAAACATTTCATCCCTGATGCACAAAGAAAATCAAATTTAATAAACTATTGAAACACTGAAAGAGATTCTTCTCAGATCAGAATAGTCTATAAAAGCTGTATCATTTTCAAGTGAATCTTCAGCTTTACATACAGGATGTAAGCTGACAGGACTGAAACTCTACCACCTCTCTTTATGATGAGAAAATGCTGCCAGTCTTTATTTAAGAAATCTAAACCGTACATGTGAACAGAGTCTCTGACTGCGTGTCGTCCGCAGATGTTCGAGCGAGAGACAAAGCGGGAGAAGATCCTGGAGGCTCGTCAGAGAGAGATCCGTCTGAAGGAGAGGAGTCGCTCGGAGCAGAGCAGAGAGGAGGACGGAGGACGAGACGCGGACGGAGAGGAGAGTCCCGATCAGCTGATCGCTCGAGCTGAGAACGACTTCTACAGCGTGGTGGAGACGGAGCAGAGGAGGAGGAGGGAGAGGGAGGACGAGAGACACCGGGTGAGGACAGACCCCAGAACAACTGCTTTTATTCTGAAAAAATTATAATTGCAGATCTTGAGAGATAAAGGACAGGTTCACAATTTTTCCAGTGGGTCTTAAATCAGCAGTCAGGTGTTTAACTTTCTCTAAAATGTTTTTTGAGAAAAAAAAAAAAAAAAATAGGATGCTTCAAGTGTGAAATATCACATGTTCTGCTTACAGACTGATTGGATGACAGTGTGAGCTTTATTATTTCCTGACAGTCCATCGGCTCTTAAACATAACTTGTTTTATTTTAAACTTCTATGTTTGTTTGTTTTCAGGAGAAAGGTGTCTGTGAAGAAAAAGAAGTGAAAGAAGAAGCAGAAACTGAAACATCTTAGTGAAAAAAAAACCATTTATTCTGCATTGTTTATTTTGAATGTTGTTGTGTTTCAACAGTCGTCAGCTGTCTTCTGACTGTACATTCTGTTCAATAGAAGGTTTCTGTAAAACGAACTTTATTTTAGTGTTTCTACATCACTTTTCAAAACAGAAGTTCTTTACAGGGAGAAAAAGAGAAATATATAAAACAAAGATAATAAACTGTAAAACCCACAAATTTCTTTTTCTTTTTTAATTAAACAGCACTTTTTGAGCAGCACTTTTCTATTTTATTTTGATAGTTTTCAGTGCGGGTAGGTTTCCAGGACTTTGCTTTTATTTCGAAGGATTACGGAAACAGGAATCCTCGTGTCGTTGTTGTTCTCTGTGCGGGAACAAACCGTAACAAATTCGCTCCCGGCTCTCGGTGTGAACATGTCTCAGGTCCAGAGGCTCAGGCTGTTCGTCAGTCAGCGGCTGAACGCGGCGGTCGAAGAGATTTTGGGAGCTTTTGAGAAAATGATCGATAAATATGAACAAGAGGCGGCTCTGAGTCAGGAAGTGATCTCCCGGCAGCACGCGTTGCTCTGCGCGCTCCACAAACCCATCATGGAGCTTCCTCCCGCAGGTGAGTCGCGAGACAACACCTGAAACTGATCTGTGACGCCGTGTGACGTGTTACAGGTAATTAAAGCGGAATCAAAGCAACTGCGCTCAAAATTATTGACTGTTTCGAAGCAATTGATGCAGTGAAATGGCGCCATCTGCAGGAGAGCTACTGGTATTACAGCTGTATGTAAACAGTCAGATTATAAATGGTTTTATTGCTTTATGATTGTTTTTTTTTGTTCAACACTGTCGCTGAGTGCTGCTCATGGGGGAATGTTGGGTCTAGACCTGCTGTATGTGAAAAGTGCCCTGAGATAATGCTGCTCTAACACTGATGCTTCACTATTAATAACCTAATGATGTCATATATAATAATATATCAGTCAGAAGGACCAAACCACTACTTTTACTGCAATACTTTAACTACATCAAGCTCATAATACTTTACTGCAGTAGGATTTTTCATGCAGGACTTTTACTTGTAATGGAGTATTTTTAAATGAATGTATTGGTACTTTTACTGCAGCATTCATATTAAATCTTTGTGTTTCTTGCAGTCGTCTTCACTCAGCAGCTGTCTGTTTGTAAAGTCGAGGCTCACCCTGAGCTGCAGAACCAGGAGGACCAACGCATCGAAGAGGAAGTGGTGGGAGAGCTGGACGAAGCTGACATCATCGAGTTCACCTACAGCTCGGGCCGTGCAGTTGCATCCTTGTCAGCTGCAGGGACGGAAACTCGAGCTCCGGACATCCAGGTGTTGTCGTCGTCTGAAGCTGAGACTGAGGACAGCGAGGACTACAACCAGGACACAGCGGAGACCAGATCTGCTCCGGACCAGCAGAGAGCAGGTCTGTTCGGCTGCAGAGTCTGCAGCAGGACCTTCAGACTCCGCAGGATGTTGTTCAGACATGTTCGAGCTCACCTGCAGGAGGCGGAGCCTGTCTGCGGCATGTGCGGCGAGCGACTTGAGGCCGCCGACAGTCTGGAGCTTCACCTGCAGACTCACCTGAGCATCCGGAAGAGGAGGAGGAGGAGGAAGACGAAGAAGAACCCGGAGCCAGAGAGCCAGAGCAGAGAGAGACCATTTCACCGTCGCTCACACCGCGACACAAACGCCAACACGAGCGAGAAAACGAACACCTGCGACGACTGTGGGAAGACGTTTCTCCAGGTGTGGAGGAAGACGAGGCACAGGTGTCGCCCCCGCAGGAGAAACCAGAACCAGCAGAGGAAGACTTCAACATCCTGACTCAAGTTCTAGTTCTGTTTGTTTCTACGGCCTAATAAAATGATTCAGATCATTGTCTGTTTCCACCCGACCGATCGTTAATATGTGAGATCAGGAAGCATGAAGAAGAAATATTACAACTTTTTCCTGGTAAAGACTAAAACATCTCGACTGATAATGACACCGATACTCATTTCTGTCGGTGTGAACATGTCGTGACCTCGCTGTGGTTTTGGGGTGAAATCAATTAAAGTATGAAGAGAAAGACTTATTATTGTCTTATTGTTTCCTTGGTAACGCCTGATGGTTGACTCCACCTGCCCAACTTTTTAGATTTTCTGATTCTTTGTGTTTAGTATTTGTTTTGTATCTGTTACCTCGGTTGTAAAGCTTTTGGTGAGTCACAGATTCTTTTGCAGCTTCCTGAGTTGATAGAAGACGTCATAGTTTATGTGGATGAAGAGTTGAACTCACATGACCTCTAACGATGTGTTCAAGGACAAGAAGTCACAGCTGGCCAACAAAGTTAAAGTTAGTTTGAGTGACTGTTGTTTGTTGGTTCTGTTTCAGGTTCTGTATTCGGCTCTTGTTTCTGAATCCTAATAAAAACATTTTCTACTTTTCTAGACAAACCTGAGTTCTACTTTATGAATATAATTCATCTTAAATCTGCAACTGTTGACATCAAATGTTTCTTGAAAACATGTGACTCGTCAACACAGGAGGACGCTGTTTGTTAAAGGAAATATCAGACGACTGTTGAGCTTTGAGGTTCATTTAGTAGCTGTTCCGGAGCTCTCAGTTGGAGTTCTTCACTCAGCTGTTCAATGAAGCCAACATCCATAAAACGCTCAGAAACAAGAAACAGAAAGGTGAACATCTGTAACTCAATGACAACTGGACAGCTAAGGAAGATCATGTCATATGACTGAAAGCTCAAGAGCAACTACTAAAGTGACCTTATGATGGGTTGATTTCTCACATAAAAAACACAGCGGAGATTCAGATTTTTAGCAAAAATGAATTTTAATGTCAGCTGGACTTAAAATGTATTATCTTTAAGATTTTCATGAACTCAAAGCACATTTTAAAAATGATGTTTGTCATATTTTCAGACGTAGTTATTCAGTATATTTAAATCCAGTTATTACCTCTGTAGGAATGTTTATCGTTCGTGGCCATTCAGACCAGACGTGTCATGTGAACCAGAGTTACTGTTTGTAATTTGATCTGATTGATATCAGCTTCACTGTTTAATGTTCACTCTCCAGCAGCCAATCAGCTGTTAGCTTACTGCTAATGCTAACACATTAAAAGACTGGCTTTTATTGTGAAGCAGCCACAGGAAACACAAAATGCGTCCACAGAAGAAGAATTGGTGTTTGTAAACATATCGAGGGTCACAGAAGAAGAAGGTTTGAAGAAATTGACCTCTTTATTAAATCTTTATGAAAACAACATCTGTGAACAGAAACATCAGCTGCTCAAACGGTGTTGAAGAACTATAACTAATAAATTAGCCACTTCTCAATCATCCAGACTTGGAACATAAAACTTTATCGGCTCCGTCTGCAAAAGTTTAGCAAAGACACAAACCTGCGTGTCAGGTGGAGGCGCCAGTCACTGACACTCCATCAATCAGGAAACACGTCAGCGTCTGCTCACAGACTCACTTTGTGTTTCTGAGGTTTGTTAACAGGACGGTTTCCTGCCGCTCCAGGTGTTCCAAGGAAGTGAGCAGGGTATCACGAAGGGGCGGGGCTCCACTGGTAGGCGGACAGTGGAGGAGTGGGGAGGAGGCCGCTCTGTGGAGGCTTGTTGCCCCGACGATGCCGAGCTCCACGGCGACGGCGGTTGCCAGGTGGTCGTTTCTCACCTGGTGTCTGCGTCTCCTCTGTGGGGTCAGTTGGTGTCTCTGTGGGGGTGGGGCCTGACGGTGGTCTCTGGGTGGGGGCGGAGCCAGACACTCGCTCCACAGCGAGTCCTCTGGATGGCTCCTGCTCCAGCTGGTCGATGCCAGCGTTGCTCCTCTTGGCGCCTTGCTGCAGGTCCAGCAGGTAGTTCTGCCTCTCGATGCGATGCCCCCTGCAGGCATTGAAGAGCTCCACGGCTGCCTCAGGTTCCAGCCCGTCCACGTCGATGAGGTACCTGCAGACCAGGTATCCGGTGCGGTTCAGGCCATGCGTGCAGTGGACTCCGATCAGCTTGTCATTATCGCGGTTCTCGTTTAGGAAGTGTGTCACCACCTGCTTGAAGCTCAGGATGGCAGCATCGGGGGGCACGCGGCGACCTTCTGTGAGGATCTTGACGTAGCAGCAGGTCTGCGGGACGTCCGACAGTTGGTAGTATTTGGTGGTAAAGGTGAGATCGATGATCAGACCCAGCTCCTGGTTCTGACTTTGCACAGAGTCCAGAAGCTCCCACAGACTGAAGGAGTCGGACTCTGCAACACGAGAGTTCAGAGACGGTTTTAAAGGCACTTTGAAGGCGATGAAGCGAGTTCCTGGTATCCTGCGTCCTACAGGACAATAGTCCAGCCACCTGTCAGGTACGCCATTTTTCTTCTTCTTCTTCTTATGAGACATCTCAGTTGCTCTGATGTTTCTGTCTTTTCACCTTCAACCTGCAACATCACAAACAGAAACATGTTTGTCTCAACACCCTGTGTAATAAATATTAAATACTTCAGGAAAACTCACTTTATGGAAAAAACAAATACCGCTATACAATTCAGCATCCAAGTGATTCACAAACATCTATGAGAGTAAAATATAGATATGTATATATACATATTTATCTTTAAACAGAATACAGATGCAACATTTGTTCTTGTTAGAGACTTTATTAAGATGATTGTAATGTGAATAAACTTTATACAGTCCCCGATAAAGTTGAAAGGTGTTCATTTAGGTGATGAAAGCGATTTGACTTTTTATTAATACATAAATCACCCTCTTGTTCAAAAAGCGAATAGAGCACAAATATCTTCAAAAAAGCTCAAATTTGTCACAACAAAATGTTGGTTGGTGGAACAATAATAAGCCGAATTTACCAGAAGATATTATTAAATTAAAACAGGTATTATGACATGTTTCTGAGTGTATGTAACTCTACAGATTAGTGAGGAAACATTTAACAGACAGAATTTTAAATAGAGTTTGGTTTACAGGTCGTACCGGTTAATGCACACGAAGCTGCGTTTTCTCAGCAAACAAAACGAAAAGTTAAAATTCCAAAACAGACGTCAAAACACATAAAATCCCGAAAAAACAAGGAACTGTCGGGTTTCTGGGCTCAGTTAGCGGTTAGCGATCCTCGAACCACGTTCTCGCTGACGTGACATGTGAGCGTAATGTCACGTCGGCGTTCTACGTAATGACGCAGGGTTGGAGACCCCGGAAGAGTCCTGGCATTGTTTACATTCTACTCTTTGTTCGGTGGAAATTCTGCCAAAATGTCCAAAAAACGGTCAAAAACGGCGGAGAGCCGCAGCCTGCGGGCGGTGGTCGACGCGCAGCTGGTGGCGGCCGCAGAGGAGATCTTCTGGCTGCTGAAGGAGCGCAGGCAGGCGGACATAGAGCAGCTAAAGCGGCTGGTGACGGAGCGGCTCACCGCGGCCGTGAACAACATCTTCACCGTGTTCGAAGCGACTCGAGCGGCCGAGAGAGAACCGGAGGAGCCCGGGCAGAAGCTGAGAGGCGACCCTGCAGCCGGCAGGACAGGTCAGTGTCCGGATACAGACAGAAACACGGTCAGTAGATCTGAGACAACAATCATACATCAGGGACTACTTACTGTGTTTATTGTAGAGCATCTCACGGTCTTCAGGTGGTGGTCAGCAGGTGGTTTGATTAAAACAAACAAACAAACAAAAAAACGTTAATGAGTTCGGTAAAGTTGGAAATATATTGACAGATTCGAACTTCGCGGATCGTTAACTTATAAGCGAAACGTTGTTAAAACACAAACGACGCCTTTTTCAGTCTTTACAGTCTTCGGTACTGAAACTATACAGGAAGTTTTCCTGTGTGGTTTCAGTACCGATGAGTGCGCACCTCAGGCAGTCCAACCACCTCAGACCGCTGGCCTTAACTTCTCACCTGATGAAGACCATGGAAAGAACCGTACTCAACCATCTCCGACCCCCCTGGTGAGTTCAAAGCTGGACCCCTGCAGTTCGTCGATCAACCAGGCGCTGCGGTGGATGTCACAGATCCCTCCCACACCTCCAGAACCCTGAGAACACTACGGGTCATGTTCTTTGACTTTCCCAGTGTCTGCAACACAACACAGCCATCACGGCTCAGGGGGAAGCCAGAAGGAGCGGGAGTAGACTGCCACCTGGCTGCATGGACTATGGACTACCTCACCATCAGAGCACAGTATGTGAAGCTCAATCATCTTCACTTAAATGCCAGCAAGACAAAGGAGATGCTCCAGACTACACCGGTGAACACCCGGGGTTTGGATACTGAGAAGGTGGGAGCGAACAAATACCTGGCCGTTCATCTCAAAAACAAACTGGACTGGTTGGACGTCTTCATTTACTGAGGAGACTGAGGTCTTTGGAGTGTGCAGGACACTGTTAAGAACATTTTATGACACTGTGGTGGCATCAGCAGTTTTTTTTTTTTACACCGTGGTCTGCTGGGGAGGTGAAGGCACAGAGACAACACGTCTCGTCCCCTGCGTGAGACCATGGAGGCTTTAAGCAGCTCCTCCAGCAACAGACAGCTACAGCTGCAGACGGAGCGCTGCAGCAGCTCCTTCATCCCGACAGCAGTCAGACTGTTTAGCAGCAGCGTACTGCACCACTGATGTTGTCTGATTTATTTAATGTTTCATCCTCGTACAGTAAGATTTCAACATCAGTCTTCTTTTCCTGTTGTTCACTCCTCTGTTCAATGCTACACATCATGTGTGTTTTACCACTGCAGGTCATATCTGTGTATGTGACAGATAGTGTAAATGTGTATATATATAGTTTTTATTGATCTTTTATCTTATTTATCTTACTTTTTCCTCTAATTTTGAGCTGCTGGAACACGTGAATTTCCTCTGCAGGGATCAATCAAGTTCATCCATTCATTCATTCATCTACAATTAAAAGACAATACAAAAAAAAGATGACTTACATATAATCATGGAACAGGGTTGGAGACACATTTTCAAAGGAACCCAAATGAATTACATTGAAAGATTTCTTTCTCCATCATAGTGGTTTTTGCAGTAAATGCAGATTTATGATCACTGTAGGTGGAGCTTAATTGAAAGTTGCTCCTGATTGGCTAGTGACTATACATCCTTCATTTGATTGGTTTAAAGGCAGTGGCCATGAGATGATCTATTAGTAACCATATGAACATTCAACAAAATTCAAATCCCCTAAATGATACAAAAACCTTTTTTTTCTCAAACTAAATGTTGTAGTTTAACCAGCAGGAGACTGTTTGAAGTTATTAAATATTGTTGTAGCGCTGATGTTGCACTTTTTTGATGGTCCCGGCACACTCGTCTCACAGCCGGCTGCACATGGAGAACTTTGGTGAAAATTAGGTTGTAGCTCGTTGTCTGTCCGACTATGTTAGGAAAGAGGCCTCGTTAGTGTTTTAACAATGTTTCGCTTATGAGTTATTGATCCAGGAAGTTCAAATCTGTGGATATATTTCCAACTTTACCAAACTCCATTAGTGATGGTTGAGTTGCTCGCTCACAACATTTGACAAAAACAAGTCAAAAAGTGAAAAGTTCAAAGAGATGAGACAAAACCTGAATGATGACAGATATAAACAATGTAAAAGATAACAGAGCAGCAACCATTAATCAATTAAATGATTACTTACCAACTATTTAATTAATTGGCTGATCTGTTTTGATAATTGGTTAATTGTTTAAAGTCTCCCTCCACTCCAACACATGTTCTTCTTTTGTTCTTTCAGTTGGATGTTGTTCTCTTCTCTCTGCAGTTTGTTTTTACATTCATCTGCTGAAAGTTTCTCTGAGCTCATTAAAAATCCAATTTTAATTGGCGGGCCTTCGAGCAGGATGTGTGACATCACAACTAGTTTGAAGCGATGAACTTACACGAGTGTGATGTGGAAACTTGAACACTGAGCGGCACACAAACTCAGAAGCATTAAATGACTCTTTTTATTTATTATGATCTGACATTTCTTTAGTTTTAACTAAGTTTTGGGCAATTTATTTCATCTCAAGACAGCGATAGTGGAGAGATGACAGGAAATGAGTCAAACAGGGATGTTGTCTTCATAAGTCAGAATTGTTTTTTTAGTTTCTTGTTCAGCTGCTTGATTTCAGACAAAATGAAGAACTGATGCTTTGATCAGTTTGTCTTCATTATCAGTTCATTGTGTATTTGAATAAGCAGTTTCTGTGTCATAAACTAGTATCATGTGATCTTCTCTGCAGAGTTGTGTCTGTCCGTCGGTGTCCAGAGTCTCTCTGAGGACAAACATCTGAAGCAGGAAGTCTCTGTGGACGACCAACTGAAGGAACCTCGGCCCAGCACTTCCTCCCGACCGGAGGACGTTTCAGACCCGAAGCCTCAGCCCAACTCTCCGGACCATCCGGCTGGAGAGGACGAAGAAGACGATGAGGAGGCGACTTCTCACTGCTGCAGAGTGTGTGGGAAGTCCTTTGACAGGAAAGGCTTTTTGATGAAACACGTGGAGAAACACTCGAAGGACGCAGACTGTCTGTGCGGTCTGTGCGGCGAGCGTTTGGAGTCCGTCGACAGTCTAAGGCTGCACCTTCAGACACACCGCGACAGCAGCCGGACCTGCGACATCTGCGGCAAGAAGTTCCCCTCAATCCGAGCTCAGGAGACGCACCTGAGGCTGCACACCGGAGAGAAACCCTTCAGCTGCCACGTCTGCGGAAAAGGTTTCAACCAGAAGGGCAACATGGTGACGCACATGAGGATCCACACGGCCGAGAAGCCGTTCAGGTGCACCATTTGCCGCAAAGAGTTCAGCCACACCGGCTCTCTGGAGCGACACATGAAGGCTCACGACGGACAATCGCCGTTCAGCTGCAACGTCTGCGGGAAAGGCTTCGGTAAGAGCGCCGAGCTGCGGCGACACGTCCGCAGCCACGAGTCTGACGAGCCGCCGGCTACCAGGAGCCGACGCAGGAAACCGAGTCTGACTCCTTCACACTGCTGCAAGGTCTGCGGGAACGCCTTTCACAACAAAGGTAACTTTGTGCGGCATGCAGAGACTCATTTAAACGATCCCGTCAGTCGCTGTGGCGTCTGTGGGGAGCAGTCAGAGTCCTCGGAGAGTCTGCAGCTCCACATCCAGAGTCACAGAGAAACCAGCAGGATCTGTGACATCTGCGGCATCAGCTTCAGGGACATGGAGATCCACATGAGGACGCACACCGGACAGAAACCCTTCAGGTGCAAAGATTGCGGCAAAGACTTCCCCAGGAAGGGCTCTCTGGAGAGACACATGAAGCTGCACGCCGGCGAGAGACCGTTCATCTGCGAGTTCTGTGGGAAGACTTTCATCGAAAACACCGTCCTGAGGAGACACATTAAGAGCCACACAGGCGGGAAGCCGAGGATTTACTCCTGCGACGTCTGCGGCAAGAAGTTCACCATGAGCCAGCATCTGGACGTGCACAAGAGGATCCACACCGGGGAAAAACCGTACACCTGCAGGGTCTGTGGCAAGAACTTCCGCCAGATCGGCAACCTCGACTCACACATGAGGATCCACACGGGCGAGAAGCCGTTCATCTGCAGCCTCTGTGGGAAAAGATTCCGCCAGAAAATCTCACTGGAGACGCATGAGCGTTTCCACAAGAAGGAGAAACCGTTCAGCTGTCAGCTCTGCAGTAAGGGCTTTGTCCAGAAGATCGACCTGAAGAGACACATGCTGACGCACACCGGGGAGAAACCGTACAGCTGCAGCGTCTGCGGGAAGAGGTACCAGGAGAAACGCTCCGTGGACTCGCACATGAAGGTTCACTCTGGAGAACGAACCGTTAAAGACTCAGCTGCAAACGTGAACCTGAAACGACCGGAGGGGGGTCACGACTTCATCCAGCTGTGAGCTGCACACAAACTGAAACAGACTCCCATCAGTCACTCTGTAAGTCTGTGACGTTTACGTATTAAGAGTCACGCAGCAAAAAGTTCAGCTCACGTTTTTTCTTTCAGTCAGATTATTTTTAGCCGCTAAACTAAAACGTGACGACTTTTCAGTTCAAACAGCTTCAAAAACTAAACTCAGGAGTCATCATCACAGGAACCTTTATAGAAACTCAGCAACGTTGCCTTTGTTTCCATCAGAGAAACCAGAGTCCCAAACAGTCCCTGCTGTTTCGGGGGTAGTAGTCAGGCCGTCACTGATTGGTCAAACAGGCAGTTACGACTCGTGTCCAGCTGATCATCTGTTGTGGAGACGAGTGTTGTGGAGTTTTTGCTTTGTGTTCACGGCTCTTCAGAGTCGCTGGACAAACAGAAATTCACAGACTTTTAGTGTCAGGAGAGCTTTTCATTCATCTAAATGTCAGGTCAGATGTCACAACGTGTTTCTCTGTTTCAGCTCTCGGTCCTCATTAATAACGTTCCAGGAGAACCAGGAACCTTTTGAGGAACTGAAGTTAGTTCCTGTAGGAGATTTCCAGCTGTAAAAACAGTTCCTGCTCTGGGGGAGGTTTTACTTTGTAAAGATACAGGAAGTTTAGGGGCGGGGTTTGCAGGGATGACTGTCACTGATTGGTCAAACACTGCAGCTGCTTCAACTTATGTCGCTTCATTCATAAAACAAGAACTTTAATGTTGATGTTACAGAAACGTTTCTTATCATTAATCAATAAAGTTAGAAGAGAGAAGTAAATCTTTATTTTATGATAGTTTCATGCTGTTACGTTCTAAAGTAGAAATAAATAATCATTAAATAATCATCCGTTTAAATTCACCTGCTGTCATTAAACTGTGTTCTTTGATTTTATTACAAAGATGTAGGTTTGAACTGATTGATCAGATCAACTATCAACAAGTGAAGAGACCGTTGTTGTGTTTTTAATGTTTATAGAAAATAATTATTTACAGGATGAAGATCTTAAATCTTCTGCTCCGTCCTTTTTCCATTTGATCCTGATGAAACCTTGTATCTCCATAGTCCTGCTCAGTAAAGCTTTGCTCTGAGCACCAACGTCCACAACATCACAGCTGCTGCCGATGAATGAAGTAAAAACTCTCAGTCTCTGCCGCCTTAGATTCATTTATTTATTAAAGTGCAGCGCAGCCAGAGAGCTGGTCCAGATCTGATATGACAAACTCAGATTCGGTTTGTTCAAGTCACTTGGAGGCAAAAAAAAAAAAAAAAGCCAAACAGATTTCCGCCACTCCAGCATGTGACGTGAACGTAGCCTTAATAACACGACTAAACCATAGACTGTATAAAAATATGGACGTCGTTACCGTGACGTCACTCGTTGGTTTCTGAAGAGCGGTTTTGAAGCTCAAAGTGAGCCGCTCCGGCCGTCTCCATCTTGGCAGTGCGTGACGTTGCCTAACTCCCAGCCAATCAGAAATGGGCAAAGAGGCGGGGCCGAATGGCTGAAACAAGCCACCTAGCGGCTGGCGGACCTGTCACTCAAAGCAGCCATGTCCTTCATTATGCAGAACTTTACGGCTTAATAAAATTTAAACAGGTGAGTTATAATAAAATTCACCTCCGTACAGTTGTCCTGAAAGAGGAAATTAGCTACAGAGACCAAAACCGTTGTTTGTACCAGGCTGTAAACATGTTTATTTCTGCTGTAAAGTTGGGCATTTTAACATGGAGGTCTATGGGGATTGACTCACTTTTGGAGCCTCAAGTTAAAAAAAAATAGATATGAATAATTATAATTACTATTTCTGAGCAGCATCACTGAACGCTGTTGAGATACAAACAAACGTCTCAACATTTAAAATCTGCTGTATTTTAACCTCGATGCAAATCATCAAACACATTATTACTGATCAGACTGTGAGTTTACAGTCACGTCTCTGTGTCTTTGATCTATTTATGTTTGAAATCTTTATGTTTTTCATCTTCAGTTCCTGCGTTTTATGTGTCAGATTAAAGCTGAACAAATCTATTTAAAATGTAGCTGCAGCCTGATACACATCATGACTCCATCACTGTGTCCACTTTATCTACATCCACCGGATTAAAATCGAGGCTCTGCCTTTTATTGAATCGTTGCCATGGTGACTCGTAGTATCGGATCCAGTGATGACGACTGTTTTCATTCATGATGCTCACGGTTAACTCCGAGTGACTGAACCGAGTCTGATCAGCTGTTGTTCATCATCTGTTTAGTGGATCAGACTCTGGTCAGGTGACTTCCGGCTGTTGTTACTCAGAGCTGCTTCACTGTGTGAATGTGTTTGACCATCAGTGACACTTGCAGGGGCTGAAATGATCCGTTTATCAATCAATCAATAAACCAAATGTAAGACCCGGTTTGTTTTTCATCCTTTTATAAACTGAATCTGTTGGTTTGAATCAGTTTGGACTTTAAGAATAAAGATGAACGTTTAATTTACTCAACAGTTAATATAATGAAGTAGAAAATCTAAATGAAAAGAATCGTTAGCTGCAGCTTTATTTTTATTTTATTTTTTATTTAACCTTTATTTAACCAGAGAAGTCATTAAAACAAAATCTTATTTCGGACGGCGGCCTGACGAGGACAAATCAGTCCTCAAATAAACTCTGAGTTTATCAGCTGATCATCGTTTCACTGCAGTTTCCTGTTGTGAAATCATCACCGTCTTTCATTTCATGCAGAAGTCTGAATAATGATTTATTATTATTATTATTATTATTATTATTATAATTATTATTATTATTATTAATGATGATGATGATAATCTGTTTTTTAATTTGTGGGAAATCTAAATGTTTCTAAACTCTCGGTCATGTTTTTAGTGACATGAATCTGTTGAGGTTCGACAGAGTTTGAAACTGTTTCCTGTTAATGTAAAAAAAAAAAAAAATTCTGATAATAAAAAACATTTCATATTTCCTGTTTGACTTCCTGATGTTATTTCATAAGAAATGTTGATTTTGTCTTTTTGACAAATCACTGTTGAAGGGTTGATGGGATTATTTTAGACTGTAAGAAGATAAATGAATAATTAAAACAAAAACGTTTTAATAATACAAATAGAAACAGATGAGGGGGGGGGGGGGGGGCAATGACAGAGCCAAATATCATGTGTGAGCAGTGTGATGTTCAAATATTAACTTTAAGCTCAACAAAGGGAAGATCTTTGTTCTCTGCTTATTTCATGTTACTACTGACAGATAACACGTTAATGCCAGACATCAGATATCAGAGGTTAATATATCTTAAAGGATAAAATCACAACTGATACTTTCAATGGAAGTGATGGAGGCCAAAACCCACAGTGTGTCCACACAGTCATTTAAAGTCTGTGTGAAGCTTCTATTCAGCTTCATCAGTCTGAGTTAGTCATATCAAGTGGATATCTGACACATTTACAGTCTTTTTAGCATCAAATTCCCTCTTTGTGTTTCCTCGGACAGTGTTTCCCTGTTGAGCTGCAGGTGGAAGTATAGTAACAAAAAGAGGAACTTTGGCACTAAAAAGACTGTAACGTTGAAAGATATCTACTTGATTTGACTCATTTGGACGCTGAAGCTTCATATTAGCTTCAGATAAACTTTTAAACACATTTTTACACAGAAGGAGGACTGTGGATTTTATTTTGTAAGGTCATTATGAAGGGATCTTCTAATGGTCAGTATGAACAGGAGGAATGATTACAGCAAGAAAAACAGCTTTAATGTTCATTTGTGCTCCTGACTGTTGTTTAAAAAACTGTGAACTCGTCCTTTAAATCATATCAAGCTTCATATAGAATACCAGACTCTTGCTACATTGATAAATTGTGTATGCTCTCCAATCAGAAACAGAGATTCTGCACTTGTGCATCAACCTTTATTCAATAATCAGCTGCTGCTTTTCATCAACCAACGACTGACAGAAGCAGTTTTTATGTCAGTTTTAAGACACTTAGACGATGTTGTTGTTTGTATTTTGCACATTGAAGTAAAAGCAGTTTCATTCTGACGTTCGGCTGCTCACACGCATGATGATAAAGTTTATCTTGAATCATCATCTGTCCCTTGAATGAAACAGTTTAATTAGCAGCTTGACAACACCGACTCAAGGTAGTCTTACTAGACACACTTACACTTTTCCAGTGCTTTCAACTGCATCACACAGTCTTCATCAGCAGATGGAGTTTACTCAGTTGTCACAGAGATGCATCTGTTGACAAGCTCAGTAGCTGTAAAAAAAAAAAAAAAAAAGATGTGCACTATAGATCTATAGATATACTGAAAATGCTGCGGATTAAGTCACAACAGCGACTGGAGGACCATGTGATATGACTGAAAACAGAAAAAATAGAAAGTGGACCTTGAGTTGTTGTCAAACTACAATCCCCAAAGTCAAGAATGAACTTTGATGCTTTATTTAATCAGTGTTTCCCTTCGAAAAATGAAAAAAATCATCAGAAAAAGACGAGAGAGAGACAGACAGGTGGAGCAGGTCACATATTCACCGACTGCTCCCATTGGTTGAGCCGGTTCATAAACAAATACCAGTCATGAGTTTCCTTTAAAGCCTTTAAACATTATCTGTTCATCTTTGTCTGTTTCAACACTTTGATGCTGAGCTGTACATGCTGGTAGGAGATGAGTCATCACTCCCTGAAGCAGTTAGTCAGCACATGAGGCACTGAGATCATATCATGACTTCACTATGTGGTTTTATAAACCTTAAAATCATTAAGTGTCTCGTATCACATGTACAGTATGACAGGCTGCAGGTTCAGTCTGAAGTCTACGCTGCCATCTGTGGATGATGTTTCTCAACATATTATCATGGGAGGAAAGAAAATATGTTTCATGTTCGATAGCAAATTACTCAATTACATTATTGATGATTCTCCTAACTTTTACCAAAACATAACATCTTTATATCAGCCAGCTGAGACATAGAACACACACAGAATCCAACTCACTAAAAGAATATCATTCATGAATATTTTATTGGATATGTTTATATAGTGAAGAGTTGAGAGTTCAGGAGTAAAAATGAACGTTTTTCTGAGGGTCAACAGTAAAGAAAATCTACTTCAGACAGAAATGTGTCCCATATTCTACAAGAACAACATATTTTAGCATCAGAAAATAATGTTCTTTTCACTGTTAATGTTAATGAAAAAACACTACTGTTTTACTTACTCATTAATCAACTGAATTATTTCAGGTACTGGTCCTTTAATCTGACTGTTCGCCCTCCAGTCCAGCAGACTTCGCTGTTCGCTTTCTCCGCTTCGCTCCGCAGGAAGCGAACAGTTGACGACGCGGAACTCAACGGTCTGTTCGCTGTGTTTACCTGTTTACCTCCTCGCTGTCTCTCTCTCTCTTTGTCCGCTGGAAGGCTGAATGTGCGCAGAAAAGGAGAAAATGTGCGCCGTGCAGCTGCTGCGGGTGTCGGTACATGAGCGGATCAGCGCTGCCGCTGAAGACTTTCTGCTGCAGGTGGAAAAAGGAGAAGAAACGGCAGAAATCCCGCTGAGAGCGCTGCTCACCGAGCGGCTAACGGCGGCTGCGGAGGAGATCGTCGGTCTGTTGGAGGAAACCGTGGCGGAGTACGAAGACAGAGTGGAGCGGTCAGAGCGGGAGATCTGCCGCCAGAGGAGGCTGCTCGATGCCGTGCTGAAGCCCGAAGTCAAGCTGCTCAGAGCAGGTCAGTCCCGACACACCGGACCAATCAGATCACGACTGTGACATGAACACAAAAGTTCTGAGTTTAAATTAAAGAGCGACAGATGTTTTATCCGTGTCAGCAGCATCCGGGACACCTGACCATAACTTTTACATCATGAAAAGGTTTCTTCTCTCTGCTCCAGAGATCTAATCACTGGGTGTCTTTACTACCTGCTGGTTAACATCATTTTCCCCACAGTGACCAACACTAACGTCCACCCTACACAACCTTGCAAAACGCATGGATGTTTCCTAACATGCCTTCTGTCAGGAATAGTATTTAAATATTTACACAGATCAACAACCTTCTAAATTAAAATATCTGTTAATGCTTTTATAGCAGGTTTCAATCTTGTGCTTTGACCTTTGTTAGCGGGGATGCCCTTTAGTTTACAGGTTGCAAACAGGTTGTGCATTTAAAGGTGCAGTGTGTTGGATTTAGTGCCATCTAGTGGTGAGGTTGCAAATTGCTACAACTAAATAGCCTTCCCTTCTCAGCGTGTAGGAGAACCTGCGGTGGCTGCGAAACTCACAATAAACATGAAAGGTCCTCTCTGGAGGTAGTGTTTGGTTTGTCCGTTCTGGGCTACTGTAGAAACACGGCGGTGCAACATGGCGGCTCCGTGGAAGAGGACCCGCCCCCTCTGTAGATATAAAGGCTCATTCTAAGGTAACAGAAACACAACGATTCTTTTTTTCAGGTGATTAAACACTAATTAAAACACACTTATGAATATTATATTCAGTTTCTGCCAAGTCAGTTTTGCTAGATGCCACTAAACTCTACACACTGCACCTTTAAATATTTACCAGTAATCACCTGACGCCTGGGCTGCATCTGTGTGTTTCTCTTCTTCCTTAAACTTTTTTTCTTTTAATCTTGAATCAGTTGCATCTTCTTTACTCTCTCCTTGTTTTTCTGTCAACACCGTTACATCCTGCAATTTCTCCTTCATCTTCAGCGTGGAGGGTTTGTTTGTTTTAAACACCTGCGTAGCAGGAGCGGGTGGCGGTTTGTTGGTTGCTCCTTGTTAACAGTAAGAGCTGCCTCGGTGTCTCATCGAGGATACGGTGTTCAAACGGAAAACAAAACGAGCGCTCCTAGAAGCTACAACCGAAACTGTGGTAGGAAGTCAGTCTGAGCTAACAGCTGTAAAGTGATGGAAGTTTGTGTAAACGATATTTCAGAATTTGAGAGATGGGTAAATGGTGTTTATGTGTGTTTAATCTCCACTACAGCCCTGTGTATAACTGTAAAATAAAAAAGGGATATACGGGAGATTTACTGGATATTATGAAACGGGAACGCGGCGAGAGAGGGGGTGAAAATACAGGAGAAACCCGGGAAATAAGTCAGCAGCTGAGCTCTGTGGAAGCTGATGTCTGTCAGATGGATTGTTGTGAAATTAGTTCCCCGCCGGATGAATTATAATATCTTTGATCCTCTGACTTTTCATCTGGCGCCCTCATCTGGTCTGATCAACATTTCTTTGGTTTATGACCAAATACCTGCAAAATTAATGACATTCATCAGCCTCAGCTGTGTTTAATGCTACTTAGCATGTTAGCATGCTAACACACTAAACCAACATGACTGCTGCTAAACATCAACATGTTTCCTAAAAGCATCTTCAGACTCAGAGGATCCTGGTCACTCTGTGAGTTGAGTATGAAGATGAAACAGACTGTTGATCACATGTTTCTGTAGAAAGTCATCAGTCATGAATTGTTGATCTGTTTCGTCCTCAGAGCCGCTGCAGTCGGTGATCCTGAACGACTCAAACCTGCAGCCTCCAGTCGACCCCGCAGACCTGAAACAGACTGAAACTGAACACGACAGCGATGTTTCCTGCCCTCCGACGCCTCGCTCCCCCTCACCTGCCGACTGTCAGCCCGTCTCACCAAGCGGCTCCGTCATCGACAGCGAAGGCGATCTGGACAGTGACTGGACAGAAGAGCGTCGCTCCAGGACACTGAGACATCTGAGGAAAAAGAAGAGAGGACGGCCGCCGCTTGGCCTCGCAAACAAACGTAAGCGGTCGTCTCCAACGCAGAGTTTCTGGTGTCAGGTGTGTGGACGCGCTCTGCAGGGTAAAGGCTTCCTGCTCAAACACGTCCTGCAGGTCTGCGCCAAAGACCCAGACTGTCGCTGTGGTTTCTGCGGTGAGCGTTTAGACTCGGCCGACGCCCTGACTGCTCACCTCCAAACCCACCAGGAGAAGAGTAAGACCTGCTCGTTCTGCGGGAAGACCTTCCACTCCATCCTGGCGCAGGAGCTGCATGTCCGGCTGCACACTGGAGAGAAACCGTACAGCTGCGATGTTTGCGGCAAGAAGTTCAGCCAGAAGGGCAACATGACTTCACACATGCGCGTCCACGCCACAGAGAAACCCTTCCAATGCAAAGAGTGCAGCCGGGCGTTCTGTCACATGTCTTCTTTGGAGCGACACATGCTGGAGCACAGCAGCAAGGTGACGCTCAGCTGCAGCGTCTGCGGTCAGGAGTTCAGTAAGAGGAGACTCCTGCGCCAACACATGACGAGTCACCAGAAGGACGGCAGCGACAAACCCAAAAGATGCCGCAGCTCGGCGCCGTCGTTCCGCTGCAAAGTGTGCGGAGACACCTTCGACAGGAAGAGCTTCTTAGTGAAGCACGTGGAGACTCACCTACAGGACCCGCGTTGTTGCTGCGGACTCTGTGGACACCAGTACGAGTCCGCCGACAGCCTCGCCGCTCACCTGCGCTCGCACCGGGAGATCAGTAACACTTGCCACGTCTGCGGGAAGAGCTTCCCTGCTCATGGGGCGCTGGAGATGCACATGCGGATCCACACCGGAGAGAAACCTTACAGCTGCAGCTTCTGCGGAAAGGCCTTCAACCAGAGCGGCAACCTGAAGACGCACCTGAAGATCCACACAGGTGAGCGGGCGTTCTTCTGTAGCCTCTGTGGGAAGGGCTTCACCCAGAAACAGACTCTGGACACGCACGTCCGCTTCCACAACAAGGAGAGACGCTTCCTGTGCCAGGTGTGCGGGAAGGGCTTCATTCAGGACGTGGACCTGAAGAGACACATGCTGATCCACACCGGAGAGAAACCGTACAGCTGCAGGGTCTGCGGGAAGAGCTTCCAGGCCAAACGCTCGCTAAACGGACACCTCAAAGTCCACACGGTGGGGGAGGGGCCGGGCACGGAGCAGGACCACGGCGCCGAGCAGAGGAGGCTCAACGCGTTCTGCTTCGCTCAGCTGTAGCTTGTACGTCAGCCTGAAAACTAAAAACTCTTCTGGTGTAACTGTTGACTCGTAGAGCTGGACTCAAACCAACAACTTTGTTCTTCAGTTTCAAACAACTTTAATAACAGTTATAAGTGCTGATTAGGGATGCAGCGATTAACCGATTTCACTGTTAACTGCACTTTAAAATGTCCCGGTTTTGTAACTGTAAAGGCGACACCGAGTGTTTCCGTTCTCACTCTGTGAGAAAATGCGACATTATGGTGCGTTATCTTTCTATGAACAACGATTGTACTGTGAGGAAAATTAAACAAAACTAGATTGTGTTTAAAAAAAACATGTTCAAGGGGCAACGTGGTGCAGCGGCTTAAAACGCCAGTTCAGATACGTTAAGTTACACCTGCTGTGACGAGAGCGACTCCCCTCGTTGATGTTTGACGGGGGGCAACGTTAGCTAAAGGAGACGAGATTTTGGATACATAAAGAAGGGACAGGTGGTCGTTTAATTGATCAGACACCTTGAACTTCATGCAACGTCTCAAGTTACTTAATGGAATTAAATGTGAAAGTGTCGCTTAAAATCTACTGAGTAGCAGAGAGTTAAGAGTCGGGCTTTCAGCGTAATGTAAATCAACAGCAGCAAAGCAGGAAAAGGAGCGTTACACCATTTATGAATGAACACTCACCTAAACAGCAGTAATCCCCTCGAGGACTCAGTGTGACCATTTTACATCCTGTTTCTTCGTCCCGTCTGTTCTGAGGGTTTTGATTGGCTGGTACGGAAGGTAAATATGCTAAAAGACTAACTGAACATTAGGATGTTGTGGACTTTCAGCATCATACCCTGGGATCTAATTAATTGCATTTCAGTGATTAATAACACTCTTTCTTTCATTTTTACTAATATTAAACTAATAATATTGTAAAGAGTATGTAGACCTGCTCTATATGAAAAGTGGGCTGAGATAAATCCTGATATGATTCGGCGCTATGTAAAACAAACAAGATGTTAATTATTAATAGATAATTTTAGAAACTGATAAGAAACTGTTAAAAGCCAAGAGAGAAATATTTTGGGAAAATAAAAACAACAAAACCTCTAATTAAAAATCATCCATCCGTAGTGTTGTGACATAAATTTTTGCATAATAATAATAATAATGAAACCCTGATTTTGTCCTCAGACTATAATCGTACCATTGAAATCTATAATCGTTGCATCCCGAGATCTGATTATCATCAACACGACAGAAATAAGTTCTCAGATGTTCAAAAGCAGTCGAACAAGATGTTTATGAATCTGAGCAGATATTTCATGTCGACGTTCAGTGTTCAGCTGATTTTCTGCGTCAGTGAGTCAAATAAACACGTCGAGTCAAACAGTTATTCAGTTCTGAATAAAAAGTTTCTGGTTCTGACTCTGTTGTATGATGATGATGATGATGATGATGATGATGATGATGATCCTCGGAGGATCAGAAGAAGCCGTCAGATTTTCATTTTTGTTTGTTTTTCTTGTTCTGTGATTATTTGTTTGTGTGAATGTTGTTTCATTTATTTATTTTCGTTTGTTTGTAAGGGATTATTTATATTACACATAAATATTACCATTTGATGAACCATAATTAGTTTAAAGCTCATTTTCATGGCAGGTTACAATGAAAACACAGTAACAGACAAAGAAACAGAAACATACTGAATAATAATAATAATAATAATAAACTTTATGTGTATCGAACCTTTCATACAAGAAATGCAGCTCAAAGTGCTTTACAATATATATATATATATATATATATATATATATATATATATATACAGCAAGTGCCTCACATGAAAATAGAATGAACATAAAAAAAACATTAATGTAACATAAGATGGAAAATAAAACCCACTGAAGAATAATAATAAAATTAAAGCAAAGTTAAAAAATAGAATATATAGAATGTATAACATCGAGTGAAATACATTTTAAAAGAAGCGCAGCGGTGCAGAAGTGTGAATCAGGTCTGTATCTGGAGAGTCGTAGCTAGTTAAAGGCTCAAGTGAAAGAAATTTTTAGCTTTCTTTTTAAATTATTTAATAACAATAATAATACTTATGACAAACTTTATTTATACAGCACTTTTCTTAAAGTTACAAAATGCTTAACAGAGAAGAAAAAAGAATTTAAGACAATTATAATCAAGAGAAAGCCAACAGATGATAGATATGTCTGTCAGTGTGTGCTATAGTTGTGTCCTCCGGTCCAGCAGAGGGCAGAGCGGCTCTCTGTCCGCTCTCAGTCTGAACTCGTTGTCCCGGAAAACCGCCGTGTTGTTGTCTTCCTGCTGGCCGGCGGGACAAAGCTCTCCTGCGGGATGTTTCTTGCTGGAGCCCCGCCGCGCTGCGGGCTGCGGGCCCTGACGGAGTCGGTGTCGGAGCTGCTGACCCGGGTCGGGGAGGAGGTCCTCGGGATGCTGGAGAAGCGGAGCGGCGGCTTCGGGGGCTCCGGGGGCCGCCTGCTCCGCCTGCTGCTCACCGAGCGGCTGGCGGCGGCGGCGGAGCGGATCGTCGGGCTGCTGGAGCGGGAGGTAGAGGAGTACCGGCGGCAGGTGGAGCGGCAGAGCCGGCTACTGGAGGCGGTGCTGAGCCCGGTGGTCCGACTGCACCGAGCAGGTGAGCTCAGGCCGCCATGTTGGAGCCACATCAACGGTCTGGCTGTTGCTAGGCAACCAGAGTGGTGAAACGCTCCTGTGTCTAAAAACGTGTTTAGATTTATGACTACTAAAGTGAATAGAGGCCACTTTAAAACACGTCATATCAACGTCATCAGTTCGCTGTTATGCTCTTCTTCTTCTACTCAGGTTTTAACTGCTGCGACTCCAAAAACTTTTCTTAATAAAAGTTGCTTCAAGGATTGAATCTGTTCTTCAGTACACATGATTCTGTTTTACTGATCACATGTTTTATAAACCATATTACGTCAAATGAATATAAATCTTTGTCTGTTAGAAGCGTCACATTCAAAACAAGGAACAAGATAACTGAAAACACAAAAAGCTTCTTTACCTCTGGACGACATCACGAAGCACTTTTAAAGTTTTAACTTTAAATTGTAATTTATTCGTTGTGTTTTCTTATATTGCCTCCGTCTTCATGTGTCATTTCTCGGTCCTGGTTTGTCAATAAAGTTGTTTAAATGTAACCAGAGACAGAAACAGAGAAATCCCTCCGACTGAAGGTTTACTGAGGAAACATTTCAAGTTAAATCTGTTAAATAAGAATCAGACACTGCTGTGATCACATTGATTGACAGGTGATTAATATTGAAACTAACAGTCGTGTTTATTGATCAGTAATGTTTGAATACATCTGCAGGTTCTTTGTTCAGTTTGCTCTCAGATGAGAAAACAGATTTGATCACAAGATGACAAATAAACAACAAATTTTGCTGTGTGACCTTTCAATCATATGTTGAATAAATATTACTTGGTACTGAAGTGGAATTAGTGCCTCATAGAAATAAGTGAAATAAAATTACATTAAAATAGAAAAGAAAAATTCTTTGTTGAAAAGTTGATGTTGTAACAGTTGAAATATGAGTCAAAGGAGATTCAGTTCAAGTGTAAACACTAAAGTTGAAGAGGTAATGTGAGCGTGAAAGAAGTTGTGTTTGTTTAGAGGAGCTGATTCTTTTGGTTAAGAGTCAAAACCTGAAGTGTCCAATGAAACTGAGATTTGGAGCTGAGATGTCAGTTGGTTATTATACTTTATCCTTCAACTCCACTACATTTCAGAGGGAAATATTGTACTTTCTACTCCACTACATTTATTTGACAGCTTTAGTTACTTTTCAGATGAAGATTTGACACAATGGATAATATAACAAGCTTTTAAAATACAACACATTGTTAAAGATGAAACCAGTGGTTTCCAACCTTTTTGTCTTTTGACGTCTTACAAAAAGCAGTGTGTAGTCGGGGTCACATTTCACATGTCTATGAGTTGTTAACAGCTCCACCAAATAGTGATTTTTCCCTCTAAACTTCTCACATGCTTTCATTTCAATAAATGTTCAAATGATCCAATATTTCAGCAAAAATCAAAGATTAGAGAAAAAGTCCAAAAACTGAAAACAGATTTGTGTATCAGAACTTTGTTTTTTCTTCTTTCCTCTCCCATTAATCATCTCACCACCCCTCAGATTTATCTGCTGACCCTTTGGAGGGGCCCGACCCCTAGGTTGGGAACCACTGGACTAAACTAGCTAACTGTATATAAAGTAGTGTAAACTAGCTCCACCTCCAGCAGCTACAACAGTAACATGCTGCTCTAACACTGATGCTTCACTATTAATAATCTAATGATGTCATATATAATAATATATCAGTCAGAGGGACCAAACCACTACTTTTACTGCAATACTTTAACTACATCAAGCTCATAATACTTATGTACTTTTACTGCAATACTTTAACTACATCAAGCTCATAATACTTATGTACTTTTACTGCAATACTTTAACTACATCAAGCTCATAATACTTATGTACTTTTACTGCAATACTTTAACTACATCAAGCTCATAATACTTATGTACTTTTACTGCAATACTTTAACTACATCAAGCTCATAATACTTATGTACTTTTACTGCAATACTTTAACTACATCAAGCCCATAATACTTATGTACTTTTACTGCAATACTTTAACTACATCAAGCTCATAATACTTATGTACTCATAGCTCATAGTACTTCTTCCACCACTAAAATTAACTCTCAGATAAAAAACAAGACATGAAAGCAGTGGAACTGTTCAGTTGAAGAGTAAAAATGAGCTCAAGTGTCAGTTGATTTAAAGACCAAAATTAAAAATAATAAAGTCTTTTTGCTTAAAATGTGACATTATGTGAGAGCAGACGAGTTAAATGATGGATGTGGGAGTATGAAGAGTTTGCTTTAAATGTCTTCTCTCTTATTTCAGACTCCGTCGGTTCATCCTCTCTCCGGACAGGTGACCCTGATGAAAGACAACCTCAGGTGTCAGAGGTTGACCCCGCCCCCTCAGCCTCGGCCCCGCCCAGCCCCAGCTCCTCAGACGTGTCAGCAGCCGACAGCGACGAGGACTGGCAAGGCAGCGATGACTCTTCGAACGTTAAAGACACAAACAGGATGGGGACAGACGGAGGACAGTGCTCCGCCGGTCGGAGACGTAGAGCAACGGTCTCGTCAGTGTGGCCGGCGGCTCAGCGCTGCGTCATCTGTGGAAAAACTTTCCGCCACAAAGGAAACCTGGTGAAACATGTGGAGAAGCACTCGGACGAGCCGGAGCATCTCTGTGGAGTCTGCGGAGGACGCTTTAAGTCCTCAGACGGTCTGATCGACCATCTCAGATCACACAGAGAGACCGCCAGCAGCGGCGGGACGTGTGAGATCTGCAGGAAGACGTTTCAAAACATGGAGACGCACATGAGGAGTCACACAGGAATCAAACCGTTCAGCTGTGACGTCTGCAACAAGAGTTTCCCCCGACCCGGAGCGCTGAGGAGGCACAAGAAGATCCACAGCAGGAAGACGCTCGACGTCTGTCAGGTCTGTGGACAGACCTTCACCGAGAACCAGCTGCTCCAGGATCACCTGAAGACTCACGAAGAAGAAGACAACGGAAACGGCAACGACGAGGATGAGGAGGACGATGCCGATCAGTCAGAGACACTGAAACCAAAGAGAGACAAAAGACAAGCCCCCGGTCTGAAGTTGTCTCAGTCCATCTCGCTTTGCTGCAGAGTCTGCGGAGATTCCTTCCACAGCCGAGGATTCTTGAGGAAACACGCCGAGACGCACTGCAGAGAGTCTCCGAGCATCTGCGGCGTCTGTGGACAGCAGGTGGACTCGTCAGACGGTCTGCTGACTCACCTGCAGTCTCACCGAGAGACCGGCGGCACCTGCAGCATCTGCGGTAAAGGTTTCCAGAACATGGAGACGCACATGCGAAGCCACACGGGGATCAAACCGTACCGCTGTGCCATCTGCAACAAACGCTTCCCGCGAGCTGGTGCTCTGAGGCGCCACAAGAAAATCCACACAGGAGAGCGACCGTACGTCTGCCAGCGCTGCGGGAAGACCTTCATTGAGAGCAGTGCCCTGAAGACGCACAGCAGGAGTCACTCCTTGGAGATCCACGAGGGCAACGAGCCACCGCCGGACTGTACAAACTCTGAGACAGAGAAAAGTCCTGCCTTCAAAGAGAACGCCAAGACGTCCACTCAGACGGCGTCTCACTGCTGTAAAGTCTGCAGAGAGTCTTTTCAGAATAAAGGTAGTTTGAGGAAACATGCTGAGAGCCACTCAGCAGAGTCTGTCTGTGGCGTCTGTGGCGAACGTTTGCTGCCATCAGAGACGCTGACGGACCACCTGCAGACTCACAGAGACGCTGGCAAAATCTGTCACATCTGCGGTAAAACATACCAGAACATCGAGACTCACATGAGGAGTCACACGGGCGTCAAACCATACCGCTGCAGCATCTGCACTAAATCCTTCCCGCGGCCTGGTGCCCTGCGGCGCCACAAGAGGATCCACAGTGGGGAGCGACCATACATCTGTGAGTTCTGCGGAAAGACGTTCATCGACAACGGCGCTCTGACGACGCACATCAGGAATCACACCGGCGACAAACCAGCCAACCGCGTCTCCTGCGAGACCTGCGGGAAGAGCCTGGCGTCGGTCCATGTCCTGGAGGTCCACAAGAGGATCCATACGGGCGAGAAGCCGTTCCAGTGCCGTGTCTGCGGGAAAGCCTTCAGGCAGGTAGGAGGGCTGAACGCCCATATGCTGACCCACACCGGGGAAAAGCCGTTCAGCTGCAGCCTTTGCAACAAGAGCTTCAGCACCAAAGGTTACCTGGAGACGCACATCCGCTTCCACAAGAAGGAGCGAGCGTTCAGCTGCCACCTGTGCTGGAAGGCCTTCGTCACCAAGAACGACCTGAAGAAACACCTGCTGACACACACAGGAGAGAAACCGTACAGCTGCAGAGTCTGCGGCAAGAGTTACCAGGAGAAACGCTCCAGAGACGTCCACATGAAGGTCCACCTGGATGTCCGGCTCAGCAAAGAGCCAATCAGGAGGCAGGACAGTGTGCAGCCAGATTTCATACAGCTGTAGCGGTCGTACTGGTTTTACAAACTAGTTTGTTGGTTGTCAGCAGAGACACAAAACTGTTCATTTCTGAAATAGAAAACAAAAAGTCCACTTAAAGTTCAGTTTACTGGTCATAATCTGTTTCACGCAGCTTTGATTTCTGTTTAAAATCTTTCTTAGAAGTTCAGCAGCTTCATGGAAGTGAAATACAAACAAAACTTCCTGATTTTTTTCACAGTACTGATTTGTTTTGCTGCAGCGACATGAACGATGATGTGCAATAAATGCTCTAAAAATGTCTCTTGAGTTTGTTGATTGTGGACTCAGCTGAGAGATGATATTAGAAGTCAAATCAATATCATAAATTGGTTTTATATCATGTTTGTCACAATGTGGCCTGTTAATAATCAAATTAATATTATTAAAGTCCCATAAATGTGTTACTGTCCGCGAGGTCGTTTGACAGTCCCTCAGTCACATGACTGGCGGTGTGAGGTCCTGTTTACAGGTTAAGTTCACTGAATTACTATGATTTCCGCTTAAAATTTCAGAATAAAAGCTCTAATATGACATTCATCAGAGTGTGATGATTTAATGAAAATGTATAAAGAAACTTAAAAACGTTCTTGAGGTCCATGGAGGAGTTCTTTGGATCTTTAAAAGGCATTGGTGGAAATAAGTACATTTAGTCAAGTACTGTACTTAAGTACAGTTTTGAGGTACTTGAGTATTTCCATGTGATGCTACTTTATACTTCCACTCCACTACATTTCAGAGGGAAAAATACAATGCTTTAATTTCTGTAAATGTTCAAATGATCCAATATTTCAGCAAAAATCAAAGATTAGAGAAAAAGTCCAAAAACTGAAAACAGATTTGTGTATCAGAACTTTGTTTTTTCTTCTTTCCTCTCCCATTAATCATCTCACCACCCCTCAGATTTATCTGCAGACCCTTCGGAGGGGCCACGACCCCTAGGTTGGGAACCACTGGACTAAACTATTGGTACTTTTACTGCAGTAAAGGATCCATAGACTGAGTACGTCTTCCTGTTAAAATGTCCCAATGTGATTTTATTGTGCAGACTTCCTGCCTGCTGCCGTGTAAAAGTGTGTACTTTAACTGTTTCTGCTCAGCCGACATTAAACCTGCAACAGCAGCTTCTTCCCTCTCTGAGTCTCTGAGTTTCATGGTGGAAACATGCTGAAGCTCGACGTGTTGCGGCTGTTTGTCGATCAGCGGCTGACGGCAGCGACAGACGACATTTTCCGGCTTTTTGCCAGAACGATCGCCGAGTATGAAGACGAAGTTCTCCGGTCAAAACAGGAGATCGACCGTCAAAGGAAGCTGCTGGAGGCGGCGGGACGACCGGGGGACACACCGCCAGGTCGGTGGACAGAAACGTCTCTCTGCTGTTTGTTTGGTTTGATGAGCAAAATGTCCGCTGAGTGTGTGACGTAGTGTCTGTTTCCCGCCAGATGTCGCTACTGCCGTTAGATAGATCCAAACAGTTTCATTCAAATATAAACAGAAACTTTACTGTAGTAAAAATACCAATACAGCAATACAGCAATACAGCAATGTAAAATACTCCATTACAAGTGAAAGTCCCGCATGAAAAATCCTACTACAGTAAAAGTACATAAGTATTATGAGCTTGATGTAGTTAAAGTATTGCAGTAAAAGTACATAAGTATTATGAACTTGATGTACTTAAAGTATTGCAGTAAAAGTACATAAGTATTATGAGCTTGATGTAGTTAAAGTATTGCAGTAAAAGTAGTGGTTTGGTCCCTCTGACTGATATATTATTATATATGACATCATTAGATTATTAATAGTGAAGCATCAGTGTTAGAGCAGCATGTTACTGTTGTAGCTGCTGGAGGTGGAGCTAGTTTACACTACTTTATATACAGTTAGCTAGTTTAGTCCAGTGGTTCCCAACCTAGGGGTCGGGGCCCCTCCAAAGGGTCAGCAGATAAATCTGAGGGGTGGTGAGATGATTAATGGGAGAGGAAAGAAGAAAAAACAAAGTTCTGATACACAAATCTGTTTTCAGTTTTTGGACTTTTTCTCTAATCTTTGATTTTTGCTGAAATATTGGATCATTTGAACATTTATTGAAATGAAAGCATGTGAGAAGTTTAGAGGGAAAATTCGCTAACTCTCATTTTAATTTCACATTTTCTCCAGAAGCTTTGAATGAGACAGAAGAAAATACTTTGCTCACTCTTGAAATAAAACATCTTTATTGATTATGTAAAGCTTCAGATTGTTCACACATCCAATCAGTAAAGTCTGTTAAATGACTCTTGTTCAATGATTTCATGTTCAGATTCATTTCATCCACACAATCAGTTAGTTTAACCCAGAATGTACAAGAACATAATAAATGATTATTATCATGATAATTACAGTTTGACTGTACTTTTTTAATGAATTTACAAAGTGATGAGAACAAAATATCTATGATGAAGGAAGTTCTGCTGTTTTCTCTGTTTTAAGAAACAACAGCACACAAATACATCAATACAAACATGAAACTAACATTTAGAACAAAGAGAAGTTTATATTTTCATCTGAAGAAACGTCAGTGAAGGTAAAAGACGTCATCATGAGCAGCGATAGCCTCCATGGATAAAAACACACAACAAAAAGTCACATTTAAAGAAACTGAAAACATCAACAGAACAACAAATGAAAAGAAGAAAGTGTTGATAATCCCAGTTTGATTGACAGCTGATCTCTGTGCAGTTCAGAAACACCACAGCAACGAGCTCTCAGAAACAATGGAGACAAAAACATGAAGAATTACAACAGAATCTGACACATGAAGTCTGAAATGACTTCTGTCTATTTGAGTTTACACAACTCAGCTGTGGATCCAATATAAAGCCCAAGTCCAGCATAGAGAGGCTGAGTGAATGTGGTCTGGACTCTGCGGAGGAGAGTCATGGTTTTAGAGACACTGTAGAAGGACAAAATACCTGCTGTGTGATCCAGGTACACTCCTACTCTGGAGGAATCAGGACCTGAGATGAAAGTTGAGATATCATTGAACCAAAATATAAAACTGTTCCTGTCACAATCTAAAGACCAAGATTTGCTATTATGTCCAAATCCAGAGTCGCACCCTGCTTTGCTGATATTCTTGTATGCGACTGCTACCTCAACACATCCCCCGCTCCACTCCACCTCCCAGTAACAACGTCCAGTCAGACTCTCTCTACTCAGGACCTGACACCCTCCAGTGAATCTGTCTGGGTGATGAGGATAAGACGTATATTTATGTGTTCGTTCTGCTTTTCTGTTCCCATCAGATAATAACAGCCATGTGTGTGCTGTGTTTGGATCCAGGGTGATTTCACGTGAATATCTTAAGAATCCAGCTCTGGTCTTTGGTTCTGGTTGTGACAGTAAAACCTCCACATCAGTCCCTGTTGGTGAGATGTTTGTCCATTTCTCCCACAGGATGTCCAGTAGTTGATCTCTGAGCTCTGACACAGCTGCTGTCACATCCTCAAAGTGTCTCAGAGGACGGATATTGATGCTGGATGAGTCTGTAGATGCACTGAGTTGTGACAGTGAGGGGTAGTTGTGTAGAAACTGGTTGTGATCCTCTGTGTGTGAAAGCTGCTTCAGTTCAGCATCTTTCCTCTTCAGCTCAGTGATCTCCTGCTCCAGCTTCTCCTGAAGCTCTTTGACTCGACTCACTTCAGTTTCCTGCTGGGATCTGATCTGCTGCTTCACATCAGAGCTTCTTTTCTGGAGGAGACGGATCAGCTCAGTGAAGATCTTCTCACTGTCCTCCACTGCTTTATCAGCAGAGCGACTGACGGCCTCCACCTCCTGCTGAAGCAGCTTCACATCTTTCTCTCTGTCCTGGATTCTCTGCTGGATGTTTTGTCGACTCACCTCGAGCTCTCTCTGCCTCTCAGTCCTTTCTGCTGCAGCTGAGACTGTGTCGTGGCCTTTATGTTCATCCACAGAGCAGAGATAACAGATACTCTGCTGATCAGTACGACAGAACATCTTCATCACCTCATCATGACGAGAGCAGATGTTCTCCTGGAGCTTCTCCGAGGGGTCGACCAGCTTGTGTTTCTTTAATGGACCTACATCATAATGAGGCTGGAGGTGATTCTCACAGTAAGAGGCCGAACAAGTCAAGCAGGACTTGAGGGCTTTCAGCTTCCTCCCAGTGCAGACATCACAGGCCACATCTTCAGGTCCAGCATAGCAGTGATCAGCAGAAGCAGCTTTGAGTCCAGTCTTCTTCAGCTGCTCCACTAAAGCTGCTAACATGGTGTTTTTCACCAGGACAGGCCTCGGTGTGCAGGTGTGTTTGCACTGAGGGCAGCTGTAGATCTTCCTCTGATCCTCTCCATCCCAGAAGCTTTTAATACAGCCCATGCAGTAGCTGTGTCCACAGGGAATAGCCACCGGATCCTTCAGTAGATCCAGACAGATCGAACAAGAGAAGGTTTCTTGGTCCAGCTGGACTCCTTTCTGCGCCATGTCTGCTCTCAGTAGCAACAACTGTCTGAGTTTCACTTCCTGAGAAGTGAAATAGGTTTGGGCTCTGATCTGAACAACATGTGTTTCTGCAGTGAATGCTGCCTGCAGCTCTTATACTGCATCACATGTTGGTTACACCCATCTGCAAACTGTAGATCTGAAGGGGAGGGAACCAGGAAGTGGAGCTTGTTGTGTTTAAAGGGGCAGGGATGGTTATCAGGACGAGGAGCAGCACTGTGAATTAAAACTGTTTCCTCAGTTACAGTGAAGTCTCAGTTAAAACCTCATTAAAACATCATTAACATCATCCCAAAGGACATGAATGAAGCAGATCAACTGATGGAGTTCATTTATTGATTAATTTGAATTGATGAATCTAGAAAGTGGATGTACTTTTGTTTTTACATTTGATTAATATGATCCTTTTAGTTTTCTCAGAACTAATCAACAGACATCACACTCCAGTGTTTTATTTTCATCGTCCCAGTACAGTATTAAAGCTTTATTGATCATTGTGAAGAGCATGATTCACATTGGGGGACTAAAGAACTGTGTTGTGTTCTTGATAACTGTGGACTGACTCAGCATGTGACGGAGTCCACAAACAACAAGGGAAACACTCTGGACTTAATCATCTCCAAGAGTCTGAACATTTCTAAGGTTGTGGTGACTGATGTTGTGCTCTCTCTGATCATTCCTGTGCTTTCTTTGAGAGTGCTATCTCCGTGCACACAAATGTTCAGACAGAGGTAATCACAAAACTATATATCACTGAAAACACCAGTGAAATATTTATTCAGGCTTTCTCTTCCACACCCACTCTCTCTTGGGTCTCAGTCAATGATCTTGTAGATGATTTCAGTTCTAAAATTACCGATGTTATTGATGCCATTGCACCCACTAAGCTGAAGCTTGTCTCTGGTAGCTAAAGATCTCTATGGAGAAACACCACGCTGGTCAGAATAGTAGAAAGAGTGTCGAAAAGCTGAACACAGGTGGTGAAAAACATTATATTGTATTTGAATGTCTCTTTACGTTGCCTTGTGTTGCTTTTATATTCTGTCTTGATGCCTTTTAAGCTCTATGTAAAGCACTTTAAAATGCCTTATTGTGCTGTACAAATAAACTTGAAGCATCAACCTTAAATAAAAGCTGCTTCAAACACACCGTGTTCAACTTGAACTTCAGTAACTGTTAATACAAACTAAAATTACTGCAAAATAAACCAGAACACAGCGAAAACTAAAGTCAAAGCTCCAGTCAGTGAAGATCATAATCCAAACCACCAATAAAGACTTTAATAATAATCACTAATAAAGGCTTTAATTTCAGCTTTTTTATTTAAAAGATTCACCACAAGCTGCCGTTTTATCTCCTGTGTTGTTTTCTTTGAATACCAAAGAGTTTAAAATCCACAGACTCTCACTTTAACTGACTAAAGTCTGCTGACAATACGACACTGATGGCTTCTGTGTGAAGGCGACACTGCAACTCGTTTCTCTGCAGCAGTGCTGTTTGAAATAAAAGCAGGTAAAACCACAGAGTTCATCTTATCAACCTTTTAACAATCACATGATCCTCTGTAGAAACTGTCAGCAGCAGCGCTGGAAGAAGTACTGAGATCCTTTACTGCAGTAAAAGTACCGATACAGAATAAAAAAATACTCCTTTACAAGTAAAGTCCTGCATGAAAAATCCTACTCAAGTTGTCCACGGGCCAAATTTGACTCATTTTCAAATGTTTTTATATCAGAAATATTGGTTTCTTCCATGTAATTGCCATAAAATAACATGGATGGTTCCATACTATGATCTTTGCAAATAAAATTAATAATCACTACTTTCTTTGAATTGTGGATGTTTATTCAAATTTATAGCATCTGTGGTCCTCCTGGATCAAGTATGACCTGGCCACCACTAGGTGGTGCAATGGGTCACAATATTATACTTTCCAACACACACACACACACACACTCTGACAGTTTTTTTGACACTAAAGACAACAATCTCTTCAGTCATTTGCAGTACAGCAGCTGGACAGTCAACAGGACGCTGTGTATTAAACTAAAACTTTAGGACAACAGTGGAGGACTGTATGTAGTAATAATAACAATAATAATAATGTTGTTTCAGTAGATAATTGTCTGATTGTGACTGTTGGAAGTCAGAGATCATCAGAGTTAAAATCTGAACCAAAATGAACAGAAACTTTAATTTGATTCTCTTATAAAACAACATGTTTCCACAGATTCACCAAGAAATCTAACAAACAAAAACACACAGATTCATAAAACATGAACAGAAACACAAATTAAAAACAAAATGTTCTGAATCAAACTGAAACATGAAACTGAATAAAAATAATAAAGTAAGAAATTTTTAAAAAATCAGTGAGTGTTGAAACTGTCTCATGTCTAATAAAACTCTCTAAATATCAGCTGTTTCCTCCTCTACAGCTGCTCTGCAGATTTTCACCACAGAAGAAGAGTGGCAGGTAAGGGGGCGGAGCCCCAGTTTACGCATTAAACAGGAAGAGGATGGAGCTGCAGCTGAACCTGAGATGGCAGACTCCAAGTTCACACCAAGTCCTGATTGGCAGAGGGAGACACCAGAGGAAAACCTGACTGCTTCGTCCAATCAGATCCAGTCTTGGACAGAGGCGGGGCCTGACAACACACAGGAAATGTTCAGTGTCAAACAGGAAGTGGTTGACGATCACATGATGCTGGAGGCTGCAGTCCGAGCGGAGATCAGCTGCCAGCAGGAGGGTTGGTGGAGACAAAATTCTGTTATTTTATTTCCTGTTCTGATGTCGGATATTAAACATGGTCAAAGTTCCAAAACTTGAGGTAAACATATGTAGAAAAGCTGCCTGCAAGTCAATAGTCAGGGCTTCAACCTAACAAGCTGACGTCAGCTCGTCACATATACTAGCCTTGGTTGCTAAGGTGGTTGCTAAGGTGTTTCCATGTGTTGTTAGTGTTGCCCACTCTTGAAGACTTTGAGAAGTTGACATTTGGAGTAAAGAAGGAGAAAAAGAAGTGAAATCCTGCTACTAGAGTTTGTTTACGTAGCCTCCTGAGCCGGAGGAAGCTTCCTGAAGCTGACCAATCAGAACAGAGTGGGCTCATCAGGAGGCGGGGCCTTAAAGAGACAGGAGCTAAAACAGCCTGTTTCAGACAGAGGCTGAACTGAGGGGCTGCATAAAGGACCAGTAGAAGATCAATAAGGAGTTTTTAACTGGAAATCATGCAAAGATATTCCAGTAGAGCCCCAGAATGTAAATATAGAGGCTGGAAATGTGCAGAATATGTGTCCTTTAAAGTTACGATGGAGTGGATGTCACTCGACAACTAAAGAAACAAGTGACAGGAGTTTAAATGTCATCGGTGTCAAAATGTCAATCATTTATTTTTCTAATAAAAACATAAATCATCAGTTTTTTTCAGTGTAAACTCAGTTGTTCTTCTTCTTCAGGTGTTCTGCAGATTTTCACCACAGAAGAAGAGCAGGAGGTGAGGGGGCGGAGCCTCATTCTGAATCACCTGCATGTTAAACAGGAAGAGGGCGGAGCTCAACCTGTGGAGTCGGACGCCAAGTTCACACCGAGTCTTGATTGGCTGGAGAGCGGCGGCGATGACGAGAGAGGCTCTTCATCCAATCAGACCCAGTCTCACAGAGGGGAGGAGCTTCTTCGCACCGAGGACGTCGTCCAATCAGAGTCGTCTGCTGAGGATGCCGACGCAGCTGCAGACCAACATACCAGCGCCCAGTCTGAACCAGGTCTACAGAGGACAAGGGGGGCGGGGCCTCCTGCCTGCAGCAGCTGTGGCAGAGAGTTCAGCTCTCAGAGGACGCTGAGAAAACACATCCGACGCAGCTCGTCTCAGAACCAGGACCAGATGACCTGCAGCCGCCGCAGACCCAACGCCCCCTTTGTGAGTCCGGTCAAGTCCTTCAGCTGCAGGATCTGTGGGACTTCCTTCTACACGCAGGGGATTCTGGTCCGGCATGCCGAGTCACACTGCAGGGAGCCGGAGAGCCGGTGCGGTGCCTGTGGGGACCATCTGGACTCGGCCGAGAGCCTCAGAGACCACCTGCGGTCCCACAAGGAACTGGGCAGCACCTGCGACGTCTGCGGCAGGAAGTGCACTTCCATCAGGAGGATGGAAATCCACCGCCGGGTCCACACCGGGGAGAAACCTTACCGCTGTGCCTTCTGCAGCCGCGACTTCAGCAGGAAGGAGAGTCTGGAGAGACACCTGAAGGTCCACAGCGGGGAGAGACCGCACATATGTGGACTCTGCAGGAGCACCTTCACCAGGAGGGCGTACCTGATCCAGCACCTGAAGACCGGCCACCCTGAGAGACCAGGGGTCGAACCTACAGCAGGGATTTATTTAGGAGATTGTTGATTTTATATTATTATTGTCACCTATAACTGATGTCCTGAGCCAGAATCAAACCTGTGACGTTACAGTGACACAGTTTAAACCAGCATTTCTCTGCTGACCAGGAACTTATTTATTGAATATTAAAGAGCCAGTATTGTGGAAAACAATAAACTGATGTTTGGGATGGATCAGGGTGATTTTGGAGCCTCCTGTGCTGTGAAATGACTCATTTCTATCTCCTCAGTCTTTTTAAGTTATTTGAAATGTTGAAATTTGCGGCTGCAGTGCGAGCGGCGTTGAGGCGGTGCTCATTACTACGTCACACCTGAAAGTCAAACCAAATCTGCAGGAAGCTTTAGCAGGAGTCTGCCCCCGGCACTATGCTGAGTGTTTACGTAACTTTTGTAGTCACAGTTTGCATCACAGCAGGATGACGAGCAAACACTGGAAATGTTGCTGGTTGTTCAGCAGATAAAAAGTCTTACTGCCTGGTAAACATGCTACTGCTTTCATTAGGTCATATTCTGATTGGCTGGAGGTGTGGCCCGCACCTTCACCCCCAGCCAATAGGGTTAGGGTTAGTGTAGGAGGGTTAGGGTTAGTGTTGGAGGGTTAGGGTTAGGGTAGGAGGGTTAGGGATAGGGTAGGAGGGTTAGGGTTAGGGTAGGAGGGTTAGGGATAGGGTAGGAAGGTTAGGGTAGGAGGGTTAGGGTTAGGGTAGGAGGGTTAGGGTTAGGGTTGCAGGGTTAGGGTAGGAGGGTTAAGGTTAGGGTAGGAAGGTTAGGGTTAGGGTAGGAGGGTTAGGGTTAGGGTAGGAGGGTTAGGGTTAGGGTAGGAGGGTTAGGGTTAGGGTAGGAAGGTTAGGGTTAGGGTAGGAGGGTTAGGGTAGGAAGGTTAGGGTTAGGGTAGGAGGGTTAGGGTAGGAAGGTTAGGGTTAGGGTAGGAGGGTTAAGGTTAGGGTAGGAAGGTTAGGGTTAGGGTAGGAGGGTTAGGGTAGGAAGGTTAGGGTTAGGGTAGGAGGGTTAAGGTTAGGGTAGGAAGGTTAGGGTTAGGGTAGGAGGGTTAGGGTTAGGGTAGGAAGGTTAGGGTTAGGGTAGGAGGGTTAGGGTTAGGGTAGGAAGGTTAGGGTAGGAAGGTTAGGGTTAGGGTAGGAGGGTTAGGGTTAGGGTAGGAAGGTTAGGGTTAGGGTAGGAAGGTTAGGGTTAGGGTAGGAAGGTTAGGGTAGGAAGGTTAGGGTTAGGGTAGGAAGGTTAGGGTTAGGGTTGGAGGGTTAGGGTAGGAAGGTTAGGGTTAGGGTTAGGGTAGGAAGGTTAGGGTTAGGGTAGGAGGGTTAGGGTTAGAGTAGGAGGGTTAGGGTTAGGGTAGGAGGGTTAGGGTAGGAAGGTTAGGGTTAGGGTAGGAGGGTTAAGGTTAGGGTAGGAAGGTTAGGGTTAGGGTAGGAGGGTTAGGGTAGGAAGGTTAGGGTTAGGGTAGGAGGGTTAAGGTTAGGGTAGGAAGGTTAGGGTTAGGGTAGGAGGGTTAGGGTTAGGGTAGGAAGGTTAGGGTTAGGGTAGGAGGGTTAGGGTTAGGGTAGGAAGGTTAGGGTAGGAAGGTTAGGGTTAGGGTAGGAAGGTTAGGGTTAGGGTAGGAAGGTTAGGGTTAGGGTAGGAAGGTTAGGGTAGGAAGGTTAGGGTTAGGGTAGGAAGGTTAGGGTTAGGGTTGGAGGGTTAGGGTAGGAAGGTTAGGGTTAGGGTTAGGGTAGGAAGGTTAGGGTTAGGGTAGGAGGGTTAGGGTTAGAGTAGGAGGGTTAGGGTAGGAGGGTTAGGGTAGGACGGTTAGGGTTAGGGTAGGAAGGTTAGGGTTGGAGGGTTAGAGTAGGAGCTCATTTATAATACAGATTTTATGTAAATAGCTCCAGAAACAGCCTGCTGGAGGAGAGAGGGGAATCTTAGCTGTAAGGAAAGATGGGTTTAGAAAAATCTAAACAACGTTTGGTGAATAAAATGTCATAGATATGTTTAAAATAGACTCAGTATTCATAAAAATGCATCAAAAAAAGGCCATGATACCAGATTTTAAATACAAGATCAGATCCTGATTCTGTTCAAGTTTAACAGATTGAAAGAAATGTGGTGAATACTTGTTTCAACCACTGCCATTAAACCGTCGCAGAAGAAGAAGAAGAGACACAACGAGATTACGTCATTAAAAGAGCGACAGTCAAATATGACATTTCTGTTGGTTTCATGTATTGATGTGAGGAAGGTTACAGTTTCCTCATCATCGCTCCACACAGATCTGACGTTTAAGTCACATGATTCATGTATGTCATCGTTTATTCACTCAGTCTGTTTATACTTGATTTTCATCCGCGCAACTTTTTTCAGCGTTTACAGTGTTATTTTATGTATTAACAGGTGGACAATAAACAGCTAAAACACACAACATGCAACATACATTTTATTGTGTTGTTCCCAAAGAGTGAAAAGTTGCAGACAGTCTTTTCTCATTTATTTTATGTCTCATTACTCATTCAAGTCATTTTTGGACTCATATTTCTGTGTTAATCTGGGAGACTCATGGTTGCTGTTACAGAACAGCTCGTCCTCACAACAAAACAACAGTAAAGGTCTTAAACTCATGCTGGCAAAAACCACTTATGGTTACGTTTACATCATCATGTGTTATGACCCGAAGAAGAGACGCTGTTCAGGTGACGTTTATATAAGGTGACTTCTCTCTCAGGAGGAGGCAGGACGGCAAAAAAAGGCAAAAAGTGGCCTTTGCTGCAGGAGACGAGTGTTCGCCTCCTGCTTCCAACCAAGTGTCACCGCGAAAGACACGATGAGACACCAAACCACAATCTAACCCGAACCAAGTGGTTTTTGTCTCCATCTGTCCTCTAGAGGGCGATGAAAACACTCATGTAGGTCGTTTTGGGAGTCATTGGAAGTAGACCTACTCTGTGTTGTTATGTTCTTATTTATTAAATGTTGAGTCTAACAACAGTGAAGTTCATAACTTAATAAAAAAAACTGCTGTTTTTATGGGCAAACATCATATTCACAGAGTCAGATTTCTTTAGTTTCTTCCAAACAAAAACTTGTTTTATGTTGAAGTTCAGACGTTCTCTTCAGAAACACTGTGGACGACCACAGTTACCAGATGATGATTCTTATTCACTTTTTAAATTATATTTATTTATTTTTGTCTTTTAATTTCTGTGTTATGTGTTTTTTAATATTGTACAGTTTTATTTCTGCGTCTGTGTCTTTGTGATCTGTTTATTTTATTTTTTCTCCATTGTTTTATAATATAACTGTGCTGGTAATTTAAAAAAAAAATTAAAAATATATGTTTTTTAATTTTCAAAAAAAGACTTGCTTCCTGTGACGTCCTTTGGCGTGCTGCGTTCAAGTGCAACATTCACCGTCAGACAAGAGAAACAAAAACACACGAGTGTTTTTATTAACAAGAGAGTGGGAGGAGGAGTGTGTGTGTGTGTGTGTGTGTGTGTGTGTGTGTGTGTGTGTGTGTGTGTGTGTGTGTGTGTGTGTTTGTGTGTGTGTGTGTGTGTGTGTGTAGGTGGGTGGTGATCATTTCCAGGAAGAGGTACAGAGGGGGAGAGAATGTATGTGTGTGTTACTAAGTGACTTCCTGGTCCACCGGGTGTATCCTGTCAAAACACACTCACGACCCTCCGAGTGTGTGTGTGTGTGTGTGTGTGTGTGTGTGTGTGTGTGTGTGTGTGTGTGTGTGTGTGTGTGTTGTTCATTAACTTCATTTAATGTCTCAGAATGAAAACATTCAAAACTACAATCAGAAAAACAGATTTTATTACAGGGTCAAAGGTCAGACTGAGGCAGAAACTGAACATTTCACACATTAAACTTTAACAGCTGATTCAGCTTCAGCTCAGTTTAATCTTCATCATCATCTTCATCATCACAGGGTCTGTGTTGTTTTGGTTTCTCGTAGGTGATGTTAAATGTGGAGCTGCAACCTATTAATTTAATCGCCAATTATTTTGATCATCGCTTTGAGTCATTATTTTTAAAGAAAAATCAAAACAACTTTACAATTTAATTTAAATTTGTTACACAAAAGAATTTTTATTTATTTTGATTGTATTATTTATGTGACAGGGACGATGCAAGCAGCCATTGTTACATTTATATTTGTAGCTTCAGCTTTTAATGGACGTAGAAAGTAGAAATTCATCTTCAGTATCACATCATTCACATCATACATCACAAAAAGTAAAACATTTTACACTTTATTAGATGCAACTTCCTGAAAAAAAAGAAATAAATTGCTAGAAAGACCAATTTAAGAAGTAAATGCAGGAACACAAGACTCAGAACAACGTTGGCTTGTCTATTAATCACCACTTTAACTGAATGATTTGTTTGTCCAAGTGTCCAAATTCTCTGATTTCAGCTTCTTAAATGTGAATATTTTCTGGTTTCTTTAGTCTCTATGACAGTAAACTGAACATCTTTGTGTTGTGGACAAAACAAGACATTTAAGGATCTTGGATGAGACCAAACAACTAACCGATTAATCGATAAAATAATCGTTCGTTGCAGCTCTACGGTTTGTTCAGTTCTCATGAAACTGTCGTTCTGTTATTAACACTTTAAAGATTTCTCATTTGTGTTGTTTAAAAGTTGAGCTTCACAGTTTATCCTCGACTCCACAACGCCGTCCTATAAACACGATGACTGCGTTTGACTTTATAGGCGAGTATGAGGTCATGGAGGTCATGAGGTCATAGAGGTCATGAGGTCAGCAGCTCAGGGAAATAACCTGAACATATAAATCACATCAGACATACTGTACAACTACTGTTCTCCTTCATAATAATATTAATAAGATGATGATGATGATGATAATAATGTTTATTTATGGAGCACATTTCAAGGCAGCAAAATGAAACAGACAAATCATAAAATCAGCAGGTTTTAAAAAAAACAATTCAAGATAAAAGAAAATATCAATAAATGTAATATTACTCTTTATGCCTAAATTTTACTTGTTGTTAAATATTAGACTTTTGAATGTTCTTTTAAATCGCAAATGTATTTATTTTTAAATTAGAAATAATAATTCATTGTATTAATTTCAATATAAATGTTAATATCTAATATCCATGAGCTATAAATAATCAAACTGAAGTGTTAAAATAGAGCAACGAGCTGAACAAACATGTTGAGATATTAAATATTCAGCAGGGTTTTTAGATGTTATGTTGTTTTATAGAATAATCTCCATAAAAAGACATCAAATTAAACTTTTCAGCTTCTCAGCCTGAAAACTTTAAACCTCTTTTCTCAACTGAAGACCATGCAATGTGGTTGAAAGCTCTGGACAAGATTTGGATATTTAAAGTTCTATGTGTGTGACAGTATTATAAACAGCTGCTGCAGAGTTTAGATATTTATATGCTGAATAAACAATGAACTTGATGATCGACAGAAAAGAGTCTGAAGGACAAACTTTAACTTCACTTCATGAGGAAGAAAAACATCTTTACGTTTGTTCAGAGGACACGAGACGTCCTCACAAGTATAATAATCCACAAACACACACAGACTGAAATAGCAGCTCTAATCAGAGGAAGAAAGAAAAAAACCGACAGAACAATAGAAGAGGAAGAAAAGTCGACAGCAGCAAGAAAACTCACATCACTGATTCACTTATTTATTATAAGTTTATTAAAGTGAAACTACTAGAAAACTTTTGTCAGATTTATTTTAGAATAAAAAACCTCACAGAGAAGAGAAAGTGTGGAAGAAATACTCAGATACTTTACTGCAGTAAAAGTATCAAATACTCCATTACAAGTAAAAGTCCTGCATGAAAAATCCTCCTACAGTAAAAGTACATAAGTATTATGAGCTTGATGTAGTTAAAGTATTGCAGTAAAAGTACATAAGTATCATGAGCTTGATGTAGTTAAAGTATTGCAGTAAAAGTACATAAGTATCATGAGCTTGATGTAGTTAAAGTATTGCAGTAAAAGTACATAAGTATTATGAGCTTGATGTAGTTAAAGTATTGCAGTAAAAGTACATAAGTATTATGAGCTTGATGTAGTTAAAGTATTGCAGTAAAAGTACATAAGTATTATGAGCTTGATGTAGTTAAAGTATTGCAGTAAAAGTACATAAGTATTATGAGCTTGATGTAGTTAAAGTATTGCAGTAAAAGTACATAAGTATTATGAGCTTGATGTAGTTAAAGTATTGCAGTAAAAGTAGTGGTTTGGTCCCTCTGACTGATATATTATTATATATGACATCATTAGATTATTAATAGTGAAGCATCAGTGTTAGAGCAGCATGTTACTGTTGTAGCTGCTGGAGGTGGAGCTAGTTTACACTACTTTATATACAGTTAGCTAGTTTAGTCCAGTGGTTCCCAACCTAGGGGTCGGGCCCCTCCAAAGGGTCAGCAGATAAATCTGAGGGGTGGTGAGATGATTAATGGGAGAGGAAAGAAGAAAAAACAAAGTTCTGATACACAAATCTGTTTTCAGTTTTTGGACTTTTTCTCTAATCTTTGATTTTTGCTGAAATATTGGATCATTTGAACATTTATTGAAATGAAAGCATGTGAGAAGTTTAGAGGGAAAAATCACTATTTGGTGGAGCTGTTAACAACTCATAGACATGTGAAATGTGACCCCGACTACACACTGCTTTTTGTAAGACGTCAAAAGACAAAAAGGTTGGAAACCACTGGTTTCATCTTTAACAATGTGTTGTATTTTAAAAGCTTGTTATATTATCCATTGTGTCAAATCTTCATCTGAAAAGTAACTAAAGCTGTCAAATAAATGTAGTGGAGTAGAAAGTACAATATTTCCCTCTGAAATGTAGAAAGTAGTATCACATGGAAATACTCAAGTAAAGTACAAGTACCTCAAAACTGTAATTAAGTGCAGTACTTGAGTAAATGTACTTAGTTACTTTCAACCATTTGTTATATATCTGTGTACATATTATATATTTTTTATGAGTTGTATTTTTATGCAAACAAACAAATCAATAAAAATAAATACACATCTTGTTAAATTAAAATGTTTTTCTTTTGGATTTGTGAACAAAGCTGAGGGCCCCTCCGCCACCAGGGGGCCCCAAAACCAGCTGGAGCCCTTCTTTCTTTAGACGAGATTTTAACAGACGGAATGTCCCTTTAACAACAAAAACACGGACTGTCAGTTTTTATTTATTTTAAGTGTGAAAATGTTCAAATAAATCAAACTCTTCCTCGTGTGTAACTGATTATTAACTCTGCACTCCCAGGGGAAAGGCACGCGCACGGGCATGACTACTAATACACACACACACGCACGTAGCAGCCCACCAGAGCGGAGCGTGCATGTGAGCGCGAGCGTGCCCGCCTCTGCCTCGCGGTGTGTGCGCGTGCAGACAGACAAGAGGCTGCAGCCGGAACCTCACCGGGACGTTTTTTAAAGCCTTCGGTGTGCTGCAGTCACCGGGAGCAGAACCGGAAACGAACCGCAGATCGTTTTTTTTTCTTTCTTTTCATGTTGCCGTGGAAACATCTTCTTCTTCTTCTTTTTCTTCTTCTTCTTCTTCGTCTGTTTGTTTGTGTTCTGCTGGAACATGAAGCTGCAGGAAGCGACTGACTGAAGATCTGAGCAGGTAAAGAACAACAACTACCTGAGCGCGAGACACGCAGACATGAAACACACTTGAAAATCACTGTTCACGTTGTTCTCAGACACTTTCACTGTTATTTCTATGATTTCATCAAACTAAAGCTTGTTCTAGTCTCTCCAGACTAACATGTCAGAACTTGTCACATTCACATCGATTTCTACAAGAAACGAAACAATTGTGACGATTTTTAGATTAAAGCTTGTTGTGTGTAACACTGGTTCAAAAGAACTAATTCATACTGGTTAAACTGGGACAACTTTGAACCCAGTGTGCAGAGAACATTCAGTGTGTTTTGATGTACATAGATAGATTGATTGATAGATTGATTGATAGATTGATTGATAGATTGATAGATTGAGTACTTTTTTAGTAATTATAAATTATAATTAATTAATAATAATAATTAGTAATTATAAATCTAAATACAGGAACAGTGAGGTTGGAAAAAGAAACAAATGCAATTAAAGGATAAATTAAATACCAAAACTAACTAGACTGAAAATAAATAGAATAACTAAAAATAGAATAGAGATTAGAGATATAACCGTGGCTATAATATGCTATTTACTGTGTATACTCAGTTATTTATAGATTATTAGACATGAAAGTGACTCAGAAACAATAACAGACCTCACAGCGATGTTAATACTTCCAACATGGTTCTGGGTTAAAGGGCAGGATCCTAATTTTTCCAGTGTGTCCATAGTAACAGTGAAAGAGGTTTTCCTCGCTGTAATCATTCCTCCTGTTCATACTGGATATTAAAAGATCCTTCAAATGTGCTTTCAATGGAAGTGATGGAGGCCAAAAATCCACAGTGTGTCCATACAGTCATTTAAAAAAGTCTGTGTGAAGCTTCTATTCAGCTTCATCAGTCTGAGTTAGTCATATCAAGTGGATATCTGACACATTTACAGTCTTTTTAGCATCAAATTCCCTCTTTGTGTTTCCTCGGACAGTGTTTCCCTGTTGAGCTGCAGGTGGAAGTATAGTAACAAAAAGAGGGACTTTGGCACTAAAAAGACTGTAACGTTGAAAGATATCTACTTGATTTGACTCATTTGGACGCTGAAGCTTCATATTAGCTTCAGATAAACTTTTGTGGATTTTGTCCTCCATCACTTCCATTGTAAGGTCATTATGAAGGGATCTTCTAATGGTCAGTATGAACAGGAGGAATGATTACAGCATGAAAAACAGCTTTAATGTTCATTTAATGAGACCCAGAGAGAAAAGACAAATAACAGCCAGTATGTGTTACTGTTTATTCTACTGTTGGGTTATTTAGTCAAACTAAAGCTGGTTATAATCTGCTCTTTTGGTTATTGATCGTTGATAACTTGTGTGTCTTTTGAATGTCAGCTAACAATAAATCTACGACAGTTTCAGTAAAACTCGAGCTTGTTTTGGATCAAAATAACAGATGGATGCTGAGGAAAGTGAAGTTGCTGTTGTGTTGTTGCGACACTGAACTACACTGTGATTACAGTGTGTATAGATACATATACTGTATGTGTACATATATATATATATGTAGAGCTGCAACAAGTAGTAGATTAATCGATTAGTTGCCAACTATTCGATTCATTGTTTGGAGTCATTTTTGAAGTAAAATGAGAAAAACAAACTATTAATATAAAATATTGCAGATTAAATTCACAATAGAATAAATACAAATATAATGTTAGAAATAAGAATCTTCTAGATGATGAATATTCATTTTTTCTGTTGTAGAGACGTTATTATGGGATATTACTGGTTGTAGCTGTTTGAAGGAAAGTCGATTAAAATACTTTATTATGAATCATGTTTTATAAACTGATCATGTTTTTGTTTGTAAAGTCACTATTAACTCCAGCTGATAAATACATGCAATAAGTACAATATATCCGTCTGAAATACAGAAATCTCAAATCTAAATACTCAAGTAAACACAAGTACAAGTGAAGTACTGTGAAAAACTCATCAGAGATACTTTGAGTTTTAAAACAATGAACTAATTAGTCTTTATTAAAGGACCGTGCACGAAAAACATGAATCTCAAAATGAGAAGAGATGATTTTTGCCATATTTAGCTATTAGTTTATTTCCATAATCATATTCTTATAATATTCCCATAAGATCCCTTTAATATTCGTTAAATTATCCTTTTATACTCTGATAATATTCCCCTACTATTCCTATAATATTATTGTACTATTCTTATAATATTCTCATAATATTTCTGTAATATTCTTATCATTTCTCACAGTGTTCCCATGTTGTCTGTGATGTTTGAGCCTGTTTCTATAATCTTCTCTGTGTGGTTACAGTCAGCGTCCACTGTTGTGTGTTTACTGTGTGTTTGTGTGTATTATAATGTGTGTGTGTGTGTGTGTGTTTTGTGAGACTCTGCTGCTGTTTCGCAACAACACTTACATAATACTGAAGACCGCTGGAGAACAATAGCACACACACACACAAACACACACACACACACACACACACACACACACACACACACACACAGTGAGTGAGTGTTTAGTGGAGGTGATGTGTCCATGTGTTCATGTGTTCATTCATTTAGTGCAGAGTAAAGACCTGATGCGTTCAATGACACTCTGACATCGGAGCTTCATTCTGTTTGATTGATGTTGATGCAGAATCAGATTATCTGTGTGTGTGTGTGTGTGTGTGTGTGTGTGTGTGTGTGTGTGTGTGTGTGTGTGTGTGTGTGCTTGTACATCTATCTTTGTGAGGACCAGTTTGGGTTTTAGACCTGAGGAGCACATTTGAAGGATCTTTTAATATCCAGTATGAACAGGAGGAATGATTACAGCGAGGAAAACCTCTTTCACTGCTCATACGGACACCTGACTGCTGTCTGAGGTTAGAATCAGGGTATAAGAGATGCATTATGTCAATGAGAGTCCTCACAAGTCTAAAAAGACAAACATATATGTGTGTGTGTGTGTGTGTGTGTGTGTGTGTGTGTGTGACATCACTCTATATGTCGTACGTCCCTGACAGTGACACTCGGCTGCTCTGACAGATGAAACTGTGAAATATGATTTCTGCAGGTTACACAGAGGACAACGAGGGGGTGGGAGGGTGGGGGGGGTAAAGACATCTGTAATATAATAATAATATATAATATAAATATAACTTGAAGAAAAAATGCTGCTGAATTAAAAAATGCCTGCAGTAAAATGAGCATACAAGGTGTTTCAGTAAAACAACATATATTTATGTGACACCAACCTTTATTTATCTTTTTGTACAAACTGATAAAAAAAAACCTTTAAAAACTCCACAAATGTAACATTTTAATTTACACGTCCCCTAATTTTATACTGATTTCCTGACTCCATTCACTGGAACGTTTCGGTACGCAGACCTTCATCAGGTTATTTAAATAGGTTGGTTGACCGACGTGGACAAATCAGATCACACAACAGAATGACATCACTCATTTAATCAATCATCATTCAAAATCATCTTATGGCTCTCAATGTCGACAGGATAAATAGACCAAGAAATATAAAAGGCACATTATACACGCGGTCACGACCTAGAAAAGCTACCATTCAAAAGATAAACACCCAGTATTTTCAATAACGAATTAAAATCTGATAGGAGCTTAAAAAACTGAGAAAGGATTAGAGGATTCTGCAGGTGTGCAAAAGTTCTACTCCTTGATACTGATTTCCTGGAAATGTGTTGAGTAATTTGCAGATATTTAACAGTTAAATTTTAGGACATTTGGTACAAATTATAAGAAAAAAACTGCAGACAGTGTTAAGTTTGTAAGCACTCGCTCATTATAGGCTATTTGGGTTCATATGAAGTCAAAACTTCCTGATAAAGTAGACTTTTTTTTTTCTTTAACTGACAGAAATGACTCCGTTTTCAGTGTGTAGTTTTGTGTGCTAAACTTAGCATTAGCATATTAGGTTTTTTCCATACTTTCCTAAAATTAGTTGCTGTGTAACTGTTTATTCTTCTTCTTTCTTTGTAATTTGGGAAATGTGCTCATTATAGAGTTTCTAAGAAACAACTTAATATGCTAAAATGTAGTTTGACACTGAAAACTGAGTATTTTCTGTCAGTTAAAGAAAAATTACTAAAAAAATTATTAAAGTTTGATATATTTTTTTATTTTACAGATTTTCCATGTGAAAAATGTATGTGTAACTGTGAATTACCATAAAATTTTAACTACTAACTAAATGTTGCTTTTTTCACATAAAAGGACTGTTAAAATGTGTGTACGTGTATTTCATAATAAAAAATGTCAGCGCTTCTGACAGAAACGTGTTTTATAACAATAATTAGACATTTTGTAAAGGTGAATCCATTGTTTTTATAGAGTATTAAACCTTTTTAACATGAACAATCTATTAAATATACAAGAATTTTCAAGTAAAATTGCACAAAAAACTATTAAACGTATTACAATTGATATGATCTTAAAGTAAGTAGTTTGATAATTTTATAAATAATTATGAAGCTGATTACCTGTTTTATAACAGTATTTTTACTTTTTTTTAAAAAAAAATCAGTGGTATATCATTTTATTACATGAAATATAGATTGATTTTAAAAGATTTGATCTAATATTATGTAATTAAACTCAATTTAAAACAGCACATTTCTGTCATTTTTGTGTTATAGCAGTGTTAGTCCATTTTTATAGGAAATTGAATTGTTTTAATAGGTGGAAATACCCCAATTATCATTAAAAACTAAAAATACAAAAGATTTCATGTAAAATTAAAACTATTAACTGTATTTTAATTATGGAAAATGACTATATATTTATGAGATGGTTATTTTCTGTTATGTTACAGTAATTTATTGGCGCCCCAGCTGCTAGCATTTTACTGTTTTTTACAACGCAGAAAGTTGTTTCTTATGATTGGTACCAAATTGCACCACAGTCTCTGTAAAGTGTCCTAAAAATTAAATACCTGCAAATTACTCCAGGAAATGTTACTGAATATTTCCAGGAAATCAGTACAAAATTAAAAGACCTGTAAAATAAAGCACTACGCAATATTCTGTTTCAGACGATCTGATTGGTTGTCTCACACTAATTGAGACAGTTGAGATGTTCACAAAAGTCGAAGCTTCTGAAACCCTCCTAGTGATTCTGTTCTTCAGTTAAACTTTATTATTATTCATGTTTGCAGGTCGCTGTTGTTTAACCAGGTTTATCCTCTGTGCGTCCGCTCAGTCTGTTAGTTCCACATGACTGCCCTCGCTCTCCCACATGGGGCCCACATGGAGCTACTGGACAGTTTATGGAGCCCACATGGACCTGCTGGCTGAGTTCCCAGAAATCCCAGCAGCTCCTGAAGGGGATGCACATTTTTTAAAAAGAAAAATATTGACTCAATGAAGCAACAGTTCCCAGAAAAAGATTTCATGTGAAGCTTCAAGTGTAGAAAATATTTGTTTTCAGTTTTTATAAATAAAGTTTCACCTGAAAGTTCATCAGCATGTCGTCGAGAAACGTTTAATGTAGTCATGGCGACGTAGTGACGCTCTCAGGGCTGGTTGGTGTACTAAAAATCACTGGGTTCAGATACTGTGTTAATGTTGTTCTGAGCCAGTTTTAATGTTATTTTTTATTATTTACCCAAACTAAAGCTTGATATAATCTACTCTACTCTTTTTTTTAACTCTTTTTTTCCTCCCATGTCACAATTCTATTGGTCAACAGTAAAAACTCACATCTACTCACAGATCTACTGATCACAGTGATTCTGTAGTATCTGTAATATCAGACACAGCTTCATTAAACAGCCTTTTTAATCCAACTATTTATAATTTTTGGCAAATTCCATAAACATAAAATGAAATGGACCAATAGAAAACCAAACGACCTTATTTCTAATTGATATTGAGCTCTGTTTCTACTAAGCGGCAACTTCCGGGGCTGAAAAATGAAGCCAATGCGGAAGTGCCAAAAACCTGCAGTTCCTTGAACGACCACTTGAGGCTCCAAAAGCGAGTCAATCCCCATAGACCCCCATGTTAAAATGTCCAACTTTACAACAGAAATAAACATGTTTACAGTCTGGTACAAACAACGGTTTTGGTCTCTGTAGCTAATTTCCCCTTTCATGAGTTTTTTTATAACTCACTCATTTAAATTTTATTAAGCCGTAAAGTTCTGCATAATGAAGGACATGGCTGCTTTGAGTGACAGGTTCGCCAGCCGCTAGGTGGCTTGTTTCAGCCATTCGGCCCGCCTCTTTGCCCATTTCTGATTGGCTGGGAGTTAGGTGGCGTCACGCACTGCCAAGATGGCGACGGCCGTAGCGGCTCACTTTGAGCTTCAAAACCGCTCTTCAGAAACCAACGGGTGACGTCACGGTAACTACGTCCATATTTTTATACAGTCTATGGTTTCAACTTTCTACGTTGCTGCTTTTTGAGTTGAGAAAGAAAAAAAACCTTTGCTCTTCCGTCATACAGAATAGAAAAAATAACTAAATGTAATCAAAAAAATTGTCCTCATGTCAGCTGTGTGTCGTTTTCCCTGCAGCTCGTCTGACAGGCTCATCATTATGCTGTCCAGGTGGCCCCGCCCCTCACCCCTCCTCTTGCTGCTGCTCGTCCAATCAGCTGTGTCCTCTCTGTCCGCTGACAACGCTACAGAGGAGCTGCAGGAGGTGACTCTGGCAGCCATCTTGCCCCAGACGAACACGGACTATGCGTGGTCATGGCCTCGCGTGGCGCCGGCGCTGCAGCAGGCAGTGCGGCAGGTGAACTCTGACCCATGGCTGCTGCCGGGTCTGAAGCTGCGGCTTGTTCACGGCAGCTCAGAGAACCGCGACGGCTTCTGCTCCGACTCCATAGCGCCACTGGTCGCCGTCGACCTCAAGCTGTCCCATGACCCCTGGGCCTTCATCGGGCCCGGCTGCGATTACTCGTCCTCGCCAGTTGCCCGCTTCACCACGCACTGGGAGGTTCCCATGGTGACGGCTGGTGCCCGCGCCATCGGCTTTGAGATGTACACGGCGGTCACCAACACGGGCCCGACCCACAAGAAGCTGGGCGAGTTCGGCATCAAGATCCAGGAGACGTTTGGCTGGCGGCGGCACGCCATGCTCATCTTCAGCAACAACAAGGACGCCAACGACGACCGGCCCTGTTACTTTGCCGTTGAGGGGCTCTACACATTGCTAGGCAACCGCAACATCAGCATCCACGACTACGTCATCGAGGTCGACAATGTCGACTACAAGTTGATGATCCAAGATATCCGTGAGAACGGCCGAGGTCAGACACTGCTTCTACTGTTTCCTCTTCTTCCTCTTCTCTTTCTTCTTCTTCTTCTTTCCTTCCTTCAACGGTTTGTCTTCCATTAGCTCAGGTGCTTCAACTGCTTTCACTTCTTTTTATTCTTCTTCTTCCCCTCCTACCTTTTCCTCCCTCCATTGTCCTTCCTTCTCTCCTTCTCTTTCCTCATTCTTCTCTCTTCTTCTCTTGATTACTGGCTTTCTCTTCCTTGCTTCCTCTCTCTTTCCTTTTTTTGATTCATCCTTCTTTCTTTTGTTTATTCTTCCCTTCCCTCCTTAATTCCTTCTTTTTCTTTTTTTTAAAGTTTACTGCCCTCTCCCTCCTGCTGTTAAATGACGGTTAATTATTATTAGATTTTTTGCTTCAGTGAAACTCACTGAACTCTGTCAATGTGTGTGTGTGTGTGTGTGTGTGTGTGTGTGTGTGTGTGTGTGTGTGTGTGTTGTGCACACCTGTAAATAATCAATAAGAGGAATTTAGTGTAGAAGGAGGAAGAAGTGTATCTTTTCTTCATTCTTATTCCATGACATGTTCTCCTCTGAAACATGTAAAGACAGTAGAATATAACAGTAATTTTTGGACTCCACTCGAGTAGCTCTGCATGATTCAAACGTTCAAAAAACTCCTTGTTTATCTCATACTGACCCTTCATGCAGCCTCTCAGTATAAACTGTGTCTCTTTATAGTCCATCTTTAAGGCGCCCCTCCTGATGAGCCCACTATGTTCTGATTGGCCAGCTTTAAGTATCAGAGTTGTGTTAAGTTACCGCTGATGCGAACCCAACATTTCTTGCTTTACTGTTTCAAATTAAAAGCTTTTAAACGACTAAATAATGGGAGACTTTTATGGTGGAAAATTTACAGGAAGTAAAAATGCGCTAAAAACCGGTCGAAACAACAACATATGGAGCTATTTGGAGCTATTTGTTCAGCGGATCAGTTAGAAATAACGCAGGGAGAAAGATTACAAGCAGAAACAGCCATAGTGATGATGATGTTTTATGAAGAGTTGCAGACAACCAGCACACCTCCAACAGGTAAACTACTTATTTTACTTTGCTGTGCTGTGTAACAGTGTCGTGGCTTAGCGTAACTACTTCCAGAGCGGAGCAGCAAACTCACCCGGTTTGCACGTAGCAGATGTCCATATAAAGAAATCCATCATGAGCTGATGTCAGCTCGGGCTGAGAGTAGAAAAAAACCGTTGGAAACTGAGCGTTCAGAGCCTGAAGCTGCTGCTTTCTGCTCCCAGGGATTACTGCTACGTACGTTTACCTCGTTATTTGACACGTCGGCCACTTTTAACATGAATATCTGACACTGTGACATTATATATATATGTCTGAAAATAAGGTAAAGCATAACATATCCCTTTAAAGTGAAGCTTTTTTCTAACTGTTCTGTCAGAGTGTCGTCATGTAAGAGGTGGATCAGGACTTCCTGTGTTCGCGTCCTGGTGAAACGGTGAAACTTTTACTTCTTCTGTGACGCGTACGTAACTGGAGTCTGTGGGCGTGGTTTAATCAGGAGAGGAATTTGATTGGATCACTTATAAATGGGCGTGGCTTTGTGTACTACTGTTGTACTGATGTTTGAATTTGTGATGTCATTTTTGTCCCAGAGGCAGATCAGCGGTTATCATTTGATATATTTCTTGTATATATTATATATGTCACACATGTTGTTTTCAAACTAAGGGGTCGATGTTTGTTCTCACTTCAGTGTGATAGTGATAGTGATGTCACTGTGACATCCTGTTCTTAAGCTAGTTGAACTGATGAAATTGTTTCTATATGAGTGTTGTTTGCTGATCTCTGGGGTTAACTAGAGATATCTCTGCATTAAGCCAACTGTTTTAGAAACTGCGGGGATCATGAGGTACCTAGATGAGCTAAATTTGAAGGATGTCTTAGTTTGAAGTTATTGATTGATCATGAGGTGTCTGTCGGATCATCATATGACCATACTTGTTTGTAAGAAGGTGTAACAGTTTGTGGAAGTGTCTGTTTAGGGACCGGACTGTTTTTAACTTTGCTGCTGGAGAGGTATAAAGCTTTCTGAACATCTCTCCAAAAATACAAGATAATTGTATTTTTGTTTTGTGTTTTTGTATGTGGACATTTGTGTAGTTGTTAGTGATGGTGTGATGGATTGTACAGTGTCTACAACTGCTTCAACAACTAACAATGTTTAATGCTTTCTTCATGTCTCATGTGTGGTTCTTGAGCAACGATGCAAACATTTCCACAACATGACATAAATGACTTTATGAACGTGAGCAATTCCTCATTTTAAAGCAATAATCTCGAAGATTTTTATTTACATAAATGTTAAGTCACTATCTGTCATCGAATGAGGCCTATGGTCCTCTGATGAAGCCCTCGCATTTGCAGTATTATGAACTGGGTGTCTGTGGCGGCATTCCTGGAAAAAATCACAACCGTTGCTCAATCAGTTAATTGTTTTTCCATCAGCCAGCAGCGGTTGGTCCGCCAGAGAGGATAGGCGGAGCTAATGCAACAGGCTGCTTTGTTTTTTCTGGTCTCTGCTAGCGTTGCCAACTGACTGACATCACACAGACAAGACTGTTTGGATCTCAGGGAGGTGAGGTCCAATTACACACCTGCAATTACCGCTTATCGCCACCTGGTGCCGCCAAAGAGAACAACACGGAGATCTTCAGGGTTTAATTAGCGAGTTAGCTACAGCTGAT